>NC_085064.1:6045000-6345000 GCF_963662255.1 Cinclus cinclus
GCTCTGTCCTATAGCTGCTCCAGTGAATGGGGTGCAGGGGCCCTGGTGCAGATGCTATTGTCCCAAGAATGGTGCAGCTCTCAGTATTGATTGTTTTTTCAGTGGCTCTGCATTGCAAGGCTGGGGAGGAGAACAGAGATGCATGGAAGGGACTGTTACAGTATTGTTTGTGTCAGAACAAAAACCCCAGCAGTTATGGAGGTTTAGTGACCCAAATGAGGTTCATCTGGGAGTGAGAAGATGAGTAGTCTAGGCTGAGAGAGCAGATGGCAAAATATTGGGTTATTAATGCTTGGAAGCCAGTGGTGGGGGGCCCAAACTCACTGTAGCAGCTATCCAAGGGGAGGAGGATTCAGGTGATCAAGAAGAGCTTTAAAAATTTTGAATGTCTCTGCTGTTGTTTTCAGTGCTCAGCAGAGGAGCAGCCAGATGAGCAAGAAGAAGGCAGCTGGTAACCAGGTAGGCCAAGTTCCATCTCCTTCACTGCTGCTAGGAGGATGTGTTTGTTACCTGGAAGCTACCAGGTGGACGGACAAGTGCTGGACTGGATGTAGCACTGCTCTAAGTTGTTTTGTTGTGTTGCCTTTTTTTTTTTTAACTCATCAAACTGTTTATAACTGGAGGATAGTGGTTTAAGCTCCCCACAGTCAGGAAGAACTGAGCATCTGGCATCAGTGGAGAGCAATGGCAGCTTGATAAACAAGTTCTGGTCTTGCTTTTCTGGTAGAAATCGCTATTAATTAATGTTCTGTAAATTCCTGTCTGTTCAGCCCCTTTACTACCTGTGCCAACTCTCCTGCCAAGGTGAGAGGTACAGAACACTAGGTCTGAACTGTTACAGAATTATCCTTTCTAGTTGTCTTTCCCATGAGTGGTATCTGCTTTCTGAAAAGAGATTTCAAGAGAGTTCATGGACTCTTTTTCTGAAGAACTTCACTGGAAATATATAAATTTCTGTACAGGGAGATAGAGGTTGATGACAGCCATGGTTGCAGTGGGTATGTATCCAAACACACCCATGTGAGAACACAGCAGTGGAGGGGAGGACTTCCCTTAATCCTCCAGGAACTGTAAGAGGTGTACACAGAATTAAAAAGAGACTAATGACACTTTGTCCCAGATTTGCTGGGGACATGGCAAAGCTATCTTGGCTAGGATATCTTGGAAACAAAGCCTTACAAGCAGCTTTGTAGAGAGTGGAAGCAAATGCTGTTGCTTAGTCTTTTTAAGACCTTCACTCCTGACATCTATCCTCTTAATAACAGAATGTTTGGCCACCTCTCCCTGGACATGACATTGCAGAGTGTTTCAGATTGTTGGCAGACAAATGTCTTCAGTAGGTTGGGCTGAGATTTGCCAGACATTTTGGAGCAGCTGTAGGGAATCCCATCCTCTGCAGTCCCTTACAGTAGAGCTGAGCGTAGAAGAGTGCAAAGGGCAGATTCCGGATCTACCTGTAAAGTGCTTTTGCTTGCCTGTTAGCAGATTTATTTTGGGATAGGGGTTGCTTGTGTTAACACCTGGGGTAACAAGATTTGGTACCAGCCTCCAATTTATTTGATTTTATTTTTGAGCCTCTCTTTTCCTGCTCCAGCTTTCCTGGTAATAATCTCTCCTCTCTTTGCTCCTCTCCTGCTCTCTGCTCTGCTGCTGTTGCTATGGTTCCCCTTTGCAGGATGAGATCCTGGTGAGTAGAAGGCCACTCAGCAGGGTGTGCTAATGAACATTAATGTTGCATCTGGGAAGGCAAAACCAGGGCATAAACACATTATTCCCTCTGCTGCCGAATGGGGAGAGAAGGACAGCTGTCATTAGACGCAGATGAAGCAGAAACGAGGTGGAAAGGTAGTATGTTGAGAAAGAATTCAGAACTGCGGGTACATCTTTCAAGTGGGTGGAGATAAAAAGCAGCAATCCAAGGATGTGTAGTTCTGTTCCACTGCCCCCTCCTGTCCACACGGAGAGTAGGACTAGCTCGAGCTTAGAAGGCAGGAGATGAAGATCCAAGATCCTATGCCTTTACAGAGTAAATTGCCAATTAAATGATCCTCTACCTCCAGGGCAGCTAATCAGGTAGGCCAACTGGATAGGTTACTCACACAATGCAACCTGCTAATACACGGTGCAGTCTCGTGGATTTTCAATGCCAGGAGGTTTTCAGCAAGCATATCCATATGAGGTACAAATAATGCACACAGATGTTTCTTGGTGTGAACAGTGCAGTAATAGTAAAAGCTAATGCCTTTAAGCTGATGCATACCTGCAATTGATTATGGCATGTGTGGGGTTCTAAACTAGCACTTGGTGAATTGGAGTCCCCTAGAGAGTAATAGCTTGGCTTCTTTACAGACTAAACTTCTAGAAATAGGGCTTCCCAAATACCTGGGTACGCTGAAGTCAGGGTACTAATTCCAGATGCACCATTTTGTTCTGTTATTCTTAGTGACTTCTTTACTAAACTCAGTTCTTTCTGGGGTGCTTGGCTGTGTCCTGAACTAGTTCCCCCAACCTTGAGTTGAGTGAAGCACTCCACACCTTCAGTGTGCTGAAAGGTGTGCTGATGTTCTTGTTTTCTCTAGGCGTGGCCTTTTCTGGGTGTTTTGCTGTGATTTGGTGCTTGTAGGCTGTGCTGGTGTCCAAGGCACTCCTGGTGTAGTTCTTTCTGTATCTCTTTCCTCTTGGCAGAGGGTATAATGCACAGCACTGCCAGGTTTCTTCCTGCCTTCTTTTTATGCTGTTCCTGGCTCTTTTGGGTCAAGGACCTTCACAGGCCAGTTGAATGGGGGGCTCTTCTGGCAGCAGCAGAGAGCACCATGTTCCTTGTCTTTCCATACTGCTCTGCATGTAGGGATACCCTTGGATCCCTCCTCTGTCACTTAAGGCCAGGAATGATTGTCCTTGTTAATGCTCACTGCTTCCACCCCCTCAGGTGATCCGGAAAGGCTGGCTCACTATCAACAACATTGGGATCATGAAGGGTGGCTCCAAGGAGTATTGGTTTGTCCTGACAGCGGAGAACCTCTCCTGGTACAAGGATGATGAGGTGAGTAGCTCAACTCTGCTGCTTGAGTCTCAGGCATCTGATGAGGACAAGCACTTCAGATCACTGGGTATTACAGATGTATCTTCTGAGTGCTGTCTCCAGCTTGTGATGAACTGAAACGATCCATGGGCCAGGCTCCCCATGGCCTCAGTACTGCTGAGAATTGCTGAACTGATGAGAATGTGGCTTGTTTGACGCACAAGGAGTAATATTTATGCTTGAAGTTCTGGCTCAGTGGAAAGTTGACAGGCACTTGGAATGAATTTGACCTTTATTCATTTTGCTGTGGCAGCTGTGATCATCAAGGGTGTGATGGGTTAGTTCCAAGATTTGGACTTTTAGGCATTTGTGGGGCAGCAGAGAGTTTTCTGAAGGCACGTGGCAGTGATTTCATGCATCTCCTGGTTACAAGAAAAAAGCTCTCTCAGAGCAAAGCAACAGGAGCTGTGGACCTGAAGTTCCAGCTCAGGTGCTGGCTCTTTCTGACTTTGAGTAAATTACTTAGTCTCTCCCAGGTCCAGCTCTTAAATATGCAAAGTAGCAATCTTGTTTTATTAATTCTATACTGAACATGCCAGTTAATGTTTTATATATAAAACTGTTTGAGTTGTAAATGGTCAGAGTTCTGCTGACCACAAGTACAGTGAAGTGTGGAATATCACAGATGGGAGCATGGACCTACTCTGTAGAGTTGCATGATAATCTTGAATATTAGCAATTCTACCAACATGCTATGATGCGTTTCTGCTTCAGTGGGAATTGTTGTAAGCAGACAGAATTGTTCCAGCTGAAATCACTGTCAACACTGTCTTTGCTTCCTATATAAGACAAAGGTAGAGAATTGTCCTTTTTGATTACTTTGGAAAGAGAAAGAATAGTTGGATGGTTCTGGTAAGAATGTGATTGAAAGGTTTAGTCCCCTCAGTGTGCTAGGAGATGAAAAATGTCTGGTATGATGTAGTCATAAGCTCTGAGTTGATCAGGGTTTCTGATTGCAAATGAAGAAACTTCTCTACCTCTTATTGTGGTTTGTCTCTCTCAGGTATTCTGAGACACTCAGTATTGTGTCTGGGAGCTGCAGCCAGGCCTGGCTTCTTGTCTAGTTGCTATCAGTGGGCCTGTTTCCTTCTCAGCAGGTAGAAATGATGACAAATACAGTGATGAATCAGTCTCTAAATATTGCTCTGTCTGGAGATGGCTGCTGTGCTGCTGTGGATGAGCAAGCAGCAATTTCCTAATTAAAGAACAAGGAATTGAAATGGCTTTTGCTAAATCAGTGTCTCTCTGCTGTAAGACCACTGTCCTTTGTGTTCAGAGTTGCTTGGGGAGGCTTCCCTCTCCTCTGGGCTTCATATACAGGTCGAGTGGTTATAAACATCAAGTAGTTTAATCAAAGCCAGCTGCTACATCTGTATTACAGAGATGATCAGAATTCCCTGTTCTTCCTCTAGGGAGTGGGAGGGAGGGCGGTCTGCAGTGGGGATGTATAAACTGTTGATAGATTCCAGTTGCCTGGGATGGGGATTGAACCTCCCTCCCCTCCTGAGGGAGGGCAGCCTTGGGGGTTGATAGCAACTGGAGGTCTGCACCATTTCCCTTCTGCAGAGCTGCCTAATGAAAACAGTTCCCTGCCAGCCCCTGTCCCTTAAACACAGAGAACCAGCACTGATGAGGTCTGAGCTCCCTCTGAGAAAGGATTCTTTGTTTTCAACTGAGTGGGAGCAGGGGGAAAGGGAAGTGTGTGTTTTATTTGCTTCCTCCCCAAGTCAAACTCCTTGATCACTGGTTGTTGTGAGGGAGAAAGGAAGCAACGTCTGCCTGGACTCAAATATTGAGTCAGGCTAAAAGTTGGTGCATTTGATGAGCAGTTGGGAGAGCCTTGAGCATGGGGATTCCCATCCCAAACTTCAGTCCAGCATGGAGCTGACTCAGCACCCAAGAGCTGCTCACAGTGCATGGTCCTCTGTCGGATAGGATTTTTGCATGTCTGTCACAGAGGTCTCCTCCTTCACCAGTTCAGGAGAACTCATGTCCTCTTCAGCTCCTGGAACAATCTCACATGTTTCTAAAGGTTGTACACCATGGTCTTTCTTTGCTTCAGCTCTGGAAGGAAGGGGGAGGCTGTGTCTGCCCCACCCTGCACTTCTGTGGGCTCTCTTGTCCTAGTTCCCCTGTGCTCTGGCTGCTTTCCAGAGGGAACGAGGAGGAAGCTGAATCTGCCTTTTGTGTATGGAAGTGCTGGTAGCAAAGCTGTGGGTGCTGATGGGGGAAGGATCCAGAGTGAGGTGGTGTGTGGAGGGCTGAGGGTGAAGGCTAGGTCAGCACCTCTGGGGCCAGGAGGATTGGGGACACTGCCTCTCCCTGCCCTGTCCCACAAGCCAGGACCCAGTGTCTGCGGAATGAAGACATCTGGACCCCATTAGTGAAATACCAGTCTTTCCGCAGCACTGGCTTGTTTTTTTCACTGCCTCTGAAGAAAGGAACTGAAGCTTAAAATGTCTTAAAGGGCCCAGCATTACATGTTAGCAGGGATATATGGCTGTTGATGCTCTAGAGGGGCCTGAGGGAGTGTGCTGGGGAATAGGAGGGGAAGGAAAGAGTGGGCCAGGCGGGGGTGGAAAGTTGGCTCCCCACTCTGCCTTGCTGCCAAGAGCATGTGTGTGCTCCTGGGCTCTCTGTTTTTCTTCCTGTCTCCTTTCAATGAGTCAAACACTGGCCCCATGGAGAGTGGCCCCACAGAAAGCTTGGCCTCCCAGGACCTGGCGACCCTCCTGAAGTACCTGCATCTCCTGAGCCCTGTGGGATCATGCTGCAGGCCAGCAGTGGGAAGGAGAGGTGGGGAGGAGCCTGCTCTGGCTTCTGGCAGTAGAGTAAGGTTTCCTTGCTCAGGGAGGCCATAGTATCCCAGTGGAGAAGCAGCACAGCACCAGAGCACATTGGCTGCTCAGCAAACACCACAGTGGACATGATACAAGAATTTAATTTGAATACTCCTTCTGCCCAGATCCCTTATGAAATGCACAGTGCCTATGACTCTGCAGGGCTTTCCTGCCTGCTGGAAAAGAGGGTCTGTGGGCTTGGAGAGAGCTGCTGGTGACAGGGACCTTGTAGGCAGGATGGAATGAGCACTGTGCTCTGTGCCAGTAAAGCTCACTCCCTGCTCTGCAGGGTGACTGTTCCTGCTGGATGCCTGTGTGCCACTGTGTGCTGGAGCGTTTGCACAGCTGGGTGGATGGATGGATCTGCAGCTTCCTTTGGGAATTTGTGTGAATGTGAAATACAGCTGGAACCTTTTGTCCTTACTCAGGTAAATCATGTACTAGAAATTTGGGTCTTGTGCGAATGGGTGGTTACATTAGAAGAATGACCTTATTTGCTTGTGTGAGGGTATTCATAGGTTGTATGCAATGTCACTGCTTTTGAGACCTGTGTGTGTACAAGGAGGGAAGGCTGCAGAGTTTTAGGTACTTTAGGTGCATGCAGGTGCTTCATATTCCTTACAGTGTTGATTCCCGATGCATCAGTTGTTGTTGAGCTTCTTCTCTGTCTTCTTGCCTTCTCTTTTGCTTGAAATGTATTCCTGTCCTGGGGAAGATGTGACCTTATTGACAGTCACTAGATAGCTGTGTATTCTGCACCTGTCAGCATCTCTTACCCAATTCTAGTTTACAGATAAACACATGGATCAATAGAGATTGTCCCCCCCACTGCACACATGCTCTTCCCTCTTCTCTGGCCCCTTCCACTCCCCACTCCATGTCCTTGAAGCCCAGATCAGCTGGTAGAAATCCTTTTTCTTTACTCAGATAGCCCCAGTCATCAGAAACTTGATGTGATGAGTTGGCTGCAGTCAAGTTTTTGCATCCAGCTTTTTTTAAAGAACTTAAGAGCAGATCTCCTCACAGGTGGTTCCTCTCCTGCTTTCATGCTGCTCTCAGATGCTCTCTGAAACATGTTCATTTTCTTTGCATTCTCTGTGGAGCCTTTTCATTCATGCACTTATCTTTTTTTCACAAGTGTATATTTTCTCTAGTCTTACTCAGTTTTAATCAGTCTCCTCATTCATCCTTTCACTCAGTTTCTCTTCTTTCTCTGGCAGACAAACATCAAAGCAAACACAACACCCAGAGCATCCAAACTTCCAACTTTGAATCTGTTGTGGGCTTTTCTTTGTATTATGACCAATATTCTTTACACCATGAACTCCCCTTTCTCCAGTCACCTTTCTGTGCTTGAACCTGCCTTCTCAGGTAGCAAAGCACACTGCAGTTGTGACTCTGACAGGCCTGTGTGTTTATTTCTGCATTTTATGGCAAAGCTCAAGGTGTGAAACACAAGCCATCCTGAACACAGCTACCTTGGGAAGAGCACATGAAACGGGAAGAAATAAGAATGGAATGAGAGACAAGAGAAGTAAGAGGGTTTTGAGTAGGCTGGTGAACAGACAGGTAAAAGTGATGATTGGGCATGGCTCCAAAGGGTTAGACCCTCCCAGGCTGAGGGCTGAGTGACCTCTGCATGCAGCCACCCCAGAGCCCACCCTCTCCAAGCATGTCCCTCTGCCGTGCAGGTGTTGCCGTCCCCGTGCAGCACTGGCAGTGTGTGGTGTATCCCAGCACAGCCTAACCAATGTGCAGACTACTGTACAATCTCGTAGTCCTGAACAGGTAGTCTGAACACTGGGCAGACGGAGTGGAGCCTCTGCGATCTGCTCTCCGGCAATCAGCAGCTCATTAGTCCTCTCCCCTCCCTGCTTTTGGGATGGGGTTGTCCAGGGCAGAGATGGGGTGAACGAAAGTCCAAGTCTTGATTGGAAAAACATCCTCCCGTGGCAGCTGGGGGAGAAGAAATGTTGCTCCCTGCATGTTTCCAATTTGGAGCAAGTTTCCAAGCGCCTTCCTCTTCCACTGCTAGTATCAGGCTGGTACCTGGATTCCACCTGGGATATGCTGCACCTTTTTAAAAAGAGAAAAAAAAAATTGATTACTTTAGTTTGAGGAGGAAATCCTGTGAAGTCTTGGCTGTCGCCCAGGTGTGCAGAACTTGTTGCTTCATTCAACTCCTTTTCTTCCCCATGGAGCTGTGTGGGAGGATCCTCAGGCCCCATGCACCCTCATCTCCTCTCCTGAAGATCAGCGGGTCCAGAGCAAAGCTCAGACAGAACCAGCCTTTGCTTCCAAGCCCTCCAGAAGGTCCTTTGACAGGGTTGCAGAGGGCAGCCTTGGCCAGTTGCCCTTGCAGCTCACCTCTGGCTGCTGTAGGAGCAATCCACATCCCTTCTTTCTCTACCCCCACTACGCCCTGGCATTACTGAGCCTCCCTCCCTCTTCTGGTTTTTGCTCCCTCCCTTCTTGCTTCCCTTCTGTCCTTCTGCCTCACTTGACGTGGCAGTGGAAAGCTAACTAGACTCGAGGGAGGAGCTTGCTGGCTGCTGGGAAGGCAGAGTTTGGCAGGAAGTGAGCGACTGACGGATGGGGTTGCGCGGGGGAAAGGAAGGTTCCCTACCCTGCATGGAAACTTGAGGAATGCTGTCGCTTTCTGTGACGCCTGGCTCTCATGTAGTGATTCCAGATGTTAGTCCCTGCCCACAAGATTTGCTCCCTCTCCCTGTGCTGCAGGGATAAAGAGGACTTTATTCACGTGTCTCCCTCCCAGGATTCCTTCTGCTGGTGTGGATGGTTAAGTTTTATGATCTAAAATATGAACACTTGGAACTCCCGTCTTGACCATGCGCTGGGGAGGTGTAACCCACCCTCTCTCAGGGGTGTGAAACACATCTTGTGTGTCTGTGTGTGCTGTGCCTTACCTTAGCAAAGCAAGCCATATACTCTGGGATGGTTCGTCCCTGCCCTGGCACAGAGAGAAGTTCCTGGTTGTCTTTGAAGGCTGGCGGGCCTTGCTGTGACCTTAGAGGAATCATGACAGTCGAGTTTTGGGCACTACAGTCTCTCTGAAGCAACTCAGGTTTCTGCCTGTGCTTCTTCATAAACCCCCTGATAGCTTCCTTGGGTTGCACTTGGCTGAAGGTTTACATCTGCACGCTATTTCAGCTGATGTGAATAAAAATCTTTACCTTTGTGCAGGTGAGTTAATTGCCATTGCTGTGCTTACTAAGCCAACAGTAATGGTTGTGATTAATCACATGAGTCCAGGTCTAGTGTCTATAGAGCTTTTGAACTAAATCAGCTTAAAATCTTAGGATGTGTTAAGTTAAACGAAGGCAGCTTTCTGATGTAAACAAGCCATTACAGCTGCTCTGCAGCTTGGGGGAGGAATCATTCCTATAAATTATGCTTTGAGGGGAAAAGTCATACAGGTGGGCTGTGTCTGGGAAAGATAGTCTCAAGATGTGTGTATGTAGTGGGATGATCAGGGCTTCCTGGAGGAATCACATCTCAGAAATTCAGCTTTTCTAGTTGCTAAGACAAGAAGCAGAAAGCAGTTGGTAACATCTTGTTTGGGGGAGTGGAGTGGTTGGTTCAGCTTGAAAAGCTCAGCTCACTTGCTTTCAAATATTCCAAACTGTTTTTCAGAGGCTTTTTCCTAATAATCTTTTAGTGTATATGTATTCATGCAGCATGTTTATTATAAATTATGATGTTAACATTTCTCCATTGGACTAGAGTTTCATTACTGGCGTTTCCAAAATGTCGTGCATGTGTTTAGCATTAACAATTTTACTGAAACTCCAGGCATCTCTGGGGCAGGTTTGTTTACCTGTAATACTTTATATCTTACAGGAGGGAAAGGAGATTAAGGTGTAAGCAAGATGAATTTCTCCTAATTTCACAGAGCCCCCACTTAAAACAATGACAATGTCTTCTCCCATATCCAGACCCTTGTCTTTCTGCAGAAGGTGTTTGTCTTTACAGCTACAGGGAAACCTTTAATTAGTTTATTTATGCTCTAAATGCAAACTGAGACCTAATAATTCTGCCAATTACTTTCTTGTGTTGTGAGTGCCAATTTCCAGCCTTAGGGAGCCCACACATGCATCTGTCAGCTTCATTTTGCATGTATCCAAGAGCAGGAAAATGTACTTTGCTGCTGAGACAGTCCAAGGGAATGGAGAAAATGCTTGGAATAAGGCTGGCTTACTGCCTGTTGAATTCTGTGAACTTCTTGTAGGTTATTACCTACAGATTAGCAACAAATATTTCAGGTGATAGTGCAGATTATTGCTATCTGGCCAAAACCCATCTCTAGGATTTAGCCACGAAAAGGAGATGTGTAGCAGCAATAAAGGATGTTGGAACATCAGGTTGCAACTGCAGCATCACTTTTTTTCCTGCAGTTATTGTGCTTTCCACCCCACAACTAGAATGGCTTATGGATCCTGGTCGGCTTCCTGGCCATGTGTATTTTCTTTCCCTGGTAGATGCCAAGTATAGAGCCATATGGCTGTATTCTGCACTGTGCTGGGGGTGGGGGAAATAATCCTCTGGCATTTATCCTGCCTCTGCAAGGAGCTTGCAGTCATCTCTTTCTGCAGGTCTCCATGCAGGCTGAGACTCCTGTGAGAGCAGCAGCTGTGATGAGGGGTGGTTACCCTATGCCTACAATACTCCCAAGCCAATGCTGAGCACCATGTTCTGTTTCATACAGTCTGGGGGCCTCTGCCACTGCTGCACCTCCCCTTGGCCTCATGGCTCTACAGATTAACTCACAGCCAAAGAACACATTTTATATAACACATAGTCTGCTGCTGAAGGGAGAATTTTGCCTGATTTTATTTTTTCTTCTCCTTATTGATGAAGGGCGATATGAGCAACATAAGCCTCTTGGGATCTCACTGAGGACTTTGAATATAGAATTTCACAAACTGCTTTCCCGTTTTGATGTGTGCTGGCTCTTCTATCTCTTCCCTCCTGACTCCAAATCTGGAAAGCTAGAGAGAGAGAAGCCCTTTCCCCCTCTTGGCCAGGATGCTGCTCAGCCATAGCACACCCTGCCAGATTGCTAACATATGGGCAGAGTGCTCAGCCAAAGTTTTGAGAGGCTCAGCCCTTGGCAGCTCGTTCCACACTTTCCTGTCTCTGCATTCAGGAAATGAAGTCAGATTGTTGATATAAAACAGGCTGGGTTGAAAACTGAGAAGCTGGAAAGGCTGAAGTGGGGGACTGGGAAGGGGAGGTGTGGGGAGATGGGGAGCAGCAGGGCTCATTGCAGCCTGCCCTTCTTGTCTTGTGCCCATGTCCTCGACTTGATTGCTCTTGCTACCTCCACCTTGAGGACTGATAAGTTGTGCTGGCAGACAGATATTTTGTCTTCCCTGTGGTCTGTGGCAAGATCAGCATGTGAAGATAGTTCTATCTTGATCACGTGGCAGCATTTATGTGAGAGCTTGGAAAGGGTGAAAGTTGAAACTCTGGCAAAGAGCACGTTGTTTCCATATCAGGGACATGGAATTCCCTTACTTTTTGACATTTTTTCCTGAAGAATGACACCATTGCAGAACTTCTATGGAATTATGTGGGTCTAATGCAGAAAGTTTTTCTCAGACATCTTTAACGTTGGCAGTTTTTGTTGTATTTTTTTGGGTGGGTTTTTTTTTTGGGGGGGAGAGGGTTTTTTTGTTTGATTTGTTTGTTTTTGTTTTGTTGTTTTGTTTTGGTGTTTATTATTTTTGTTGGGGTTTTTTGGGGGGTAGTTTTTTGGGGGGTATGACTTGGGTGTGATTGGTGGAGTTTTTTTACTAGCCCAGGGACTGTGGAGTGAATGCAGTGAGTTCCAGTTAAGTGAGGCTGCAGTGGGGATGGTCTGACTTGGCCAGAGACTCAGCAGTTGGTGTTGTTCTCTTCTAGGTCACTAGTTAAGCCTAAGTCACCATAATAATAACCCAGAGTAATAGAAAGCTGCAAGTTCTTTGTGGCTCACAGAATCTGAAGTAGTATGCGTAGCTCTGAGACCAGCATGTGGCTGACAAATATCCCATTAGAAAAATGCCTGCCCACATCTAATTAAAACTGATCAGCAGTATTAGAAAGTCCAGGGAAATTGGCTTGGAAGAATTTTCCTGTTTTCATGGCCTGGCATCTTAGAGAGATAGTCTGGCAGCAACCCAAGTGATATCTTCTGTTTTCTAGGGGCTGCTTTTTGGGATATTCTCGTTGCATATGATTTGCAATGAACTGGTACAGTTTGATCTTTGAGCTGTCTCAGAACTGTGAGGTGCTGGTATCCTTAGCAGACTCAAGTCAATTTAGCTGAAGCTTAGGAGGATGTTAGGCTGGACTTGCCATTGTCTCAGCAGCTTTATCACTTGTACCTGCTCCTCTGCCCTGCCCTTCTTTCCTGGTCAGCTCTTCAGGATCTCTCCTCACTGACCATCTTTGTTCTCCATCCTGTTTCCCCCAAGAGTGATCACGTTTCTAGCCAAAAAAGGTCTACAAACACACAAGATCTCACAAGGGGACAGTCACACATGCTTGCTTTGCACATAGGAGTGTGCTCTGGTTTTGGTTTAGTCTTGGATAGCTGTGTTCAACCTTTTGGAGACCAGTGTGAGGGCTCCCTCTCTTGTTATGCTGAGGTATTCCCAGCTGGAATAGGATGCTCTGAACAAGGGCCTTAAACCAAATTCACTTCTGTTAATCTGCTGTAGATCCAATTTGAGACTAAGCAGAGGTTATAATTTCTGATTTAGTTTCTGAATGCAAAATATAAAAGTTAAGATCAAGTTTTAATGTTTTTGTTTTTTATGAAGGTGAAGGGTTCACAGTATCTAATGGATTGTAGGACTAGGACAGTGATAGGATGAAGTAACAAAATCAGCAAGTCAAATTTTCTGAAGAGGTAAATTTGAGGTGTGTGTGTATATATATATATATGTATATATATATGTGTGTGTGTGTGTATAAACCATATCTTTAACATAATATTTAACATCAAGGTTTATTCACACCTAATTTCTGTATCAAACCAGCTTCTCTATTACGTGCCTGGCTTTTCCTGAGTCTGGATTGACCCCTTTGCTGAGAAGAGTGGGACTGCAGTGCTGAGCACAGTCTGGGGAAGTGTTGGACATTGCTGTGCTCATGCCTGGTCCTAGAGGAGTTAATGGGACTGGGTTGTTGGGCCATATCACAAAGGCAGTTGGGAAGGACAAATTCTTGTTTCCAGATTTCCCCTTCTCTCACAAACTCAAGGAAATAGGTCTGAAAACCCAAGGATTTGGGTCTGATAATTCCTCTCTGACATGGGGCCCTGTTGCTGATGCTCCATACTGGCAGAGCAGAGGTGCCCCTGGAGCAGGGAGTGACTTGTTCCTCATTCCCTTTTCAGGAGAAGGAAAAGAAGTACATGTTACCAGTGGATAACTTGAAGCTGCGAGATGTGGAGAAGGGCTTCATGTCCAGCAAGCACATCTTTGCTCTCTTCAACACTGAACAGAGGTATGCTCCCATCTCAGCACACCAGGCTGCTGGAGCTAGGGACAGGATTTATGTAACTGAATAGGGATGAGTGTGTTAGGCTAGATGTCCAGGAAAGATGTGAGTGTCATTTCAGGAGAGCCACTTTTGAAGGAGATGGGATTACTTAATTTAATTCCTTCTGGTCTTGCAGATGTGCATAATTTTCCTTTCGTTTGCCAGTGCGTGGCTTGTGGTGTGACCTTAACCCTTCAGCCTTTTGGTATGGTTAGCTTGGTCTGCCTGTGGCTGGAAGGTATATTTATAATCAAAATGTTCTTGGTGAGTGACTAGAGAAAGCCATAGGACCTGGGATTGGGTGGAAGAGTCCAGCATCAAGCAGAATTGGAAAGGGAATCTTTTTCAGTCCTTGTTGAAATAGGTGATTTGTTGAACAATTTGTTGAAACAACTGATTTGAGAGCAATCAAACATCATTAAAAAAATTCATTTTGCAAGGTCATCAAAAGGTTTCTAGCAAGGGACCAAGTGTCTCTGTCTTAAAATGACAGGAGGATTCCCTAATCATTGATATCTTTGTCAAATATGGGCAGATCTCTGATTTGCAGGAGAGAATAATAAAATGTGTCTTCCTGTTAGGAATGTTTACAAGGACTACCGGCAGCTGGAGCTGGCCTGTGAGACCCAGGAGGAGGTGGATAGCTGGAAGGCTTCCTTCCTTCGTGCAGGAGTCTACCCAGAGCGTGTTGGGGTAAGTGAGAGCTGTAATAATGGGATAAGGAGGAGCACAGCATGTGTCTTGAGAAGAGTAACTCCATTCTTTTTTTTTTTTTTTTTCTTTTTGTTAAAAATAAGTCAGTAAAGGTTTTGTGTCTTCCCAGAGCTGATAATCTTTAATAACAAAAATTTTTTTTTTGTTATGTCCTGGTGCTTCCATTTGGGAAGCTTGAGATAAAGTAACTGGCAGCTTCAAAGGGAAAATAAAGTAGGAAAAGACTGCCTTGATAAATCCCTCTAGCTGTCTTATTTTGTGGACATTAAATTCACAATATAAGGGTGACATTTAACTATTGCGTCTACTAAACTGGTATGGTATCCACTGGGCAAAGGTACCATTCCTTTTTGGTAACTCTATAAAGCCTTATTAGGAACGTCCTAGCTTAGCAGTTGTTCTCCCTTTCCTTCTTCCAACTAATTAGGGAAGGATGTTCTTTGAATTTTACTTTAGCTTGGTAGATACTCTAATATGCTCCTTTAACAAGAACTCTTATCTCTTCCCTTCCCCTTGTCCCACAGCACTTACTGTCAGCATTATTTTCTGCTTTAAAAGTATCTTCTAGACAATTGTGGTATTTGTTTCTGTTCAAAGTCTTTCCTGTTTCTCTGTGAAAGGAAGCTGCTATAAATAGTTTTCCCATTAGAAAAGTGATAATTGCTTTTCTGTTTGTATTTGTTGCTTCTAATACGTTTCTTGCATTCATCTGTCCTGTTACACTTGAATATTGCTAGTTTTGCCTTAAAGTAGTTCCTGACAAGACTGATAAGAGATTTCAAAAAGAGTATTAGAGATTGAATTTTAACAGTGACATGACTTCAGATTAGCTTTGAACCAGACTGGGCCTCTTAACCACAGTGGCTGTGGCCACCTGTTGCTGTGCAAGTGGAGGGGTTTGATATGGGAACACTGATCCCTGTCTCAAAACCCCTGTAAGGAATGGCAGTGGCCCTTGCAGGTAAGTTAGTTGTCCTTTGTTGATAACAATGTGGTTTCCTTTGCAGAGCACCCCACTTTTCATTGTAGCTACACAATTCACTTGTTCCTCTTCTAGGGTAATAGAGGTATTGATGTATTTTTAGTGGGATTGGTCTTTTGCTTGTCAGTGCTATTATGGGACCTTCTCCAAATTCTGAGACCAACTAAAAGTAATTTTTTTATTTTTTGTCCATTTTTGTTTTAATTTTTTCCATGTATGCTCAAACTGGCCTGCCAGGACAAGGACAAAGTAAGTCTGACCCCCTCTGCCTGTGTTGCCTCCTGAGGCTCTCACCAGATAGCTCTCTCTTTTTTTTTTTTTTTTCTCCTTTTGTCACAATTTCCTGAGAGGCATTTGCTTCTTCTCCCTCTTTGTACTCTCTGTTGGATTCCTGCTGTCTGTTTCTGTTCTTGGTTTGAGTTTTCCTTTTTTCTTTTTATTCCTCCCTTTTTGTATGACTTCTGAATCTTGGTGCAAGCTTATTTTTGGGATTTTTTTACCCTCACTTTTTTAAGTTGTCCTGTTTGACATCCACTTCCTTTACTTTGTTTCACACTGAGACCTTGCATTCCTTCATTATGTAAGATCTTCTCAGCAAAAGCTCAAATGAACAAAAGAATTTGCCCTTTCTCATATATTTTGTTCCCCAAAAACAAAAGAGAAGCCATTTCCTACATGGCAAATTGTTCAGACTAGGGCTGTTTAAAACAAAGATGTTTCATTATACAGTCACGGGGCTTTTTTAAAAATAAGCATTGAGGAAGGCAGCAGTTCTTTCATGCTTCAATGCTTTAAAATGATCCCAAATGGAGGAGCCTTGCAGATTGCTTGCTGTCAAACAGCACAGTCCAGGTTTTACCTTACAGAATAAACAGTGTACTCCAGGCTAACAGGAAGAGATTCATCTACTTGGTGTGAAAGAAAAGATAATTATAACTTACGATGAAGGAGTTGCAGATGAAGTGATAGGAAAGTTTTCTAGTTTATTCCATCTACTTGTGCTCAGCCTGAGAGGAGCAGTTATTTCACTTCTCTGAACCTGTTTGCTCATTTGTATGATGAGGACAAAGATGCAGCATGGCAGAGAAACTGTGAGACCTAATTTATGGTGAATGATTCTTGGTTTTAACTGCCTCTGGTCATGGAGAACCCAGCTCAAACGAAGAACCTTTCAGGAAGCTGTAAACATTAAAAAATAGTAATACAACTTTGAGTATGCACCAGGGCCATAACCTCTGAACATGGGTCAGGAGTCCCTGTTGTCTTTCACTTTTTCTTAGTAACTTTCTACAAAGAGAGCAGCTTTATTACTAAAATTTCTCAGATCTGAGTAGAAGTCTGTACAAGTTGAGTTGTGCATTGACAATCACAGCTCAAAATGTAAGTTTAAATTAATTTTATTTATTGCATGCGCTTCCTGCCTGTTCCCTTCTACTCTTCTCTTAGCTCTCATGAAAAGCTAGTTTTGTGTTACATTTGAAGAACCAATCTGTTTCTCCTTATTTTCTGCAGGCCAGTGAAGCAGAGGAGAATGGAGGAGATAGTTTCATGCACTCCATGGATCCTCAGCTGGAGAGACAAGTGGAAACGATCAGGAACCTGGTAGATTCCTACATGGCAATTGTCAACAAAACCATCAGAGACCTCATGCCGAAGACAATCATGCACCTCATGATAAACAATGTAATTATCACACTGTGGGCAATGGTGGTGGGAGCTGCAGAAAGGGGAAAAATAGAGAGGGAGGAAAAGAACGAAGGAAAACGAAAGGCAGCTTGAAAGGAAGAGATGGGGACGGAATAAAGTGTTTTATGGAAAGATGGTGAAAACTGATTCCCTCTCTCTGCTCATTTACAGACCAAGGACTTCATCCATTCAGAGCTGCTGGCAAACCTGTACTCCTGCGGTGACCAAAACACGCTGATGGAGGAGTCGGCGGAGCAGGCCCAGCGACGTGACGAAATGCTGCGCATGTACCACGCCCTGAAAGAGGCCCTCAACATCATCGGGGACATCAACACCAGCACCATCAGCACCCCCATGCCCCCACCGGTGGACGACTCTTGGCTGCAGGTGCAGAGCGTACCGTCCGGACGCAGGTACCAGAGGCTCAGGGGGAGAGCCCCGCAGACCTGCCTGACGCCTCTTCAGTGCCTTGCTGGGGCCTCCCACTGACACAGGGAGTCCTCCTCTTCTTCCTGTGGATGAAGAGTCCTGGGTATTTCTGCTGGCAGGCTTCTAACATCTTTACAAAGATGTTGACTTCTAAACCCTTGGGTTGGCCGGGGCTGACGTAGGTTCGAAGGCAACCTGAGGCCTGGTTTCGGCCATTGAAAGCCAAAGGGTGGTGTGTAGGGTCATGTGAAGCTGAAGACAGAAACACTGAAGGTAGCCTGTGGTGGCAGAGGGATCCCAGAGCTGTTGCTGCAGTTGAATGCCTTTGTTTGTTTGGCAGGTCCCCCACGTCCAGCCCCACGCCGCAGAGGAGAGCTCCTGCAGTGCCCCCCGCCAGACCTGGGTCTCGCGGACCAGCTCCTGGGCCACCTCCTGCTGGTGGGTCCGCTCCCCCTGTGCCCTCCAGGCCGGGTGCCTCTCCTGATCCCTTTGGGCCCCCACCTCAGGTTCCTTCTCGGCCTAATCGTGCTCCTCCTGGTGTTCCCAGGTAAGTCCTGAAACACTGCTCCACACAGGTGGAGTGTGTTCTGATTTTGGATTTGGAGCCTTGGCGGCACTTGGCCTGCCTGGGCCATAGGAGGAGAATGGAGTGCATGATGTGGGTACTGCATTTGGATATTTGAATTGCATCCAGAGGCAGGAGCGTTGTTGTCCTCTGAGACAGAGGAGATTTCACTGTTTGGATGAGGTAATGCCAAGGCAGCTCTCAGAAACGGAGGGGCAGCTGTTTATCTCTACAAACCTCTATAAGGAATGTGGGAGAAGACCTTGTACCAAGGTTTGCAGCAATTGTACCGATGCCTGTAGTCACCAGATAAATCACAGGACTGGGGTGAGATTCCCCTCTGTGTAGGGCTCCCCAAAGTCTGAAGTTGCCCCTTTTCTCTTGACCCAGAGCTCTTCAAGGTGAGTTGGAAAGCCTTCAAAGCTGTTCAGTTGCTTTTTGGCTAGGAGAGTATTGCAGGATCACTGGCAGGAAAATGAATTCTTAGGCAATTTTATTGCTTGTGTAATCAACTTCAGCATTTTCCAGTCTAGAGGGTTCAAATCACCCAGCTTTGCTTTCCCATTAAGAAACTCATTTCCTTTCCTGTTCAGTCACTTCAGACACACTTCAACATAGTAATAAGGGCTTATCCCCTGTGCAGCTGAGTATGTGTTCCTAAACAGAACTTGGGAAGCAGTCTGGAACCAGGAATGCTTTTATGTTGGTTACTTGGTTTCCCTTGAGGAAGAGGAGGTAATTGCAGTGTCAAGAACAAACATAACCAGAAGCTCCCCAGTGACATGCCAGAGGGAACACTTCCCTTTGTGGAAAACACCTCTCGAGTGGGTGCTGGTGGCACAGGTCTGAAACTTTGCCATTTTCTGTGGAAACACCAAGCTTGTCAATGGTTGGGGATGGTGTATGGCAGAGTGGGTTCAGTATTCCTCCTGCCACAGTGCCCAGTTCATATTTGGTGCTGCCTGTGTGGCAGGAAGTGTTCTCTGCCAGGCTGCAGCCAGCCCAGAGGTGGATGAATCCAGACAGCTTTACAGACCAGTTTCTGACTCTGGTGTATGCAAATGGTTTTACTTTCTTGGTGCCTTTGCCCCAGTCCTTCCTATGCACCTTGATGCAGCTCCCAGAGTAACTTGTCCTCACATACCTCAGTGTTGCCCCAGAGTCTGTGGAGGCACCTATGGATGTCAGCATGCTTCTGCTGTGTATTTTGGCTCCTGCTTCTTGTGACCCTGCCTTTCCATATACTGTTAATTTGTGGTTTTGTTTTCAGTATACTTATGCTTCTTTCTGTCTCCATCTTCCTCCTTTCACTCAGTTTCATTTCTTCACTCATGAAAAATATTCTATATACCTGGCCATTGTGATAGGATTCCCCAAATGGGCTGAAATGAATTGGCCTTTTTTGAAGAAATCTGTCATAGTCTATCTTAATGGCTTTTCTGCCTTTTGCATGAGTAGAGGGGTTTAGGGAAAGGTAGGAAAAACAGCACTGGAGCAGAGGAGGAAAGAGTTTCATGCTTGACTAAGAAACCCCTTGGTTTAGGAGAGATGGTAGGTTGGATTGCATGCTACTGACTGCCCTGATCTGGAGTTGAGAATGTAATTCCAGAAGCTGTGAAGTGTGATGCTCATTCTCTGATCCCCCTCTCTGATTCTTCCAGTTGTTCATAGACTCCTCCGGATCCTGATACCAGCTTGTCATTTGAGTTCACTGATGAATGGAGAATTTCCAATGACAAGGGACTCTTTCTCTTCCTCTCCTGTATATAGAATAAGAATGTTCCCTGCTAGCACTTGGACTCGGGTCCTTCTGCCATGGGTGAACGAATGCCATCTCCATTGTTGCTTTTTTAATACCCATCTTTCCCTTGCTAACCGGGCTGTGTAGTGTGTGTGAGAGAGGAACAAAGCTCTTGTGTTCAGCACCAGTGGGCTTTGATGGAGGAGTGGGTGGTATGGAGTGAACTCAAATGTGTGGTGGTGGCTGGATGTACTTTGTGTGCTCATTGATACCTGTGTAGAAGTTTGGTAGTTCCATGACTCTGGTTTGAGCATCTGGTTTTATGAATGATGAACTTACACAAGTGTCACGCTACTCCTTTTTCATGAACATAAGTATATAAACACATTTTCACATATAATCACCACATGGTACATTTTTTGCACAGAAAGATTTTCCTGCATATAATTAAGGACACTTAAAACAAGATTTAGCATCCTGCTTCTGTGCTTCACATTTATTCTGTTTACCGTGGAATTCCATATAGACAAAAACATAATTTTAGGAGCTGAAAGTTAAAAACCATCTGAGATTCTAGCAGTGTGCAATGGACTGCATTTAGGATTTGATCTGGGAAAGAAGTGTATGAAGGTATTCCCCCAGGTATTTAGGGTCTTTAGTTTAAAATAGTTTAATAGAAACTGTAGGTAGAAGAGCTTGAAGAAGAATTTAGGAAGTTTCAGTGTGAATGACTCAACCATTGGGAGAATATGTTGAAAGAAGGGCATGGGTCTGGGGTTACCTCCTGGCAGGGATGGTTCTCACTGGCTGCTTTCCTGGTCAGTACAGTGGGGGCACATCACTGGTACTCCCAGAGGGTTCTTGAACACACAGTTTCAAGGGACAAATCATCTCCTTAGTGCTTTAGTGGCTGATGTACGTGCCCGTGGCCAGGGGTTGCAACTAGATGATCTTTAAGGTCCCTTCCAACCCAAATCATTCTATGCTAAGGTTTCACAGCTGTATGACCTGAATTATTCAGGAGGCTGGAGTAGCTGATTTCATTATTTATGACCTTCAGAAAAACCTCCACCTTCTTTGTGTCATTTTGGGTAGTGCTCAGGACTGCATGTTATCTCCCTCTTTCCTGAGCTCTTTCTTAAACATTTCATATAGTCAGAAGATAGGAATCCTCAGTGAGAGACAAGCCCAGCTACCTGTACCCAGCTGGTGGGTGCTGAAACCTGGGTATGACACTGGTGTGAACGTCAGCCTGGATGTGTGAGGAACTTGGTGAGTGAGCAACAGCCAGTAGGTGTGCAGACAGATGGATGGGTTTTGATGCACCCCTGTGCACAACAGGGTCTGGATGTGTGCAGAGATGAAGCTATGAGTGTTTTCTGTGTGTTTGCAGTCCCCCTACTCATACTGTGTTTGGAGGGGGATGCGTGACTCTGTCTGTGCAAGCGCCTGTGTGTCTGTTCCACCTTCCTGACCGTCTGTGTGGCCTCTGCCTTGAACTGTCTGAACTGCCATGTTGATTTCGTGTTGTCTTTCAGAATCACTATCAGTGACCCCTGAGGACTGGCAGCCACGGTAGGTTTTGCACTCTCGCTGCGATGCATGAGTCACTGTGTCCCCATCCTCCAGCACTGCTCTGCAGCTCTCCTCTGCTGCCCAGTTCTTGTGTTAGTAACAGAGTCCCTTGTCTGATGAACCACCTCTGCCAGGATCTCATAAAGGGAGGAGTCTTGAACAGAAAACTGGCTGATCAGAGGCAGAGCAGCTGCTTGAGCTGCAGGAGCTGGGAAAACCTCAATACCTGATTTAAGGTCTGGAGGACCCTTTCTCTGCTTCTGAATAGAGAAGGTGGGATGGGGGAATGAGCTCTGGCAACAAGGTCTAAACTGTGTCTTTCATTTGGCTTATATCCTAAATGTAAGATCAGCTGAATAAACTCTGCTTTGATTTGGTCTGTCAGCTCTTAGGATTAAGACAGAGACTTGGGGAGCTGATAGTTCAGACTCCTCTTCTTAAGTTCTAATGTCTGGCTGGAGAAGTTATCCCATCCTCACTGTATCCGTAGTGCTCATGGAAGTCAAGAGCAGTTTGGGTCATTAATATCAGGACTTCCATGTCTGAGTGCAGGGTAACTCTTACATTGAGTGTTCCCTTTTTATCCTGTGTCCCATCATCAGATAGATATGAACTCCCTTAGTTTGTTCTTCCCTTGACCCTTTACCTTCTAGGTTACTCTCCTGCTTCCATTTTAAAGTGTCTTCTCTCCTCTGCCTCCTGCCCCTGCAAGAAGAAGGGTGTAGTGATCTGTGTCCCTCAAACACTCTGCCCTGAGCTCCTGCCCGTTTCCCTGTCCTCTCTCTCCTTGCATTTTGCAGCTTTGTAGTGGTTCAGTGATGTAGGGTGTGGGTTTGTGTTGTGTACTGCTCATCCTTTTAATGTCATTGGGGGTGGGAAGAGGGACATTAGCAAATTCTCCTGAGTCCCTTTCTTGGGAACCTCCAGCCCTTATTGACAAAGAGGTACAGAGGGCAAAACAGGGCAGGTGTGGATTTTTCCTTCTCCCTTTCTCTGTGGATGTTGTTTCATAACAGAGGAGTGGAGCAGCAGCAGCTCCTGCAGATTCTCTTGCTGCTGGTTGTGGCAGAGAGATCTGGGGGCAAGGAGCACGTGCTGAAATCCTACTTTAATAGGAATAGCAGAAGTTCAAGCCCTTGTTCTGGGGCAGGGGGGTCTCAGCCAGCCCCCATGTTGAAGCAGATGGTG
Source organism: Cinclus cinclus (assembly GCF_963662255.1). Taxonomy (NCBI): domain Eukaryota; kingdom Metazoa; phylum Chordata; class Aves; order Passeriformes; family Cinclidae; genus Cinclus; species Cinclus cinclus. The sequence goes on from NC_085064.1 coordinate 6,067,354, forward strand.
TCTGTTACTGCTGCACAGAACTGCAGTTAGAGCTGAGAGGTGCCACATTGCAGTGATTGCTCGTGATTGACATCTTTGAGGACGTCATCGTCAACCCTCCTCATTGATGACACACTGCAGAGGTGTTGGAGCAATCAGCAGTTTCCTCCAGTATTCTGCCTACTGCAGACATCCCTGACAGCCCTGGAAACATGCATCCTGGGTGAACAGCATTGGGAAGGAGCCTTGCCATTGTCTGTACCTCATTCTGGGACTCGCTGTTATGGGGCATTTTGTTTTTAATCTGGCATAAAGAGCACCAAGGAAATAAAAATTAAAAACAAAAACCCACATGATCTAAAAAATTACACCCAAAACCTTTTGCAGTTCAAGGGAATAAACATATTTTCCCACGTCTGTTAGATTCTTATCAAAAGAACTCCCTATTAGCCCAGTGGTTTTTAGGATTAGCTCAGTGTTCTCTTTGAGTATGGCCTGAAAGACTGACTTCAAAGGATGTGACAGTAGCTCCTCCCTGGGCTCCTGCCAGGGCTCAGGTCTTCCTTCTCATGTACTGGAGACAGCCACAGGCTTCTTTGTGAGCAAAGCTTTGTTCCTTGTCCTGGCAGAGAAAAGTGACTTTTTAGTGATATAAAAAGGAGTGACTAGCAATGTAGTCAGACTGAAGCAGCATTTCAGGGTAAATGTTGCCTGAAAGACTTCTGTCCCTTTTAGTGCTGGCAAAGTTTTCAGCCTTTTCTAAGTTTACCAGGCAGATTCTGCAAGCATCTCCAGAAAACCAACAGAAACAGCCTACAAGTTAAAAGTGGCAGCCCCACACTCTGAAATGCTTTGAATGCTAAGAGAAATAAGTCTTCAAAAGTCAATCATAATACATTACAAAAAAGCAGCCCATCTACCTGTGAATTGCTTATGCTCATTTCAGCCCTATTTTATCCTACTAGGGTCAAGTGGCCACTCCTGCCAGAACACTTTACATACTCTAGTGGCTTCAAGCATTTTTTTCATGTAAACTCTCAGAGGCTTTTAGCACAACCTGTGCAAACTCCTGAAATGCAAACAGTCCTTGAACCTTCACAAAAAAATGCATTCTAACATGGTGATGCAGCATCTCACTAAATGTTGAGCTGAAGTTCTGTAAGGTTTCAATTCAGGTGCTGTTGCTGTTCCAATGAGAGTAGGAGCCACCAAAGGGTTGGTGTTTCTGCATTTACACTGTGAGCACCCTTAGAGATAATGCACAGATCCCACATGTCATGAAGCTCTGAGGCTTAAGAGATCTGGAGCAATAAGTTCTGCTGAGGTTTAGTAAACAGGACTGGAGAGTTGCTCTGGTTTATTTGCTAAATGAGGGAACTTGCCCCAATTTACAGGAGTGTAACTCCTCTAGTGCCAGTATGATTATAGACTATTGGTACAAATAGCCTCCTCTGCCCCTCTTCCATCCCTCAGCCCCTGTGTGAGGAGAAGGCCTTCATTTCTAGCAGTGAGTTGATTTTCTGTAATCTAAATCTTGTCAGTGAAATTACTGAGGCATTAATTTTGTGACACCTGGTCCTGTATGATCAGTGCAAGGGTTTCTCCTCCATTTGGTCTACATGCTGTTGGCTTTGCTCTTTGCATTTCAGGCAGTTTGGACCTCTGGCTTGGTAGTGAACAATTTATTTAATGAAAACATAATCAAAATGCAGTTGAGGTCACAGACACTGCAGGGAGCAGACTCAGTCTTACAGAACACATTTTTTTATAGCCTTCTTACAGCCTGTAGTCTGAGTCTGAGCTGAGAGCCATGTCAGGGGTATTGTCTGGTATGTTTCTGTTACAGCTTTTTTTCCCCCCAGTCCCTTACAGGAAGGAGATTCTAGAACACTTAATCCATGCAGAGGGCAAACACTTAAGTTGCTGCCCATTTATGTAGCTGAAGTATCAGCAAAAGAGTTGGAACAGAATGGCGTAGGAATAGTCAAAGTTCCTTTTATTGAAGTAGAAGCTGCATTTGCTCTGTTCCAGAACTGGAAAACTGAAAGCCATAAGCTTGTCCCTGACATCCAAGATCAGAATAGGGAATCCCAGGATTGCAGTAGCTCCGAGGGCAGGGGAAGAAGGTGCTCCTCCAAACCAGCCAAGAGCCTCTGGCAGCAGCGCGTCTCAGAGGACCCCATCCATGCTGTGTGACTGTCATGTGCTTGATACAGGAGCTCACTGTTGTCCGTGCTTCTCCACTCATCCTAGAGCCAGGGCCCTTACTGGCAGTAAATCTCTGCCCTTCCAAATTTCAGAGGGAAGGAAAACTGGCAGGCCAGGGTATTGCTCTACTGCTGATCTGTGCTGTGCAGTGTGAGGCCGTGTAGAAGCCTGTGAGTCTCCTTTGTGCAGCTGCACTCTGGGGGTTTGTGCCTCAGGTTGGATTCTTCCGCTGGCTCAGGCGAAGTGGAGAAGCATGTGTGGTTGTGACTGCAATTGCTGTGCTAACCACAGTGTGTGTTCTCTTGTTTTTGTTTCCTGCTTTTTCACAGCAGAAGGGGCCCCGCCTCACCTACTCGACCTACCATAATCCGACCGGCTGAACCGTCCCTCTTAGATTTATAACTTGAGGCTGTAGACAGCTGGCGACGAGTGCCGTGCTGGTGGCTTCCCCATTCCACCCTCCCTTCCACAGCCACAGTCACTCCTCTCATCCATCCCACATCCCTGCCTCCCACCACCCCTCCCCGGTGTGTCGTAAAACTCTAGCCTAGTGATTGAGCTCTTCGTCTTCGCTCGTGCGTCCTGTATTGCTTTGTAAGCATAGAGTAGCCTTCATTCAGTGGCATGGATTCCTGAAGTACACAGGCTCCTTGGAGAGATCAGCCACGGGGACATCCTTAGGTCCAAGTGGTGGCTGTCCGTCCAGTAATTCCATCTGCCTAGTCTAGCCTGGATAAGTGTCCTACCTGCACCAGTTAGCTGTAGCACCCAGGACTGAGCTGTAGCTGTTTTCTTTCCTTGTAGCTTAAGACAAAAGCCTGGCTTAGCAAAAATACGCTGTCAAAACACGTGACACCCGTTAGGAACAGATTAAATGTCCTGTGTATTAGTTTGACTTCTAAGGTGCAAAAATTTCATGTTGGGAACAGTGCAATCAACTTCGTATCAAAGTGAGGCAGGGAGATGAGTAAAGGGGGGAATCAATGGATCAGCCCAGTCCTGCCAGAGTGAAGTGTGAGATAGTGCACACACCTCAGTGTGCAGGGCGCTCACGGACTGCTCACACTTGGCTCCTGGAGCCGGGCCGTTCCTGCTGGGGACACAGTGGCTCCTGCCAGCAGTTGTCTTGCATCACCATTTTTGGCTGACTTACCTGAACCCAGCAGGGCGAGGGGAATAGACACACTTCTCCCCCCTTGCAAACGGACAGCCAAATGTTTCAGGGAGTTTGCTGTGTGGTGTTTCGTTGAAAATACTTCTGCTTTGAACTAAGCACATCTTTCAGTGTTTTTTGGGGTACTGTGGTGACTTCTTCCGTAGCCTTTTCTTGCATGTGGATGGTACGTGTTTGGGGAAACTTGTAACCGTTGTTGATCACAACTCATCTTAAAGTTTGGTTTTTACTTTTCATGCTACATGTATTAAAAAAAAAAACAACTTGATAATTAAAAATTATATCAACCCTATGCATCTCAGATGTCATGTCTCTACCAGAGCTAAATGAACTTGTGTTGCAGGCTGTCCTCCAGTCCTAATTCCTGTTGCAGTTCTCTCATTTCAGTGCTATTACTCTTAATTGTGGATCCTCTATTGTTCTGATGCCAGTTCCTTTCTGTATTTTAACTATTGTTTTACTACTTCTCCCCCTTCTCCTTCCTTTTCCCTTTTTTTTTGTTTTTCTTGTCTTTAACCTCCAGCCGGCCGGGTAAGGCCAGTCCCGCCCGCCCGGAGAGCCCAAAACCACCATTTGACATGTAAGCCTGCTCCCTCTGAGACTCTTTGCCTGCCTCTTAGCTGTTCTGTCCTGGAATGGTCTGACTCCAATCTCACACATGGCTTCATGGCTTGTTTTGTTTGTAATTTGTGACACACACATATCAGATGTGATTGTAGTGAAACTGTTTTTGGGATTTTTTTTTTTTTTTTTTTTTTTTTTTTTTTTTTTTTTTTTGGTTTGGGTTGTTTTGTTTGTTTTTTTTTTTTCCTTCCCAGCTGCTTAAAGGAGTTAAACAAGTATATTGTAGTAATGAAAAACATATCTTTACTGTTATAAATATCTATAAATATATATATATAAGATGAAAAATCTATATATGTCCAGGTGTTAAAAGCCATTTGTGCTTCCATGTGAATTTTAGGAAATACTTAAGTAGTAAAAGAATATCTATATACATATATATATACACCACATCCAAAAAAGTTAACCAAATCCCAATGTTGAGATTTTGAGCTGATTGTTAAATTCTCTGCTGTGTGCAGTTGGGTTGTTGTATTACCCCAGACTTGTGGGTGAACTGTCTCAGTGCTGGTAGTAGCTGTGATGCAGTTTGTGATCTACCTGTCACTCTTGTTTACTGGATGAAATAAACTCTCATTTCTGTATAATGAAGGTGTCCATGACTAGAATAAAACCATCTCTCTTTCTCTTGCTTTTTCTCTGGGTGGTTTTCAAGCTGTGTTTGATTATAACTTCCTATTTTCATCCCATAGAGTTAACAAGTTGTACATGCCATCAGGGGCTGTCACTGATAGGGAAGGGGGAGCAGAGATCATCAGCACTGTCTAGGAGCTGCATTAGAGTGAAACAGCTTGTCAGGTGCAGAAAGGTAAATCTCTGTGCAAAAGAAATTCTGTGGAGGTGCTTCAGAGATGGGGCATACAGAAGGTGGTAGTTTGCACACAAATTGCTTCTTAAAAGGGATTTTGCCTGTAGTGCTTGTGGAGCACAGCAATTGGATGTTGAGTAAAGGTCAGGTCTGGGAATCACTCCTGAAAGGGGTCAGGGTAAAAAAAAAATCAATCTGATGCTGGGGTCTGGATATGAAATGCTAGCCAAAGCCACCTCTCAGGCTTGGAAGCAGTTTGTACAGAAAACATTCATGAAAACTCAGTTAAAACAGCATCAGTGTAAGGGCAGGTGTTTTCAATAAAGAATTATTTTTTCTCTTTTTTTCTGGCCAAATTTTGAAGTGTTCTATGCAGAAGAAATACCTCTAGTCAGTGCCCCTCTGAGTAAGTTTATTCAGAAAGCAAATTTGTAACAGGGTTAAGTCATCTCTGCAGCAGACCACAGACCTTCTTCACTGGTCTTGTTCCCTTCACAGTTCTAGAGTAAACACCCAGTAACTATTTATTCATTTTACAATAATACTCTGTCTTAAATCACAGCCCTTCTCCTATCAGTTATGGTACAGATTTATAAATAGCCTGAGCAGCCATAAGCACTGAGCAGGCTCAGTCTCTCTTCAAGGAATATACATCATTTTAGAGATTTAGAATGTACATACCCCAGACTGGGGAGCCAGATCACTTGTGCTGAGGAGACACTGACACCACTGCTGCCATTTAAATGAAAGGAGTTCAAAACCCAGCTTCCCCTGGGGGCTCACAGGAAAGCACTGATTGTGCTGTGTGTCCCTTTTTTCATTTGTATTTCAAACATCAAAATAGGAACCATTTAAAGAAACCAACCCACACCTGACCTGGCTTTGGCAGTAGAAGAAAAGCTCTCTGCTATGCTGCTATAAAGCTTCACCACCTTGGTGAAGAAATGAACCATCTCTCCTGTTGAACAGACAGAAATCTGTGTTCCTGTGCTTGCTTCTTGTATCATGGCAGGGACCACGGTGGCAGCTGATGTTGCTTAAGGCAGCAGCCCAAACTCCTGTGTTTGATCACACAGCTCCAATTATCAGGTCCCTTTAACCTCCCCTGTGGTTTCCCTCACAACTCCACTGTTGACACCACCACTAAGAACAGGCAGTTCTAGCCTGAAGGCTTACACAGTTGCAGGAAATCCATCTGCAGTTCACATGGCATAAACTTCCCCACCCAGATTTTTCTGCCCTTTCAGGGAGAAAGGCTTCTCAGGGACTCTTCTTACTTCTCAAGAAGAGTGCTCTTCTCCCGCCATGTTCTATTTTCTCCTTAGAATCAGAGCTATGGCAGGGCCAGGTACCACGCTGCTGTATGTCCCAGCACCTTAAACATGGGCCATGTGATCTTGTTTTCTACTCACCTCCTGCAATCCTAACCAAAACGGGAGAAGAGGAAAGTTCAGGGATGGAGAACGAGAACCTCTAGTCCCAAAAGTCAAAATGAAGCATGTTTATTAAGTGGTTTCCTTTTACTTATTTCTCCCATTTCTTAAAATAAATAAAACCTTCGGACACATACAAGTGAAACACATCATCCTTCAAAGTGCAGTTACATTTCCACCCCACTCCCAAGAATCACATAAAGCTTCATCAAGTAACCAAAAGACCCCTCAAGGCTCCCATCGCTCCCTTCCCCTGGCAATGAGAACAGACAGGGCTGTGCTGCCCAGGAGCCACTTGCTGGGGCCTGTTCTGAAATACAGGTGCAAGAGGCAGGGCTGCAGCAGGAAGGGGGAGTTCAGGACATGTAGTATGAAAACAAACCCAACCTCTTCAGAGTCCAAAGAGTCCTTTACCAGAACAGTTAGTTACTTTGGGAGCCCTGGAAGGAACTGGGCTGATGACAGGCATGAGTGATGGATCAGAACCGTGTGAAGCTCCTGTGGCATCAGAGGCTGGGACAAGGGATTAAGTCATTTTGCCAAAAAGTCATGGACTCCCTTTGCCCCCAGTTTGGGCCTGACCTAGGCGATGTGGCAGCACCAGCTGCCTCCCAGGCTGAGGATAAGAGTGCCTGTACTCCAAGCACACCAAGTAACAGAGAAAAGAGAAAGAGAAGATGAGGTCTGATGCTGGAGTTCCATCTGATACAATCTCTCTTTACTGATGTCTTTAGGAATCTGCTCTCACCAAGGGCACTGAGCAGAGGTATGGGCACATACAAGTCCATCAAGTCCTTTCAGGCCCACAGAAAGCTGCTGTCAGTAAGATATAGCACCACTTAAACTACCATGATTTTGACCTCATCGTTTTCATCAGCACGGTAGAAGAAGGGAATGCATGGGTTTTCCAGCAGGGAGCCCAGCCTCTCCTGAGGGTTCTGGATTTCTCTAAGAAGCTGCATTATTTGCTTTGCTGTGGGGTCCTCTTGGTTTGGCTGAGCAGCTTTACTGTCAGCAGGGGAGAAACCAGACTGATGAACAGCTGCCTCTTGTTCTGCTTCATCTGACAGATTCACCTCTCGCAACCCTGCAAGGAGCACAGACAAGGCAGACAGGTAACTCTTCCCATCCAAAACCCAAAACTGAGAGCAGGAGCTGTTCCTCCTGCACAGTTTGTCCTGGCTGCAGTTTACCTGCTCCATCGGTGGCGTTCAGCTCAATGCGCCTCTCTGCGGGAAGCACACCTTCAGCCTGGCCTGCCAACAACTCTGGGTTCTGAGCAGCAGCTACATACTTGCTGTACCATTCATTTCTTTCCCTGACCAGGCGCATCACTAACTCCTGCAGTTCCAGTAGTTTCATCTGTAGCAAAGTAAAGGAAAGCCCATGAAACATGCACACACCAGTGTGGTTTGCAGTCCTACTCCTGTAACAAAATTAGCAAGTGAACACGCAAAGGTTTGCACTCCCCAGGCCAACCCTGCTTGTAGTACCACAGAAAAGAGACCTTGCCTTCATCTCTTCCTTATCCTGAGCCAACCTGCTGATATACTCCTCTTTCTCCTGATGCCGCTGTTTGAGGATAGCCCTTTGACTCTGGTACAGTGCAATGTACTCCCCTGGAACACAAGAGAAGCCTCAGGAGTGTCTGCAAGATTGGGGTGCAAGCGCTATAGTGAGGTATAAGACAGGAGGATCCAGGAAATCCAGCCCTGGAGTGGAGACCTAGCCCAGTTAGGCAACAGTAGGAAACATGGAGGGCTTGGTAGTTTGAGGGCTCCAGCTCCAAAAGCTGTCTGGGGACCTTCTGCTCCTAACAAATAAGGCACTGATGAAGCTCTAGCCTGTGCTGGTGCTGCTTAAACATACCAATGGTGTCAGTCTCTCCAGACAGCTGGATGCAGCGGTGCTCCAGCTCCTCCAGACGCTCCTTCAGATCAGCCTTCTCATGCATCAGCTCTGTGAAACGCAACTGCACACACAACGTGGGGTCAGTCACCTGGGCTGCTCACAGACAACACCTGTGCTAAAGACAACATCTCCATGACACTGGTCTAAGCCTGTGGAACAAATCCCGCTTCTTTACAACCAAGCAGTATGCAAGCTTTTTAGGATGGAGCATCTTTCTGTGGAACATCTGCTGCTTTTTCCCCTACAAGCTGTTCTGTGTTTGTCTTGACACTGGACCCTAGTCTGGCTGAGCAGTGTAATAGGGCTGAAACAACATGAGATACTTTGCTTACCTGTAACTTGTCCATGGCAGTTTTCAAAGCCTCATGAACCTCCACTGGAACAGTATCCATAATGAAACCTGGAAGGGATGTGTGCGATTTACAGTTTCTTCTGGGGCAGGATGCACTCACAGACCCAAAAGTCTGTCTCAGAGCAGCCATGGCCAGCTGGCCCAGCACCTCATGGTCACACTGTTCTCAAACTGTGCTGAGATTTTACCTCCATCCAGCGTGACGTGATGCTGCTGCTCCTGCCTAAGAGCTGTGATTTGCTGCAGGAGGGTTCTGCACTGCTGCTTCTGAGCAGCCAGCTGCTTCCTCAGATCTTCTCGCTCCTGCTCCACTTGGGACATGGCAGAGGTCACAAAAGTGACCTAAGAAGAATTTCAGAGTGTGAATATTAGTGCTTCCCCTGTGTTCAGCAGGATCTATGGTGCACCTCAGGACAGAGTAACAGTTTACCCCATTATATTTATGACTGTGAAACCGAAGAATTGTGTGACTGCCCTGGAACTCTGCCAGTCAGCAGCTACTGCCTCTTCTCATTCCCAATTAGTGCAGGTTAAAAACTGTGTCCCTTGAGAGCTGTTCGACTGCAGTATTATGACTGTACTTGCAGATAAATCTTGTAGATATTTGACACCATTTCCAAACTGCCTTCCAAACTAAAGAGAACATCACCATCAAAGCCCCATTAAAGAGCTGCTCTACCAGCTGAGTTGTCGGCATAAAGAATCCACTGCCAGACTTCCAGACTGTTTTACAAGGATGCTGCAGAAGTCTTGGCTTTGCTGCTGTGCACAAACTGTTGCATTTCCCTCATGACTGCACTCAGCTGGTAGGATAATAGCTGATAAACCTCTCTTCAATTTAACCAGTTTCCTTTTCTAGATATTCATTTAGAACTAAAACCAGAGGCTTTTCTACCCATTAAGACTCACCATTTCTTCATGGCTTTCGAATTTCTCTGGGATCACAAGAGAAGGTTTTTGGATTTCTTCAGTCATTGCTTCATCACCTTCTGCAAAAGAAAGAAGGTGAACAAGGAGGCAATGCTGCAGAGAACCCAGCTCTGCCTCCTCCCTGATGCAGCCACTCACCCTCCAGTTGGTGCAAAATTCTGCCATCCATTTCTGCTGCCAGCTGACTGATCTGGGCCTGCAGCTCTTTGTTTTCCTTGGCTACAGCTTCTAGATTTTCCTGCAAGAGAGAAGAAGAGGGTCATGAAAACCTGCACAAGCCAGACTGCAAGCAGAGACAGTAGCACCACGCACACAAACACATAAGCAATACTTTAGCTCCAGACACTCCATAGGGCACAAAGTGTAATCACAGCATCACAGAACAGCCCAAGGTGGAAGGGACTGGCCAAATCTCTCACCGATTACTTCCCATCTTTCCACTTGTCCCTTTTTACTGTTACCTTTGTCTGCTGTAGCTCTTTCAGGTGCATTTCCACTGTCACCTTGCCCTGGACCTCCTCATGCTGCAGGCGATCCATGAGCTGTGTCTGAAGCAGGAACTGCTTGTGCAGTTCATCCTTCTCAGCGGCGAGCTGCTGGAAGGCCAGGGTGTACTGCTGCAGGTGGCTGTAGCACTGGTCCCTCTGCTCCTGCAGGCCACGGGCCTCCTGTGTCTTCAGCTCCAGCTGAGAGAACAAAGATCAAACCACCATATCAAACCCTTTATGTCTGAAAAGCTGATCTGTGTGACACGACCCAAACTGTCAACATTGCCCCAAAGCCACCAACCAGGCAGACAGCCACCATCTGCCCCCACATGCTGGTCCCCCACATCAGGCAGCAGATGACAGGGGAAGGCTCCCAGCTGGATCTTTACAATACCCATTTCCATTCTTCCATCAGTGTCTGGGAAGTTGCCAGCAATCTGCACAATCCAGCCCTGCCATCCCTGGTGCTCACCGTCTCTTTGAGCTCGGCCAGGTTCTCCTGCAGCTGCCCAAGCTTCTTGGCCAGCTCTTTCTTTACATGTTGTTCTGACTGTAGGGCACTTGTAACCTCCATGTTTTCATTTGTCTGCAAGACAAACATGACTCTGTAAGGAAACTGCCCCAGCCACCATGAAACAGGCTCTCAATAAACCACATTAGTTCCCAGCACAACAGGGTGCCAATCCCTTGTGTTTTTCTGGACTGTAGGTGAGTGCCATAAATTGACTGTTTAGAACAACTTATAGAAAGGTTTAGAAGATGGGAGAAGATCAAGGAAGAAGCCAGGGGAATCAGTGCTGGGACAGTGCCAAGAAGAGGCCTGGCACATCATGCAGCCTGTCAGCTACAAAGCAGATGGGTGGTATGAATATCCCCAAGAGTCACAGACACTCAAAAACAAGGAGTTCAAAAAGGACTAAAGAAAAAAAAAGCAACAGCTAGAGCACGTGTCAGTCTGCCTAGGGCCCCAGAGGGGAAGGTGCTACACTGAAAGAAGCAAAGCAAGAGTAAGGATTCAGCTCCAGGATGGGCAAGAAGGATAGCAGCAGGAGAGAATACTGCTGAGAACTTCCTCATGGGCAAATACAAGGGAACAGGAAATGGGTACCTTCAGGTAAAAGAGCAGGAGGAATACCCAGGGACAGAAACAGCCTGACTGCCAGGGCATGAGAAGGAAAAGGAAACAGTTCTGAACAAAGATACTGGTTCATCTGCTAGAACACCTGAGGGAATAAGGAACTGGAGGGAACCTCCTGGTACGGCACTCCTTATCAAAGGATGGAGCAGCCACAGTAGCAGCCACAGTCTCAAAAGATAAGAGAGGGATAGTGCTACTGCCAGTTTTTCACATCTGCACTACAAAAGGATTGAACCAGTGAGGGAAGCAGAGGGAAAAGATGCACGCAAGAGACGTACCAGTTTGACAAACCCATTCTGCAGCTCAGCCAGCTGCTCCTTCAGATCCCGGTTCTGGCTCAGGGCCCTACTGATTGTGGCCTTGTCACTCTGCATGTCCTCCAGGATCTGCTGCCTGTCCACAGCCTCCTCACTGTAGCGCTGCACAGTCTTCTCCAGCTCCAGCAGCCGCTCCTCCTGCTCCCGGTTGAGGTGGCTCAGCTGCTCATTGTCACGGACCTGGGCCTGGAACTGCCCATGCAGCTGCTCCTTCTCCTGCTGCAGCCGCTGGATCTCCTCCTGCAGACTGAGCTCAGCTGCCGTGGGCCCCGGTGGTGAGGGAGGCTCGGTATCCATGGGCTTCACTGCTAAAGAAATGAAATCAGAAGGGGCTCACTGACTGGGAAAATAGCTGGATGAGACACATCTCTGCTGGATACACAAAGCACACCCCAGCCCATAGGGCTCTGTGACCCAGAAGACATCACCAGCTGCAGTATCCAGTCCTCAGTGGACAGCACTAAGAGCTAAAAATAGCAAACCTACCCCAAACCCAAGCACAGCATCCTGCTGTCTGCTGCTGACTCCTTCACAGCCCTAGCAGGAGCATCCTGCCTTCCCAAACTCCTGGGCCAGAGAGGCTGACAGTAGTCAGGCCAGTACTACAGACATAAGCAGGCTGCTGGTCCATGCAGGAGTTCACTTGCTGTTTCCCAGGAGAAAAGGGTTCTTAGGGTCACCTGCCTTCCCAGCATCAGACCTACTCGCACCTCCTGTGCAGAAGCATCTGCACAGCAGGACAGAGTTATCCAGCTCCACTCTGCAGTGGGAAATCCCATTTTGGAAGACCTACCTGATGTGCTCAACATCTCTGTAACACTGTCTTCCAGCTCCTGAATTTTGGCCATGTGTTTCTCCTTCTCCTCTGCCATTGTGTGGATCTGCAAGGCCACACAAATGAAAATTACAACAATGTTCATGGGACATTTCCTGCTGCCTGTGTTTGTTCAGAGCTGGGATGCTGCCCCCAGAGTTACCTGCTCAGAGAGCTGCTGCACCCGCTGCTGCCAAATGTTCCCCTCCTCCCTCAGTTTCTCTACATACTGGTCTCTTTCTTCCTGCAGCTGGTGAAGTGACTCTGACAGCTGTTCAAAACAAAATCAAACAACATCATATTGGCTAAATAAATTTGGTTCAAGGGATAAAACTTGAAGAAACCAGTGTTAGTACAAAGCTCAGACTACTTTTTTTTCTGCCCCACAAGTTTCCTTACAGATATCAAGATTTGGATCATATTTCATTCAATCTCTTACCTGAGCTAGCTGGGTTTCCAGGCTTGCCTTCTCTTCCAGAGCCATCTGCAGCTGCTGGTTTGCATCCAGACTCCCTCCCTGGCTTGAGAACTATTAAAAAAAAAAAAAAAATCAGAAAGTTATTATAATGTTGATATTCAATTCCTGCACAGGCTTTCCCCAAGAGTAACCTCCACATGATCTATGTTGTAACCTTCAACAGTTCTTTAAAGTGCTCCAACTCATAGTGAAGTTCAGTGTGAAAAAAATAGGAGCATTAAAAACAAAAAGCTGAGATTTTAGTCATGCAAAACAGGCTGAACTGAGCAGCTTCTCCCTACCGATTTTACATTTACTATTTTTTAAATTAAGAAAATAGGATTCAATCAAACTTTGGCTCAGAAATGTGGTGCATTTCCAGAGTCTGCATTATAAAGCCGTATCAGATGGTATAAAAGTCTGTGACTTTAAAAGTTGTCAGACATGTCAGGAATTTAAAGCCAGTGTCTGGAGCATGTCAGTGGACTGAGCAGCAAGGCTGGTTCAGCTGAGGCACAGCACTTTTCCCAGAAGAGCAGCAGTTGGCTTAATTTCAAGGGTAACTCAAGATGGTCTAGGAATAAAAAAAGAGCATTTTCTTCCCTCCCAGGCTCAGGGTTACCCCAAGTTTGCTCTCTGACCTGCTAACAGCTGGCTCCATGCATTCTTTCCCCAGCTGACTTCAAGCTGGCACTGTCCAATTCACCACCTTCACTGGTGGGTACAAAAAACATCCCTACTCAGCTGGTTACTCAGTGAGACTGCACAACTAAATAACCAAAACCCTGAACAGATAAAATCAGAAAAGTCACTGTATTTCCACGTTTCACCCTCTCTCACTGTACAAGTTTTAGCAGACTAATGTCACATTTCTTTTCAATCAGTGTGTGCTTTTCAATCAATTTACAGCTCCAACACTTTAGAGAATACAAACTTTCTGTTTCCCTGAGGCCTTGCTGAAAGCTTTTTTCTAGGAGGATGTCTTGATAAGATTTCATGCCTTCCTTTAAAGCCAAGAGTTAAGTCTTGCCCCCTCTCTCAGAAGGAAGTGTGGCAGTGTCCTCAGAATCCTCTGCCCTCACCTGTTGAATCATCAGTTCAGCCATTTCCAATTTCTTCTGCAAATCTTCCACATCCAACTTCATAGCTGAGTTCTGAGACACCAGGGAGTGAACTTTCTCTGACAGCTCTGAATTCTGCTGTTTTATTTCCTCACTACTTTTGCTAAAACAAACAAAAAATTAAAGTGGCTCTGGGTCTGCTGATGTCCAGGTCAAAGCTACAAACCAGTGCTTCCTGGCAGCTAGAATCACAGAAACATCACATCTAGTCACTACTTTTTTTTTTTTTTATTATTAATTGAATATCCAGCCTCCCAAGTCACCACCTGTGGTCTTTGCCATTTGTTTTGGGGCTCTTCTGCAGTAATGAGCATAAGGGACTTACCTTCGTTTGTACAGTTCCAGTTTCAGGTTGTCTCGCTCTTTCACTAACTCTTTATTATGCTGGAGAAAAAGGAAATTATTGATTCATCTAGAGACTTCAGCCAAACAAATAAGGTATTAAAAAAATACTTCATTTCACCTTTAACAGATCAGCTAAAACAGAAAAGGTTGTAACTTTAGCAAAAAACCTCAGGACAGGTTTGCTTAGAACCTCCTGAATTTTCCAGGAATAAGTCTGCTCAGTCTTTTTCAAATGTGATGCTACAGATACTTCTGTATTACAGATAACTTCTGGATTAAAGACAATGCTAAAATGTGTGTTTGATGGAGATTTCTGGGACAAGGTCTCTCTCTTATGTGGAGCTGCCAGACTAATGAAGTGAGGTGCCAGATCTGAAGGCACCAACTGGACCATATGATTAGTCACAGAAACTTGAATGAAGTTTGCCTTGATCATGGGGAATACAGGGCTTTAAAAGGTAAATTAACAATTAACAAGGTTAATTTCTGCCTCTTCTCCAAGCAGGGACTGCAGACTTTGCAGCAGTGTAGTAATAAGCGAGTAGCCAAAGGCAGAGCTGCTGGTTAAGCATAAACAGAGGTGACTCTTACCTTCTCTGACTGCTTTTGCTGCATGGAGATGGAGGACAAAGTGCGCTCCAGCTCCGAGACTCGCTGGCGAGACGAATGCAAACGGGCAGCAAGGCTTTCAGCTTCTCCTGGACAAGTCAGAGCACAGACAGCTGAGGCTGGACCACAAAGAGCATTTTGGAACTGGCTGAACAGCACTTTCTACTTTGTCAACAAGCTCTTCAGGCAGCACAGGCCTTTGAAAATCAGCAGAGCTGGCTCCACTCCTGGCTTTACAGGTGATTCACTAACATCCCTGGGAGCACAGCTCTCTCTAACTACCTGTCTCACTTTTAGAGGGAAATGATGAAACTTCCTTTGCAGAACAATAGACACTATGTTGTTTGGGGTTTTTTGTTTTGTTTTTTGTTTTGTTTTTTTGGTTTTTTTTTTGTCTTAGAATAAATTGCTCAAATGTAGTTCAGAATAAAAGGCTGGACTAAGAACTAGATTAACTTGACAGCTGTGTGGGAGGCAGGGCAGAAAAAGGAAACCAAGTTTTAAAAGAATTAGAAAGGAATGGTCTGGAGTAGTCACCAGGCCAAACAGAGATGATAAGGCTTTAGTGATGTACCAAAGAACCTCAACTGCCATGAGACCAACATGCTCCCATCTGGGGGCAGCTACAATGACAGCAGCACTGCCAGTGCCAAAGGGCTCAGGGAGTGCTGTGAGCTGGCTGCCAGCAACTGTCGTGCTTGTGACTTGACATCCACAGCTCAACCAGCAGCTTGAGCTGCAGAGACAGTCACATACCTGATTTCTGCCGTGCAGCTTGCTGAGTATGGCCAAGGGCTGTCTGCAACTCAGACTTCTCAGAAACAAGAATTCCAATAGTCTGGATATGAACCTTCGGGAAAGGAAAATCAGCTCAGCACAAAACTTCTTTGCTTGCCACAGCAACATCACTGTTGTCACAATAGGACAATTCAGTAAAGAGCTCTTGCAGTTAAGTACAGTCTGGCTGACACTTGCAGTTTTGCTACAGGAATGGACTTCTGCCTTCCAGGATAAGGACTAAGAGTGCTCAGTAATCCACGAAACAGCAGAAGTCAGGTAATAATACTGTAAGGGAGGCTCTGCCTTACTTGTAACTGTTCCCTCAGTGCTGCTTGCTCTTTAGAAAATTTCTGTTCAAACTCCTTCTTTTCCTGTAGAAACAAATAATGCTTGGTCAGCACAAACGTGCAGATAGTTAACCCTTGCTTTATGTCAAACTAAAAAAGCAGAATTATTTGGTACTATTTCTAGCATCTAAATGATGCCAGTATATTTTAAAGACATGTTTAATCTTCCACTATTTGAACTACTTAATAATTTTTCCATCACAGACCAGCAGTGACAGCACAGTGTAATTAATCATTGCAGCATACACGTGGCAGTGCTGGAATGGAAGCTCCTGGCAAGGACCTAAACTGTAACCTCCTGCCCCCACTGCACTCCTCCAACTGAAGCATTTAAATATTCATTTAAATATTAGCTTTGGTCAAAATAAGAATGCTGCCTGTCAGGCCAAACTCATGAAGTCAAAATATTAAACCTTATGCTACATGTAAAACTGAACCTAACACAAGACAAGATCATGAACACTTGTGCCTCAATCCTCTATGCTTTCTATTCCTCAGAGAAACAGATATTTATTTCTGTATCTATCAAAAAAATTGGACACACTTTACCTTCTCCAGCTGATTCACTGCTTCTTGGTTCTGCTGTTTCTATAAGAAAATTGATGGACCAATATTAAGAGAAAATATTCTCATACTGCTGAAATACATTTTCACTTTGATGAAGTAGGATATATGCCCAGTTAATGTAAGGAGAATTTGCAGTTCTGTAGAAGACTAGGAAGTTCATCTTAGCTATTAAAAGTAAGATCTGGCTCCCTTCACTAATACATGTGATATGTTTTTCATTGTCCAGTACATTATCACAGTTCTCCTCCAATATCTGCTGAAACCCCTCTACGTTCCTATCTGAGCATCCAGCAACTTCAGTTTAAACTTGCAATATCTCACATTTATGCAATTAATCATAGTCAAACTGGTGTGTTTGGAAAATCAGCAAAAATGCTTTCAATAACAGATAAGTAAGTAAATCCCAAAGCAAAAGTCCTTTTCTTTAAAGTGATTCCTTAGACCTCTATCCCAGTTAACAACTGGCCAAGTCATGCAGAGCTGCACGTACGTTGGCAGGCTCCCACCAAGGTGGTATGAGACAGAGCTGAAGCCAGATGCAAGGAAAGGGATAATTCTGTCTCAGCCAATTTCAGTCTTATGGGTGAATTACTGGAGATCTGTGACTGCACAAAGGGCATTTGTAGGTGTGAAGGGGACAAAGGCTGCCCAGGCTGCCACCAAACCCTGTTTGCCCTTTGCTGCTCTTGTCCCCCTGGCAGTTTTCTCACGGATGTCTCTTAAGTAACTACATAATTAGTATTTCTTCTTCCAAAATGATGAATATTGGCCAAGGTGCTTCTTTATTACTGCTACTACCTCAGTGTATTTTCAAACATGACTGCAGATGGAAAGGTCATGAGGTTTTGATTTTAGCAGTGCCAGCACACAACATAACCAGGAATAGCAAAGGCAAGAGCACAAATGCAGCAAAGGCCCTACAGAGTTCCAGACAAACAGAAAAGCTGGCAAACAATGATAATCCTGGATGGGTAATGCACTGTACCTCTGCAGCCCAACTAAAACACAAAAAGAACAGAACAAAATTAACCCAAAACCAAAAATGAAACAAAAAGAGGGGTCATGGGGTACACTGGGAAATGCTGAACTTTGGGAAAAGTGTGGGTTTTTAGGAAGAATAAAATGGGGGAAAGTATTTCACACAATAAAGGCTCTTTTCAGCCTGGAACAGATCCACTTAGCTGCATTTCTTGCAGTGTTAAGGCTGAAGGCTGAAAAGCAGCAGCAGGAATCCATGCAGGCCACAGGACAAAGCAGTTCATTCATTGTGCCAAGAGAAGCTGAGGGTATGATCAGAAAACAGCCCCAGGCTCTCCTGGACCTATTGGTCCTACTTTGCTGATATATTTAGAACAGCATCATCACCTGCAGAAACAGGTTTTCACACTGCTGCCAGCACCAGAACTCTGTATTTCAAGGATTCAGACCAGGACCAGAAATAGCTGTTTTATCAGGATGTTTATCATCCAGGGACAGTGTGAAGAGATCAACAAAGTACACTTAAATGGAAATAACAAAACTCTGTTTCTGCTTCCTCAGATGAGCCACCACACTGACAAGAGGCCTTAGGCTTTGATCCTCTCACAGGTTTTCCATCCAGCCCATTTTTGTTCCATACAAAGTGCTGTGTAAGCAGCCTTCCTTGTGGCACTATGAGGGAACCCGTAACCTTGCAGACACACCCAGAGAGCGTGGAGGAGCAGCAAAGACAATGTCCAACTGGTTGGTTGGATTGTTTCTTACCAATTCCTCTATCTTTGTAACGAGCTGTTTGTTAGTTAGATTGCTGGAATCCAGGGCTACTGCCAGCTCCTGGTAACGTGTCTGACGGGCACATGCATATAGGAGAAAAAGGAAGGAGCAGAAGAGGAGGAGGGAAGGAAAAAAGCAATAATTAAAAAGGACAGAAAAAAATAAATCATTATCACAGTTTGATATAATCAGAATCTCCAAACAAAACAAAATCTGTGGTTTGAACAGAAGCAGCTGGGATGTCAACCTATTTTATCCATTTCTGCTGAGGCCTCATTTTGACATAAAAGTGAATCAGAAATAAGAACTGCAGTTGCATGGAAGCCAGATTATCCCCAGTCCCCAAACTGGGAACATCTCCAATAACTGCCTCTGACTGTTGTGATCACAACTACCCAATTAAAGCCCCAGGTGACACTACACAGTGATGTATGTGACCTGTGCATTCAGTTAGGCCTTACTAACACCACTGTAAGCACAGAATCCAAACAAGTGATCAAAAGCAGCAAATAAGACGAAAAATAAAAAACATGACAAACTGAGAGCAACTTACTTCCATTTCCTTAATATTTGTGGAAGAAACAGCATTTTCTCCATTCACGTACGATGTAGACTAGAAGTAAATCAAGTAAGTCAGTTTTAGTTCCCAAGGCAAATCACTATTAGGTAAGATCCCATAACAATAACACTCCTTATAGCACCTGTCACTTCAAACAACCACATACAGGCACAGGAAACACTTTTCTGGCTCAGGATAGACACTGGCTGCCCCTGTGACAAGCTGATTTGAATTATTCAGACTGACTTCATATTCTTTTCCAGTAAATCAAGAGTACATCTTTCCATGAATACGTACAATTCATTCATCCCACTCTGCTTTTCTTCCTACTGCTGAAATCTTACATTCCTAAACCAGGATT
Source organism: Cinclus cinclus (assembly GCF_963662255.1). NCBI lineage: Eukaryota > Metazoa > Chordata > Aves > Passeriformes > Cinclidae > Cinclus > Cinclus cinclus. Next base: position 6,086,428 of record NC_085064.1, read on the forward strand.
TTTTGCTCCTCAATGTTTAAGTATCACATTGGTTAGCAGGGTGGCTGCAGACATCTCTGAGATTGAAGAGTGTTTCCTTGAGCTGTCTGCTTACAGTCCCACATCAAACACCAAGAAAATTAATGGGACAAATGGATGAAAAGGAGTACCTGGGAAACCAGGCCATTGAGTTGTTCAGACAACTGACGGAGACCCTCTGTTGACGAGAACGACCTGGGAACAAAGACCTGGCAATGTAAACTTCTCCCAAACTCCTGTCCAAATCAGCACAGCACTGGGGCAGGAATAAAATCTTAATTTGTTGGGATCCTGTTGCAAAGCCAACACAGACACTCACCTGTTCTCATCCAAAGCATTTTTATGATCCTCAGCTTCATTCATCTGTGGATTAAAACATAAAAACTTATAAGCCTGTAAAAGATGGGAGTCACACTTATGAATGTATCACTAAGACTTGATTACACCTGGGCTTAAGTTCCACAGCTCCTGTAATTACTGCTTCCTAAAGGAAGATTAACTTAAAACCACCAGCTCAGCCCTGACTTACACGTAATTTCTGAGTGGTGTGAGTATGGGTTTCCTGGAACAGAGAAATTCAAGTGTATCAGGCTTTATGTCTGCTGCTCCTATTTTTCAGGATAATCAACACTTTACTGGAAAAAAACTACAACTGAATCTTTAATTAGTAAAAGGAAATACAGACTGATTGGACTGGAGACTTGTGTTATTAAGGGTACTTTCTGCTAATGAAATAGGAGAGAAGGGGAAGGAAAACGGCTCCAGAAGCTGCAGGGACATGTGTGCTAGTACCCCCTCTGCTCCCACAGACAGATGATGACTGCATGGATAGTGGAGAATGTAGTATTTTTAACAGAAGGAAACCTGAACTAGTCATGTCATATTTATGAAAGTCATCTTTCTCCACACTAATGTGGCATCACTAACCAATGTTGAATGGTTCAGTGGCAGTAGCGATGATAAGTCACAAACCTGTGTCAGCTGCATGCTCTCAGGAGCAGGCAGAACAGAACCACAGCTAAGGAGGCTGTTGCTGTTAGATAGCACAGGGACATCAGGAGCAAGCTGTTCAGCACTACGAGTGGCAACATCACTGTCAAAGTATGCCTGTCACAAAACACAGCACAGGATTACAGCCTTCATGCAAGATGAACAAGCACACACACCAACACATCACCTTGTGGCCTGCCTGTAAAAACCAGACAGATGTGAACAGTCATTAAGAAACATGTGGAAGGGAATCTGTGTTCTCCCCAGAGCAAAGAGGTGGCTGCATCAACCACAGACAAAAACTGCCCCAGAGTGTGTCCCTTCATAAAGAACCAATGTCCCACAGTTCCAACTCTTTTTTAACACAGGGTAATAATGTCACCCAAACTCTTTTAAGTTCACACACGAGATTCACTGCAAAAGATTCCAAAAATCAAATAAGGGCAAAGCCAAATGTCTTTGCAAAGCACCACCTTCGAGGTGGTCCTGGGGAAAACACAGATCACTGTATGGAAATGAAGATGGAAAAGAACAGGGGAGTGACTACTTGAAGACTGGGTTAGTCAGACTCAAGTGCTCTGTCTAAAACTCGGTAAAATTTGTGGCATGCCATGACCCACGAGTTTAGAAACAGGACATTTATGAACAGGCCAGAGGGAGGGTGGCTGGGAGCAGGTGCCTGTGGCCCTGCTGCAGTCATGGATCCCATGACTAGAAGAATCTAAATAGAAAAGAGAAGTGCCAAAGAACTATTTCTGGACAGCAAGCTCCCATCCAGCCTCTGTGGGAGGATGGATGGCATCTGCAGCCCCTTCTATGAAGCCACATTGCACTGGACCATTTCATCTCCTTGCACAGCACTAGAGCCATAAAGGTCCAGCAGTGCTCTTGTGTTTTATAGCAATTTGATTGATTTCATCATCCAGCTCTGGTAAGTCATCACTTAAAAACACAACAAAACAAATGAGATAATCTTTCAGCATTCAGGCCCACCAATATACTGCTGCTCTCTGCAATTCCACCTGGAAGAGTTCCCTCTTACTTCAGTTACTTCCTTCTTGGCACTTCAAAAGAACCAAGAGATCTCTCTCTCTTGGCAATCCCTGTTTACCTGCTCAGCACTTCACTCACTAATCCAGCAGCAAGGTTAAAACAGCAACAGTGGAGACAGATTTAATGAAGACAGTAAGCTGGAAGACTACAAAGGGAAAACAAAAATTTTCTGCATTTCTTTTTAGCAGGACAGGTACTGATACTCTGAAGGAGCAATATTTAGCAATAAGCAATAGTTAAGTGCTTATTAGGAAGGTCAGGAACTCCCTCACTTCTTCCAGATAAAGGTTACTTCACCTTTATCAATCACACGTTCATCAATATAAACGTAAGAGGGAAAGCAGGAATTAATTCCCCAGAGTATCTCAAAATGGTAATTTCTTCTGATCAGAACATTATTCTAATACTTCCAAGATGCAGAAACCAGCAATGTTCCTTAACCACAAGAACTTCCTTCTTTCTTCACAAGGACCAATTTTTTAATAAACTGTCAAAAACCCCAAAACTATTTGAATAATCAATTTTGTTGAAAACAGAAACCTTTAGAAGCAAAAAACTTAGATGGAAATTATGCATTGTGACATTCCAACAATGCAGAATAAAAAGTCAGTAATTCAGCTCAGCTTAGCATGTAGTAGGATCCATTTGCTTTCACACAAAGGATTCTACTCTGCTGGTTTTCCTCTGTTTCAGAGCCAAGAAAGTTGAAGTGAGAGAAAAGGGAGGGCTCTGCCTCACATCAGACACCAATAGAGCAGCAGCTCAGCTGCCAATGATCAGCTTTTCTGCCCTATTAGCATCAAGTTTCTAAACAGCATTTTCCTGACTCAGGCTTTTTACAAGACAGCAACTGGAATGAGAAATTTTTCTTTCATTACATATTGCAGTTGAAGATTAATTTTCAAATAACTCCTAAAACGCCAGGCACAACAATCCAAAAACTCTCTAACAACCAATCAGATCAAACTGTATCTCTGAGGAAAAAAGGGGAAAAAAAGGGGAAACAAGAATGAATAGAGCAATAAATTGTCCCTTTGCAGAACACGACTAAAGTTGTAGACACAGGCAGGCCTTCACTGCAAGGCTAAGTGTCACTTCAGCAACAGCACAGGACCACATATCTTCTTCTCACCCTCCAATGGAAAACAAGTCTCTTTCTCCAATATTTAACTTCCTCTGAGCTTACAAGTGTTAACTGAAAGCATTCCCCAGGACAACAGTGACACTTCAGACACAAGTTTTCTGAGGCACATGCAGCACCCCAAAGCTGGCAGTGTGTCTTCACAACACTTGAGTTCTGCTGGTACAGAACTGACACAAGGTCCAGCTGCTGGAACTCTGTGTGTCAGACGTACTATCACACAAAAGAAAAAAAAAAAAAAGGAGAAAAAGGATACAAAGCTAATTTGGAGGGAATTCCATTTCACTTTGCAGGCTTCACTTAATCTGTGAGGTACCCCATGTGATTACTATAGTTATATTTATTGCTGTAGACCCACAGATATGTAGTAACTATAACAATGAGCTACTTTATGACAACTACATTGGAACAATGGTAGGAAAATAAGCTACCAAAACAATGCAAGTGAAAATGAAAAGCACACCTTTGGTAAAACAAAACTGGAAGAATATTCTGGGCTACAAAATTTGGCTTCTCTGAGTTCCTCTCACAGTCTGGGCCTTATTTTAAATAAAGTGACTGTCTGAAAATAAATATTTTTAAAAGACAGTTTGTTCATGTGTGCTTCTGAACATCTTTCTCTTGCTTCTTGGCATACTTCCTGCCCTTTCCTCTTCAGGATCTTGGGAATGTGAAGACGCTAAAGCCTGTACATGCCTGGCTTTGAAGTATCTGACTTCCTGCCTAAGCATATTTCCACCCCTGGTACTTGCCAGACTGTACATCACCTGTGCCAGCTTCATCGCCTGTCATAAAAAGGGTGGCTGGAAAAACCAGCCAGTGCAGCTGTTTGCCTAGAGATGAGCAGAAACATGCCCTTCAGAAACCAAGCTCCAGGAAACAAAGCAATGACACTCAGAGCAGGAGAAATACAGAATAAGGCAACACTACCTCTTCCTAGTGCAGTTTTCCTCAGCTGTTAAATGAGTTTATTGCCTCACCCCAAACTCCCGTTTTCATCCAAGCTCAGCTTTCAAAAGAAAGACTTTTTGACAAGGCTCACTTTTTGACTCGTTAACACTGACACGAACCAGAAGGAAACAAGCAATGGTAACAAAGAGCTCCATGTTAATAAAAACAGCAACAAAACTGAAGCAACTGACAATGGATGTGTGAGGACAAGGCTCCATCCTGGAGATGGAGCTCAGAACCCAAAGCATGCAGGAGGGAAAGCGAGTCACTGCGAGGGACACAAGCACTGCCTCACCTTCCTCTTGTCCAATGAGGGTATGGCTACCCCATTGGAGCGGTTAAGGTCTGACACCAGCACCTTCAGAATGTTCTGAATCTACAGGAGGCGAAAGAAAAGGGGAAAGAAACGGCTCAGAGAAGGACAGAGAGAAAACATCAATCCTAGGCAGCCAAGGAACAGCCTCAACCAGCTCGTGAGGACCACACACCTCAGCTCTGGGCACACCCAGGGCACCATCAGACTGACTCTGATGCCAGCTGCACCTTCCAGCAGAACAGGCAGCTGCCAACTACTGCAGCACACTTCAAACAGCACCTACACCACTCAGCTCTTACCCCAGCAAAACCACGTCCAGCTCTGGTCAGACTGTCCAGAAAACCAAAGAAGAGGGAGGTGGCAAATGACTTGAGTGAAAGAATGAGACACTCACATTCTCTGGAGGCTGCTGGTCATCAGTAGTGGGAGTCACAGGTCTGCTGCCTTCTTTAGTTTTGCGTTTTTTCTTAGTTCCTGCAGTTCCTCCAGGGCTGTTCTTCTGCTGATATTCCTTCAGCTGTGAACAGAAGAAGAATCTTAAGTTCAAACAGAATATGCCTTCTATAACCCCAAAAAACTCTTAAAACCTAACTTCACTGGTAGAAATACAGATCAAGTGTAAGGACAAGAGAAACACTTCATGAATTCACCCATTTGGGGGGAAAACATGAATCAAAATAAGCCCAGAGAAGGCTAAAGACCAAAGTGATGGGTTTATGACAAGAGTTGTAAACTTTCAACTTTTTTTTATAACCAATGCTGTTCCTGGGAAATCATTTAACACTCCATAGTGCAACTAAGGGAGATTGAAAGCATTAGTCTGGGGGATTTTTAGGGTTATAAGAGCAATTACAGCAATTAATCCTGCATGCAAAGTGAAAAAGCACCGCCTGATAGTAAAATCTTCCACTCCATGAAAGATTGTATGAAGGACAGTTGCAATCCCCACAGCAGACACTGCAACAACTGCGAACTAAGGGGAGAAGCAATCTACAAACGATTTTAAATCGCATCCACCTCGCCCAGGAAGTGCCGGTCTGATAAGACGTAACTCGAATCCCGCCAGGTCTGCCGGCATTTCTGTGCAATTCCTGCACGTCCGAGCCCCAGAGCGGCCGGTCCTGGCAGTTGTTTATGCAAATAACGGCACCCCCGGCCCGCACACCCCGGGCAGGGCACGGCGGGGCAGCGGGGGATGGAGAAGGACGAACGAGGATCCCATTATTGGTAGGATTTCAAAATGGAAGCCTGAACTGCTCCAGGACACTTTACCGTTCCTGTGACTTTGACACAGAAGCGCATCCCGCCGGGACGCAGGCAGCCGGGCCGCCTCGAGGGAAAAAATACGGGGAAAAAACAGAGAAAAAACGGGAGAGGAAGGGAGGAAGGGAGGAAGCGAGGCGGGGGGGAAGACGCGACACCTGCACACCAGCCCGGGCAACCCTCACAGCGCCGCAGCCACTCAGGCCCGGCCTCGCCCTCACCGCCCGCCGAGAAGGCCGGACCGCAGCCCCGGACACCCGCAGGCTCCCGGGGCCCCGCCGCGGCCCGGCCCGGAGCGAGGGGGCGGCGGCGGCCCGGCCCGCGCCCCTCGGGGTAGGCCGCGCTCGGCCCGGCCCAGGGTCCGGCCCGGGCTCGGCGCTCGCGGTACGCAGCCGCCCCCAGCTCCGTCGTGCCGTGTCCCGTCCTGCCCGAGCCCCCGGCCCCTCACCTTCTTCTTGGCCGCGGCCAACCGGCTCTGCCTGCTGCCGTCCGCCATGTCCGCCCCGCGCCCGGGCCACGTCAGCCCGCCAGGAGCGGCGGGGGCGGTGGCGGCTCCGCCCCCGGCCGGCCCCGCTCCGCCCCGGGACGCCCCGGGGTGACACAGCGGGACAGCTCGGGTCCGCCGGGACACCCTCGTGCCGGGGCACCCCGCCCCCCGGGTGGCACCCGACAGCCCAGAGCAAATGCCGGGAGGGGCCAGCCGCGGTTCCCTTTCCTTTGCGGGGCTTGTCCCGCACTCTCGTCTCGTGTTCTGCCCTGTGGCGTCCGAGCGCTGACCCCGAGGGCAGCGCGGGCGGCAGGATCGCTGTGTGTGATCCCAAATCCTTTGACCTTCCAAGCTCGGCAGTACCTGGGGCTCGGGCAGCCCCAGCTCTGAGGCACGGCGCTCACAGGGACACGGCTCCCTGCGCCAGCCGGGCCCGAGCGCGGCGGGACGCGGCTCCAGCGCCGTCCGAGCCTCTGTGCGGGACTGTGCAGGGAGCTGCGGTGGCCCGGCGGGACACGGGGACGAGCGGGGCCGTGAGTAGTGCTCGCCTCGCAAAAACAACACTGCGGAGGTGTTTAATGATAAAGACTGGACTTGGCACCCAGTGCCGTGATCTGTTTGCCGTGGTGGCGTTCGATCACAGCTTGGTGATTTTTCGAACCAGAGCTCTTTCCGAACCAGACTGATTCAGCGATTCCGTGTGGGTGACCCCGAGACCCCCGGAGCCCCTGTCCCAGCTGAGCCGCGGTGCTGAGGTATCTCTGAAGCACCAAATGTAACTACCTCGGCCGCCGACATTTGGGGACAATTGTGTCCTGCCACACCCAATGTCACCTGCAGCCCCACTACGGTCGAGCCCGGCAGGGAACTACAACTCCCAGCATGCCTCCCAGCAGCAGAACTACAACTCCCAGCATGCCTCCCGGCAGCAGAACTACAACTCCCCGCGTGCCCCTCGGCGGCAGGACTACAATTCCCGACGTGCTCTGTGGCGGGGGAAAGCAGCGACTCTCCGGTGTGGCGGGGGAAAGTAGCGACTCTCCGGTGTGGCGGGAGTCCCGAGCCTTCAGCGCGGAGCCCTCAGCCCTGGCCGAGCGCGTCCCGCCGAGCGCGGGCCCCAGCCCGCCCCGCCACCCGCCGCCGCGGGCCCTGCCCAGGAGGTAGGAGCCGGTTCCCCGCTGCCCTCCCCTCCCGGGCCGTGTCCCCGCCGAGGCGGCGGTACTGGCCCCTGACGCGGCGCTCTCTGCTTTGCCAGGGTCTCGGCTGGCGGCCGGCGGAGCGGCACGGCCGGGGTCAGGACGCCGGTGAGTTCTGCACGGGGCTCCCGTGGGAGCCGCTCATGCGTTCGCGGGGGCTCAGCCCGGCCAGCCGAGGAGTGTTTTTCCTTGAGGCTGAAGGTTCTGGTTCCCGGGGTTAGTGCCGGCACCGCGGTTTGCACTGTGTCGTGCTAGGAGTTTCTCCTAAAAGGCACATTGTGATTGTTAATTAATTATTTTTACTTTACACTGTAACTCTCGAATCCACCCCCTCCGTGCCCTGGGGATTTTTTTTTCCTCTTCTATTTTCTCCTGTTTTTGTCCAGTGACACACACACTATTTTCCCAGTATTGTAGCATCTTATCCAGAGCTGAGTTCCTGCTGTGTGTCTTCTGTGTTCTACAGATCCCATCTCCAAAGTCCTTCCTGCTTAATGGAGCCAGTGAAGAAGCCCTGCAGTGTGAAATCGAAGAGCTGAAACAGAAAGACCTTGCTCTAGACCAGGAAATTGCACAATTATTGTCTGAGTATGTCCTTGCCAAGCTCAGTATTCGCTGTTGTGCCTTAATTATTTTTGTTTTTAAAACAAAATGTGATCCAGGAATTGGAGCTGAGAGATGACCTTCTATGATGCCATTGTTGGCATGGTGCAATGTTGGTTATAGTGTTGTTGTAAGTGATGGGACTTGTTAGAAACAAGAGGGTTATGTGGTAAAGCAAAACAAGTTTTACTAGGAGCTTGCGTAAGAGGATTTTTGCTTTAGCTTGGGTGTTCCTGAAGTAATTATGTGTTTACTGGGAACAGATAATTTTAGCCATTTGTTATTTGTTGTGAAGGACTGATGTTTTCTGAGGTAAGTGTAGTGCATAGGATGGAAATGGTAGAACAACAAAGGCTGTTTCAGAATCTTTTTTCGTTTATCCTCAAGGGTAAACAAACCTTCTAGCAATACGACAAGAGGAAATGGCCTCAGGCTGTGCCAGGGGAACTTCAGGTTGGACATGAGGAAGAATTTCTTTGATGAATGGATGATTAAATATTGGAATGGGCTGTCCAGGGAGGTGATGGAGTCATGGTCCCTGGAGGTGTTGAAGAGATGACTGGATATGGCACTCAGTGCTCTGGTTTAGCTAATACAGCGGTGCTTGGCCAAAGGTTGGACTTGATGATCTTGGAGGTCTTTTCCATCCTAAATGATTCTATGATTCTTAATTTTTTCCTTATATACAGAGATACATGCCAATGGAATTCACCACCACCTACTCTTGTTTCTATTTGATTCTGAGAACTTGGGTGAAGTGGCTTTCTTGAGCTTATTTAGAGCTTTCATGTTTGCGACTTGCAGCAGCTGCACTTTGCTGTGTTCAGTTTCTGCTTTTGAGGTGCCAGGCTTGGGTATCTCCCACAGCAGCAGGAACCCCCAGTCCCTCTGTGTCATTTGTGACCTTTCTGGTGTTAACTTACAGGGGCTACAGCCTGGAGGAACTGGACAAGCACATCTCTCTGCTCCATGAGTACAATGAAATCAAAGATGCTGGGCAGATGCTCCTGGGCAGGCTAGGTAAGGAAGGGAAAGCTGTTCAAGACCTTTTTGTCAGTGTTTTCATACAGACACAGAAAGATGCTGCCATGGAGGCAAAGCTTGTGTTACAGATTCTTCACTTTAAAAAAAAAAATGTTTGGGCAGGCAGGAGGCACAGCTCAAAACCTTGGTTTTCTTGGCTGTGGGATGTGCTGTGGGGTAATTAGGGGAGGAAAACACCATGTTTCTGACTCATCTGATCTTTGTTTAATGAAAGCAATGCTGTTTCTTAATTTTCTAGCTGTTATCCGAGGGGTCACTACAAAGCAGCTCTATCCTGAGTATGACCTGGAGCTCAGTGACTAGTCCTGAACCTGGAGACTGCCATGTCCTGCAAAAGTGACTGTCACTGGGCCATTGCATGTGGGTGTCATCCTGGTTTAGAAGAGACAGAAGGTGGAAGAGGAACCTTTGGGAAAGAGATATGGTATTTGAGATAATTTCATGTATTACTTGATCAACACTATTTTTTAATTTTTTTTTTCTTTTTTTGAAAGGTTGTAGTTAGGTTGATGTTGAGCCTCTTCCATGGAGCCTTTGATTCCCTGCAGTATCCAGGGGCTGTTTGGTTAGTGAATGGATAGAGGAAGTGAGGACATACAAATGTGCAATGTAATAGCTGCTTTGAAAGGAAAACCCTCAGAAGAAGGGAGGGAAGAAGGCAGAAATTATGGTGGTTTTGGGGGTTTTAGTTTCTTTTATCAACAAATCCAGAGAAGTCTGGGTGTTCTGCATTTTTGTATTTACCTGCTCTGGTATCTGGAGGTTTTGTATCATTTCTGTAGTAAATGGCAAAATATAAAGTTGTGTTGAACTGTCCACTCTGAATAAAGCAGCCTTCACATCTGTCAGTAATTCACTTTAAGAGCTTATAAAACATTGCATGAACCTGGGAACAAAATCTAAAACTATATTGAGACAATTATAACATGAGTTATTCCAATGTTCTCTCCAGGAATGTGCAGGTGCAGAATCACTTTTCTCTGCTCTAAGTGCAGAATCATGGTGGGAGTGAGCACTGTCCTGGACAGTGTTGGGAGCACGAGTGTTTTGGTGTCAGTGTTAGGGCTGAGGGTGACTGCACAGACTAAATTTGGCTGCTTTGGGCAGTTGGAAGTGATGAAGTGCTCTGCTGACTGCAGATCTATTGTTCCTTTTTCACTCAGGCTTGATGTCCTTCTGCCCATTTTTACTTTCCAGGACCTTCTAGCCAGTAAGTTTCCCTTGTGGTCTGAAGTTAGGCACATGCTGCAGTCTGCTTGTTACTTCCAAATTTGAATCAAATTAATCTGTCTTCATTGTGATTGTAAGTCAGAAACCAGTCACAAGGCTGCTGCTGAGATCAGATAATTGGTTTTGCACTCCTGGCACTAATAAGTGTCTTGTTTTGCCTCAAAAGCTGTGAGGAGTGGTCTCAAGCAGGGGGACAGAAAGAGCCTGCATATTCCATGATTCATCCAAGTAAGTCTCAGCTGATGTGCAGCTGTGCAGAATATTTTCTGTGGCCAGACCAGGGTGGACTCTCAGGGGGATGTTCACACCCCTCCCCACCACATACCCCTCTGCAAAGTGGGGAACACTCATGTTTTGGAGTAGTTTTAAGGGGAGGAAAAAAGCTACAAGGTGGCAAGAACTGGGAAATGCACACTTTGTCACTGTTTTGGCTGGTGTTTCCTGAGTGGAAGGACTGTTTCAGCCTGGAGTTTTCCAACCAAAATGTTCCTGTCAGTGAGACACACAACTAGAAATTGTTCTTGCAATATGAAATATATACAGAAATTCTTCAGTTTGTCTGAGGTGTGAGCTGAGGGGATGAAGTACAGTCCATTACCAAAGTTACTGAAGGTTGTTCAAGGAATGAGAAGTCCATGTTTTCTTCCCCACTCTGTAGGAGCACTGGGGTTAAAACTTGCAGATGAAGCTGTGCAAGTGTCCTACTTGCAGCTGTATGGATTGGTTTACACTACAGGTGGCACTGGGCAGGGGTCCAGGGAAGGTCCCCTGATCCCAATCCTTTGTCCATGGAGGATAAGAACATCCACAGAACTAACGACAGGGCACGGTGTCCTTGGGGAATCCCTGCTGCTGGCAGGGTGGCTCTGCCAGGCATTGGCAGCTGCGTTCCATGGCTGTTCTGGCTGCTCTGTGCAGCCCAGAGGAACCCAGGACTGAAAGATTCCAGGGACTAAGTTAAGGACACTTGGGATGCTTCAGGAGGTCTTCATCGGGGCCCCTGTGATTGCCCCTCCCAGACTTACTCTTATACCTTTACACTGTCACCTGGAGGATGAAATATGCTGGCCTTTGTCCAAGTCCAGGAGAGGAACAGAACAAATCTGCTTTCCATAAATAAATTTCCAAACTTGCTAAGTAAGTATGTAACTGGAAAGCCATTGGGTGCAATAATGGTAAATGTAATTCCAGATTTTTAACTTAAATTTAGAAAGCATATTTCTCCAAAGTCAGACCCAGCTAATAATGAGCTAACAGAGACTGAATGGTATCAGAGAGTTTACAGTTTCACCAAAGAGCAGGACTTGCTGTCTGCAAGGAGCTTCTGCAGAGGAGGATACCAGAGACCACTGAACACCCTTAGCTCCTCAGGAAAAAAAAAGGTAAAATAAAGTAGCACTTGCTGGGTTTTTTATGAGTCAATGTACATGGAGCCAAGAACCAACTTCTTCCCTGTCAGGTCATCTTCCATTTTATTTTTTTGTATCCTGTGCATTAGTTCCCATTATAAGCCACTTTTCATCTCATGCCTACTCTGGATAAAACCATTTCCTTGCATTGCTTTGGGTAAGCTGCGTTTTCTCCTGCATATCCCTCATTTAACCCAATTTTGAACTCTCATGTGTCTGAGAGCAGGGCTAATGGAAAGGAAACGCTCCAGGAGGACACAGGGAAAATAAAATCCATACAGCAGATAAGTTATGCTGCCAGTTGTAAGCAACAAATCTGTGCAGCCAAGGGAATACAGCTTTCTAAAGCACTACTTCCTGGTGCTAAACAATTCGGGAATGGGTTTTTATATCCCTTAGCAACCCAATGTTCTCAAAATCAACAGGAATTTTGGCACAGCTACCTCCTGTTAATTAATTGTGATGCTTTAAAAAAATTATATGGCCTGTCACTGACAAAAAAAAAGCCTCTGATAAAAGTCATCTCAAGGAAAGGGTGGAAGTGAACTGCAATTAACCTCTTTCCTTCCGCTGCCCATCACACTGCTGGCACATCCCTGCCGTGCTGTGCTGCAGGGATTGCTCACGGATGCTCCTGCAGAGCACGCTCAGCTGTGTCCCCATCCAGCTGATGAAGAGGACTGTTCTCCCCATGTCCCAGTGTTTCCTCCAGCTCCGTTTCCACTTTGAGCTGACAGTTCCGAATTGCCTCCTGGATGCTCTGCAGGTCCCACTGAGTTCTCGGGAGAGCGTCGTCCACTGTGAAAACCCCGTCACGTATTCTCCGCACTTGTGTGCACACAGCAGATGATTTCAGCTCCAGACCAATCTCATGAACCATCTTCCGGAGGTACTGCTGAGTCTCATGCAAGCAATGGATTTCTAGGAGGACAGAGACAATCCCTCAGAAGCAAAGCTTTGACACAAGCTCTGGCATTATAAATCCAGACATCACTCACAGTTATGCTAAAAGGATTGGTTTGGCAGAAGACACTAAGAGCATGGTAGGATTTTCTGGAATATTGCAGGGTGTCCCACACCCTACCGAAGTGAATACTTTAGAAAACAAACCTATAGACACAGAAGAGTAATGTGGAAACCTAGGTACTTCAAAGGGGATAAAAAGGCGCTTTTTTTATAAGACAAATAATTTTTGAGGAAAAGGGGACTGGCTAAAGGAAAACAAACATGCTGCATTATAAAAAGACCCCAAAACCCAGCACTGAAATGCATTACACTGAAACATTGAGCTAAGAAGAATTTCCCCAGTAGGTATTAACAATGCAAATTTTCCAGCCTTGGGCTTAGATCTGAACTGGCAAGGAAAAAGCTATGAGCTGGCTGGACTTACCAGAGAAGTTATAAGTTGGTGAGAAATTCCCAACTTGTTTTTGCATTAAATCATGAGTAAGAAAATTAAGTTTACCAACTTATTTGCCATAATATATACTCAGAGTTCCCCAGTACATTCTGTGCCAGTCCTACCTAGCTGGAATTCTGGAAGTGCAAACTGGAGGCATCGGACTGCTGTGATTATTGGGGGGCTTTTTGCCATGGGGCGAATCAACCCTTTGACAGCCAGCTCATATGCCTCTTGTGTTTTCATATCAATATTAGAATACCTAGGGAAAAAAGAGAGCAGCAGAGACATTTAGAATTTCTCTCCAAAGAGATGCAAAATATGTCCATCCCAAATAAAACAGAGATGCAATTTTTATTCTTAAAAATATCCAGTGAGTTTTTGCATATATTTTAGTGGTGTATGTGCTGTGAGTAGTGTAAAGTTTGGGAGGGAGGTACTTGGTCATGTCTACAAGTTATTTTTGTCAACCCTATATAGGAGATGGCTCCTAAACCAGCAGATTGGAGATTTTGGGATACAAGAAGGACATTTAACTGCAACCTCTCAACATTCAGAAGCACTCAGAGTAACTCCTCTCTGCCCTTACTAGCACTCCAATCTTTATGGACTTTGATTATGGGAAACAAAATCCTCTAATTTGTTTTGAAGACCAGCAAATGGCAGTGGGATCAGACCAGCTCATTTCCCCAGGGGATACGCACATCAGCAGGGCCTTTTGATTTGTCCCTTGAATGACAGCGAGAATCCGCTCCAGCTTCTCCCTTGTGATATGATCTGCAAATATGAAAGCAGAAACAAAGTCTCAATTATCCATCCAGAAACTGGAAAGTCTGAAAAGTGCCTCTGAGGTATTGCTGTCCCTCAGGCAGACAGTCACATCATAAAGGGCTGATGAGAGCTGAGGGGTGGCTTTGCAAAGTCACTTGCCCAGGCTTTCCATGGGGCAACACAGAGCTGGACTGCAGAAGGAAGAGTTATTTTGCTTAACTGATTTAAAAATGTTGATGCTCCAGTTTTCTTATTGTATGTTTTCATTCTATGAAATCTCTTAAATGCTATCTGCAAGTGTATGATTCACAGAGAGATCTGGGTCCTGACCAAGTAAGTAGCAATCACTGGGACCAGCATTCACACTGCCTTTGCATATACTGTGGTTAAATTTAGAACAGGGGAACTATGACACCAACAAGGACTAGAAGACGTGAAAGATGTGGCTTTTGTCTTTGTGCAATTCACCTGATTAAATGCTTTGGAGTTAATCTGCTGTTTGATGTTCTGTTAAAAAAAAAATCAGTTTCTTACCAAATGTTGTCTTTTCTACTAAATTCCCTGTGTCTGAGAAGTCATCAGTGGCTTTACCAAAAAGCCCGCCAACAATATAAACCTGGAAAAAAGACAAAGGGTGCAATTTATCAAAAAAAAAATGCTCCAAGCAACTGCTAGAAGTGCAGGCTATGAGAGTTTTGCACAAAAAAGACAGCAGCATCCTCTGCTCAAAAGGCCACAAGTGGTGCTCATGTGAAGGATGAAACTCTGGACCCTGAAAAGCTCTCAAAAGCATTAGTAGGTTTGAGACCTAAGTGCAGAATCAACATCACAAGGCTGGTCTGGGGCACTGAGGCAGGATCAAGCGTGTGATGGATCTCAGGGGCTCCATGGCCCGCTCAGAGCCAGCACCTACCTTGGTCAGGTGGCAGTTATACAGGTCAGTGAGCAGCTTGTTCCCATGGCCAATGCCAAGCACTGAAACATAGAAAATGGGGAACCTGTTATTTAGCCTCACAAAAAGTCACTGATGTGCATTTACACAGCACTGAACACTCACACCACTCTTGCCCCTTGGACAGGGCTGTATATCCTTAGGAGTCATGTCTGAGCAGTGCAATTAGACCCCCAGATTATTGCCTGGCATGAAAACCATAGGGCTGTAACCAGAGCTCTTGAAATGTGGGGATTGCTGAGTGTGCCTAGGTCTCTTCCATCGAGCTTTGCCAGCGGCTTGCTGGGACATTTCTTGTGTGCTTTAGCACTTAAACGCCCAGTGGGGCTGTGAGATCCAGCGGCTGCTGCAATGCAATGGCCGTGCATCCACCCCGCTTCCCTGCATGGAAACCCATCACCTCGCAGACAGCACGACACGGTGCTGCTCCGGGACCAGACCCACCGAACACCCCCGAGGCCTTCACATCCAGCCGGTGACCTGCTCCGATCTTCAGCTTCCTGAACCGCGGGCCTCGGACTGCAACGGAGACAGTGATGGAGCCGGTCCGCAGCCCTGCCCGGGGCTCCCACCCATCCCCGGTTTCCCCCCGCCCAGGCCCCGCTGTGCCCTTACCCAGGGGGTGGTCGGCCAGCACCGGCACCCTGGCAGCCACCAGCTCCACGGCCCCGCCGCCGCCCGGGGCTGGGGCCGGTAGGAAGCGGACTCGCTGCCGCGGGGCGCGTCCCGGAGCCGCGTTCAGCTCTGGAAGAGAACCGGGGGGGGGGACACGAGGGGGTCAGGGGCGGCGGGCGAACCCCTGGGATGGGATGGGATGGGATGGGATGGGATGGGATGGGATGGGATGGGATGGGATGGGATGGGATGGGATGGGATGGGATGGGGTGTCCCGCCGCCCGCGCTCACCGCGCAGCAGCCGTGTCTCCACCGCGTCACGGACGCGGCCCCACGCCACCCCCGCCGGCTTGTACACGGCGAACAGCCCCGCCAGCCCTGCCCGCCCGGCCGCCGCCATGCCCGGGCCGCCCCGCCCTTCGCCGGGCTCTTCCGGGGCAGCGGCGGGGCCGGGGCCGGGGATGCGGCAGCTGCTGCTGCGGGCGGCGCGGGCGGGGGTGCCGCTGCTGCGGGGTGGTCCCGCTTCCCCAGGCAAGTGCTTCCCGCTCAGCCCCTGGAGCGTCCGGGCCAGCCCCCCCAGCTGGGCCGGGCCCTTACCCGCTGCTCCCCGCAGGTAGAGCCCGGCCAAGCCACAGCGAGCCGCGGGGCCGGGATGGACGCGGCGGGGAGGAGGAGGAGGAGGAGGAGGAGGAGGAGGAGATGGAAGGGTGGCACCAGCTGTACCCCGGCCACATCCCCACCAGCCCGCTGCAGAAGGCGCTGCTGGCCGCCGGCTCCGCCGTCATGGCGCTCTATGACCCCTACAGACATGGTAAGGCCGGCGAGCGGAGCGCCTGCCACCCGCGTCCAGAAAATCGCGCTCCCTGCCTCCTGGAAGCTCCATATGAGAGTCTGGGGCAAGCGCGGGGCTGAGAACTGACCTAGCGCAGGAGCTCGTGAAAGAGAGGGAGTGAGGAAACCCAAACACAGCCCAGTGTGACCCCTTGTGATGCCACCTGCACCGGTCTTTTTCTCCAGAGTCCCCCAGGCCTCCCGCCTGCTCCTCCATCCCATTCCCAGGAAAGGACATGTGGGTGACGCCAGGGCGGAATAGCCCTGAAGCTGGAGGTCTGTGGTTTATGGGATACCCACTTTGCCAAGGGCTTCCTGCCTGCTCCTGGTCAATGGGTCCATTGCCCTATTTCCTCACCTGCCAGCCAAGGATAGCTGTGTGTTGTGAAAGCAGCTCTTGGGTCACTCTCTGGTCTCTCTTTCAGACATGGTGGCAGTCCTTGGGGAGACCACAGGCTGCCTGGCCCTGCCAAACCTGCGAGACAAGATGAAAAATCACCCTGAAGGTTACCGCATCCTCCGGTGCGTCGCTCCCCATCCCTCCCATCCCCATCCCCATCCCTCCCACCTCGCCACGTGGTTTGTGGTGGGGAGGCAGACACGAGGCCAAGCAGGTTCCTTGGCCCTGGGAAGGGAGATCTGGGAAGCAGCACAAGTGTTTTGTTAGCCCTAACCCTCCAGGCTAACTTTATTTTTAACATTCATAGGAGCCCTGTGACACATCTAAGGGCAGGCACTACTTGCCCGTCTGTTCTGCTTCACTGCTGGAACTGGCAGCTGCCAACACCATAAGATGCAGCAGTAGGCACAGGGGAGAAATCCAGGTGTGGTTGTTGGTGTGGATGTTGATACAGTGATGAGAGCACTCTGCATCTATGGATGTCTTCCCTGTGCCTGCTGCTGCATTTTCTTGCATTGGAGACTTTGTCTCTGCTGGTCTGCCTCCTCCTTAGACACTTCCATATTTATTTTCATGGCTCAAGCTGAAATTAGGCCACTTCTCTTGTTTTCTTTTTTAAGACTCTATCACTTCTGTTTCCATGTCTGCAAGGACTTGTTGAGTGCAGCAAGGCTGAGGACCAGGAGGGATTTCTCTTACTAACCAAGCTCTCACTGGTATCTGCTTGCCTTCTCCCTGTTCCCTGTCATGTCTCACACCTGCTGCTTATGTCACATAGGAGCTTTGGAGAAGTTGCCTTGTGCCATATGTTTGTGCAGGCCAGCCTCATCCTGGTAAAACATCCAGAGCACTGGAATGGGGTGAATCCCAGCAGAACTGCCCAGGGAGAGGGCTGGGAAGGGACATTCCCACCTGCTCCTTGCACTGTTTTTTTGCAGGGGTATGAATTGGGCACACAGGTCTCTTTGTTTTTATCTCCCAAGCTGCTGAGGTCCCTTTGATAACAAATACACAAGGAAATATCTGCAGCCAATGTAAAGCTGATGCCAGTGCTGCTTATCTCCCTGGTACCTGCACTCTAGGAGCCGAGCAGCTCCTGGATCCATTGCAGGGCTTTTGTCATGGGAAGAGTTTACTCTGTGAATGGAAATAAAAGGGCTTTTATTTACTTTCAAGGCTGTGAGGCACCTGTTTGCGAACAACCTGTAGAGGACACCTTTCTCTGTGTGGCTGCCATGTGGCTGGTGGTGAAAACCTGAGCCGGATTGAAATTAAACCTGTGTTTTGAACAAATTCCTTTTTCTCTTTGGGGTTGCTCCTTTGAAGCTCTGGCTGCTTTGCCAGAGCACTAAATTTCTCTGCTCTGCAGGGCTGGCTGTTGCTGGGGGCTGTGCCTGGCTGGGAGCCCACACAGCAGCAGCGTTTCAGTGCAGAGGACACCAGTATTTTTCCCACCAGAGTTGTTACAAGTGTACAAGATAAAAGCCCTTTTATTGCCAAGGCTTCAGGTAGATCCTTTAAGCAATTTGTGTCCCAAGCTCTGCAGCAGAAATGCAGACAGTGCCGTCCCTGCAGTGAACAGTTCAGATCTACACAGGGAAAATTGCAAGGATGGGCAGAGGCAGGAATGGGGGTTTCCAAGGGCTCCTTTTCTCCAGGATCTTCTGCTGTGGATGTCACTGGGAGTCTCACTGACCTGTGTTTTCCTTCCAGGGAGCGACCTCGCATCCGTCTCTCCACCCTGGACATGGCCAGGCTGCAGGGGCTGCCGGATGGCTCCCTGGGCCGGGAGTATGTCCGGTTCCTGGAGGACAATGTGAGTATGGGGTCTCACAGGGTGCAAATTCCTGTGGCTGATTCCTGTGCTGGGAGCACAGGTGAGATCGGAGCCACAGAGTTGAGTTGGACCTCTTTGGACTTGCAGAGGGTTTCTCCAGACACCAGGATGCCACCTAAGTTTGTTGATGATGAAGAGCTGGCATACGTGATCCAGCGGTACCGGGAAGTCCATGACCTGATGCACACCCTCCTGGGCATGCCAACCAACATGCTGGGTGAGCAGCAGTGGGCTCAGGGAGCTGCACTGCCAAACCCACTGATTGTGCTCAGCTGGCTCCCAGAAATGGAGCAGGCTGGGACAGTTGGACTCCCTGATCCTCAGCCCAGGCCAGCATGTGGGGATTTTGCATCATCGCTGTCCTACCTCACTGGCTCTGTGGTGACTGAGAGGCCATGAGATGTCACCTTTTCCCTGCTGGGAGATGCTCTGCCCAAGCCCTGGGCACAGGCAGCCACTGAATGGGTGGTTTCTGCCTGGCAGGGAGGGTGGCATGGAAGGAGGGATGTTTTGCAAGCTCTGTGTGAAGGCAGAAGGGAATTCCTGTTTGCTCCTTATCTGCATGTCTCTGTGTCCTTTGCCCTCATTTTTGTCTGACTCAGTAGCAAGTCACAAGTGCAGCCTTGCACTTGTGCGAGGGAACCAGCATGATTGGTCTCCTATGCAGTCTTTGCCTGAGTCCAGGCAGTTTTGTAAAAGGCCTGTGCTGGGAGACCAGGAAAGCTACACAGAGCATCAGGCCTTGGCACTGCATTGCCAAGGTCTGCAGGGAGCTGGATTGCCTGGGACGTGTTCCCCAGGGTCCCAGGGCTTGTGGGGTGCCATCCTTCTGGGGTGGGTGAGTGATGTGTGACAAGGCCCATCCTGGCACAGGATGAGGCCATGGCCAGACTTAGGAAGCATTCCCAAGTAGCCATCCTCGGGAAGGGCAGATGTGCAGCCTGTGCTGAGGAACTCACAGCCTCCCTTCTCCCTCCCAGGTGAGGTGGTGGTGAAGTGGTTCGAAGCCATCCAGACAGGGCTGCCCATGTGTGTCCTGGGAGCAGCGTTCGGCCCTGTCCGGCTCAGCACACGGTAGGTGCCCAGACTCTGCCCTGGGTACACCCAGCCTGTGTGGTGCTTTCCTGGGGACAAAGGGAACACTGCTGTTTTGCAGGGGGGAGTCAGTCATGGATTCCTCCGTGACACTGCTGCTGTCCCCACATCCCAAGGAAGTGGTGACAGCTTTGCCTTGTCACTGAAGCAGAACTTGATGGTTAATCTGCATTCAACACCAGCTCCCCTGTGCCAGGCAGGAGCAATTTTCAGTCCTTGGGTAGGCATGTTTTGAGGGCCAGCAGGACCCTCACCACACTGGCAGCTGTTCCCTGCCCCAGCACATCTGTTTTGATGGCCCAGCAGTTGCAGAACCTAAGTTCTAGCCTTGGGTTTGTGCAGGTAACTTTCCTGGCACAACATCCTCTTCTGTGCCTCAGTTTCCCCTGCGAGTTAAGCGGAGGGGATGCCAGAAAGCTAGAGGGATACATGGGATACATGGGACACATGTGCTTGGCATCAGCCTATTGTGATGACTTGGTGAAGGAAATAAAATGTGGACATCAAAACTGCCACCACCTGTATGGTTTGTTCCAGAAAGCTGCAGGTCCTGGCCACCGAGCTGGTTCCCTGGGCGATTCGAAGCGGGCTCAACTCCAGCTGTGTCCTGAATGTCTACTACGAGCAGCGCTGGGAGCAGCCAGTGGAGTCCCTGCGGGAGGAGCTCGGCATCTTCCCTCCCCCGGCCGTTCGAGTGTGAGAGCTCATGTTGGGAAGAGCCCAGGGCATCCCTTGGCAGCCAAACTCCACATCCTCCTGCCCTGCCCGGGAGCACAGCGTGGCTGTGCTCTGCCACCACGGACCCAAGGGCTCTGTTCTCTCCTGCCAAGACCTGGCACCAACCTCTTGGTAGGGGCCAACTGGCACCTCCCTGTCCTATGACAAAAACTCGACCTTTTTTGGCTCTTTGTGATTTTGTTTGCGGGATGTCAAGGTCAGATGTGCCTTTTCCAGCTGGTCTGGCTGCTCAGATCTCCCAGCAGCAGCATTCTGGTACTGATGCTCCGAGATGCTGGCATGGGGAGGGAGCACACTGCAGCAAACTGATGCCTTGTCCTTCTGCAGCTCCAGGGCTGTGCAGGTAAATCCTTCCTCCCACCTTTCCCATCCTGGGAAGATCGAGGCTACAAGTCTTGGGGCTGCCCTGGACTGGAGGTAAATCCATGACTTCCAGAGGAGCACAGGGGCAGGTTTGGTGAAATCCCATTTTGTATTGGTGCCTAACTGGTCTCCTGTTGGGTCATATTGGATGTGTCTCATTCCTGCCTCAGAGATCAGGCAGTGTGTGATTGTGTGTAGATGGGGCAGGCAGGGAAATACCTTTGGGTATTTTCCCTCCTGGACTGGCTTTTTTGAGAGACGATCCCAGTCTGCTGTGTCTCCCTGTAGCCCCTCCCCCCAAAAAATGATGAAATCCACATGATTGTGCTGGCTGTTCAGTAGGAATCATCCCTTCCTTGGGCAACAAATTGACACAGTTGGGATTATGGGATTGAATCCAGTGAGTGCAGAAACAGCGGCTGCTGGTGCTGTGTCTGGGAGCTGATTGCTGTCTGGGTTAATTAAACCGTGCTCCAGACTGCCAACAGCCAGAGAGCAGAGTTGCTGGTTGTGATGGCAAAGAGCCACGAGGCCAGGGGCTCTTTGTTCATGTGTGTTTGCTGTTGGAATTCCTCCCTGTTTAATAAAATCCACACTGGGGCTTGTAGTTCATTACCCCTGTCCTTCAGCCCCACCTCCCTTCCTGAGCTGGATATCTGATGTGAAACCTCACACCTTTTTGGCTCCAGCAGGTTTTCTTCCTGCCCTCCAGACTCCCTTTTTCTAACTTCTCCCTGCATCAGCCACCCCACGAGCCAGACTTTGGGTTTTACTCCAAATCTTCCCTTGGTCCCCAGAATTATTTCAAACAGATATTAAAAGGCAGCATATAAATGCATCCTTTAGCTGCCAGTAAAACGCACAGTGTGGGGGTTGTCCTAGTGCAGTGGTCGAGATGAAAGAAACATTTGCCTCTAAAATGACCCAGAAATGTCAGAGTTTTGGGGTGGATGAAGCAAAGGGCAGCAAAGATTTGCTTCCAGGAACTGTGAGTGACAGTCAAGGAAACGTGGGAAATGATGGCCTTGAGAGAGGGTTTTGCTGCATTTTGGGTTATTTAACGAGGACGTGAAGTGTCTGGGCTGTCAGTGTTGGTGGTGCCACCTTCGTGCAGCCACGTATGACTCAGTGGGCTGGTGCCAGCGCTACAGAAATGGCACATCATGTAATTTTAAACGGCATCTGCTCAGCCGGATCAAGTAACTGTGGCTCCTGTTCCTGCAACCATCGCTTGGGGAGCCTGCGGAAAGAAGGCGGCAGAGGGAGCGGAGGGAGATTCGGGGAGGGCAGACACCAGCCACATGAAAATGATTTTTTTGGAGACGATATATTCGCTGTGGGCAAGCGGCAGCTCCACCACACCCGTGCTGCGGCGCCGTGCTGGGACGCGGTAGCAGTAACGCCTGAAATGCTGGCACGCGTGCTCGGCTACGCTCCCCGGTAGGCACTGGGGTTTTCCCCCGTGCCCGGGCCGCCCCGGCCCCGCTCTCCCGGAGGCAGACGGACCCTTCCCGGGGGCAGCGCCCGGGGGCGGCCGCGGCACCCCGGGAGCGATCGGCGCGGCCCGGCGGCAAAATGCGACTCTGGTGGGACTCGAACCCACAACCTTTGAATGACTCCCGTCAACCGCGCTAGAAGTCCAATGCGCTATCCATTGCGCCACAGAGCCCTCGCTCTGCCGCGCCGCCCTCACCGCCTCTTCCCCGCGACTCGCCCGCCCCGCCCGAGCCGCCGTTTCCCGGCACCGCGTCCGTCACCGCGGGGCCGGGCCGGTGCACCGGGCGGGACTACAGCTCCCGGCGGCCCGCGCTGCCCGCCCCTCCCCGCCCCTGCCGCAGAGTCGGGCGGGCCCCGCTCCCGGTGCAGGTGACCGGGCCGCAGCGGACGCCCCGGAGTCCGGTAAGAGCGTGGCACCATCCTCCCCATCCCGGTCCGTCAGTTCCCGCCGCCGCCGCGGCCGCGCTCCCTTCTCGCGGGCGGCCCCGCGGTCTCCCCATCAGGCGCCGCGGCCTTGCGGGCGGCACCGGGGTCCCTCCGTTCCGCCGCATGAGGTACCGGGGCTCCTCGTGGTGGCAAGCGCCGGGGTCCCTGAGTGCCCCGGTGTCCCCAGGAGCGCGCCGCGGGCCCTCGCCCCGCCGAGAGCGGCTGTGCCCGGGCGGTTCCGGGGCCTGGCCGGGGCTGGGTGGCGAGGCCCGGCTGCATCCCGGCGCGGGGCCCTCCCGCCTTTCCGCCTCCTGTAATGGGGCTGGAGCCGCGCTGCTCGACCTCCCTGCTGGGGTCCTCAGGAGCGTGAGACGGGGGTCCCTGCCCAGGGCAGGTGGGGGACAGGTGCCTCCCAGGTGCCATTAGCGCTGGGGCTTCTCACAGCCCGGCCACCTGCCCCTTGTCCACGCTGTGACCCGTTCCCCGGGCCCTCCTCGGGCTCGGGGCTCCCCGCGTGGATCCCCGCGCTTTGCCTCGGTGCCCGCTGGCTGTGAGCCACAAGCAGGGCTTCGTTTTCTCTGTGCTGATGCAGCTGGACAAGACCTGAATCTGTAACGCAGGGTTGGAGGTCTCTGGCAGCGACACACCGGGTATATTTTGGGAATCTCTCCCCGGTTATCTCCGGAGGAGGCACCGGGATGCCGGAGTGAGGTGGAGATGTGAGCAGAGGATAAGAGGGGCTTGCCTGAGCCTGCCTTGCCTTCAAGCCAGAGATTAAGCACTTTGCTGCCCACACAGAGTGGGGCTCCTCTGCTGCTGCCTCTCCACATCTGGCTGCTGCGAGGCTGTAATGGAGGGCCCAGACACCAGCTGAGGCACAGTAGTTTCATGGTGATCTAAAAGTTGCCCTGTTTAAGTGCAGAGAGGCTCCCAGGCAAAAACACAGTGCATCCTGCCCTACCAAAAGGCAGAGGACATCACCTCTGGGAGGTAGGTGTTTGGTGGAGAGTGTTCAGAGGTTACTGTTTGGTAGAGAGTGTTCAGAGGTCACTGGCACAAGGGGGAATCTAAGGGTAAGGGTTATGGGTGGGAGAATGTCTCCAAATGTCCACCTGGGAATGGCATCTTGTGTTCTGATGCATCCCAGCCTGCTGCTGGCGGCACAATTCAGAGGTGGGATAGCCAACAAATGAGACATGTCAGGGCACAGTGACCATGTGGCACTGCCTGGGTTCCCACCCTGACAGCATCTGATAGCAAATCCACAGAAGCTCATTGGATATGGGAGGACGGCACAGAGCAGAGGGAAAGCCACAAGTGTGGCTCCCAGCCCCACCAGTTATAGAAGAGCCCATGCAGGGCTTCCAGCTTCAGAGCAGTGAATCAGTCTTCGGGAGGGAAATGATGCAAGTGTTTCCTTCCTATTTGGCCTGTGTCCATGCCAGGAAGGGCCAGTTTTATCTAGGAACTGTGAGGGTCACATCTCTGTCATTTTCCTCCTCCCAGTGCTGTTGCCTGAAAAGAGCCATTGCTAGATCACTGTCTCTGAGTCTCAGAGCCACTTCTGGGATGTGGCTAGGATGGGGACAGAGATGCTGTTTTGGAGGGATGAGTACCAGAGATGAAGTCACTGTCCCCAGGGAATGGGGCAGGGGCCTGGGCACTCCTGGCAGCATTGACAGCCCTTGTTCTGCCCACTCCAGCCTGACCTCATCCCTGACCTGCTCTGGCAGTGTCTTCAGCCTAGCCAGGGCAGGAAACTGCCTGCCAACATGAGAGTTTGCAAACACAAACAGAGCACAGGGAACTGAGTTTCCTGTCCCTGATCCTGCCTGAGCTGTGTCACGGAGCACGTGAAGCTGTGCTCTTCCAACAGCTGTGACGGCTGTCCTGGAGCCAGGCATGCAGGAGAACTCATGCTCTTGGCCTGGGAGACTCTGGATTTTGAGGATGGAGGGATTCTGGAGTGGAGTGGAGGCTTCCAATCATCTGTACAAAGTCTCCTGCCATGACTTTGCTCACACATCCGTGGAAGTGACTTTGTCCTGCATCTCATGTTTCCACATCCATGGAAATGACTTTGTCCTGCATCTTTGGGCGTGGCCAGACTCCTGGCTGGTGTGCAGGATGTGGCTCCCCAGGTGGGAATGGCCAGGATCTGGGCTTGCACCAAGCAATGCTGTGCTGATGGCTCAATTGGAGACCATCTCCAAGGTCAGATAAAGTTACATCTCTGGGAGCTCTGTGCTGCTGGGTTACATCCTCACTGCCACGAGGACTGATGACTCAGGGACCTCATCCAGGAAATTGGGGGCTGCTCAAGCATCCCACGCCCATGGGATTGTTATCACCAGGTCCAATGTGCGTGGGTTGATTGCTGTGGTTTCTCTCTCCCTGCAGGCCACGATGCTGCGTTTGGCTGCTTTTGCAGCTGTGCTGCTGTTCTTCAGGGTCACTCTGGAACTGTCCTGGGCCCAGGCCATCCCTGCTCTCTTCATCTTCTACCTGGCATCTGGTGGATGGGACTTCTTCCTCGTATTCCTCAAGACAGTATCAAGGGATGTCAGGTAGGTGTTCTGGCTGGGATGGCCCAACCATCCACTCCTGGCCCTCTGCTCTGCCTTGGTGTATGTGTGAGCACAGCCCTGACTCCTTGCAAAGGCTGGGTTTCTGCTGGCACCTGGCCTGGCTGGAAGGAGATCTCCCTCTGCCACGTCCGGGTGACTCCAAACTCTTGGGCAAACTTTTCCCAAGAAGGATAGATTTCAGCTGAGCTCAAAGTCTGTTGACTGTCCTTGTATTTCATCCTGTCCCTAAAGCTGCTGGCATAGCACCAGACCCCTGTATAAGGTTCATTCTGAGTTGGTATCAGCCTGTGCCAGCTCCTGGCAAGGATTTGTGAGGAGGGAGCAGTGGTACCTCTTGGAGAGCACCCAAAGCTCAAAAATGCCCCTTTGATTGAGGACATCCCTGTCTGCAGTCTTCCAAAACACATCTCTCCCTGGCTTCCATCAGTCTCTGGCTATGAGCATTTTTGCATGTGTGTTCTGCCTAAGTGCACACTGCTCAGGGGAGCATGCAGAGCTGCTGCTGACCTAGAGTGGGGTCTGGTGTAAGCGCTGGGCTGCTGCAGCTCCTCAGAAGGTCCTTGTGCTGTGCTGGCTTTGCTGCAGGAAGTGGTTTTGCAGGGGTCTCTGAGCAGCTGCCCTCTTGCTCCCCTTCCTTTGGCAGCACGGGGCTGGTCCTGTTGCGTGTGAAGTGGCAGGTGTGGAGGCATGTGAGGGAGAAGAGCACAATCCCCAAGATCTTCCAGAAGACGGTGAGGAAGTATCCAGAGAAGACAGCCCTGATCTTCCAAGGCACAGGGGAGAGCTGGACCTTCCGTCAGCTGGACGAGTACTCCAACCAGGTGGCCAATTTCTTCAATGGCCAAGGTTTCCGCTCGGGTGACGTAGTGGCACTTTTCATGGAGTCCCGCAATCAGTACGTGGGGCTGTGGCTGGGCCTGGCCAAGATCGGGGTGGAGACGGCCCTCGTGAATTCCCACCTGCGCTCGGAGGCCTTGCTGCACTGCATCACCATCTCCACCTCCAAAGCTGTGGTTTTTGGGGTGGAAATGATGGAAGGTGAGGAGCTGGTAAATGTTTTGGGTGTGCTTTGGATGGAGGGAGGTGTGTCTAGTCAGTGGGTTCAGTGTTCCTTTCCTGCCCACCACAGAACAGAGATCTGGAAGAGAGTGGACAGTTGAATCATGCAGAAAATAGATTTGGGTTTGTTTTTTGTTGTTGTTGTTGATTCCTTTGGACACTGAGCAGTGCTGTCTGCCTCCCAAGCAGGTTAGCCTGGGTATAAGGATCCTTGTGTCTCTTGGGTCCATTCCCAGCATGGAGACCTGGGTTGGGCTATGCCTGCCCCACTGCACGGGAGGAGCCTCCCATTGCTCTCTATGGCTATTGCTACACCCCTGCAGCACCTTGGCTCCAGTTCCTTGTGTGTTTCAACCCACACCTCTGAGGTTCATGGTGTCAACAGACCTCTTGGCACCAAAGAGGTTTTGGATGGGGAAAGGTGGAAAACAGGATCTTCTGGTCCCTGAAGAGGTCTGGGCTGTGGCCCCAGCATCTGTTAATCATGGGAACGACATCTGCCTGGGATGGCTGTGAGCCCTTTGGGGACTCTGACAAGCACATTGGGGGTACTGCTACCTGGGGCAGGGCATCTCTCTGAATGTCAAGGAGGACAGGAGGTCTCTGTGCTGTAGCCACCCTGCTGCTTTTCTCCAGCTCTCTCCTTTATTTTCTCAGCAATGCAGGAAGTGCAGTCCTCCCTGGATAAATCCATCCATCTCTTCTGGTCCGGGGAAGAAAATCCCAAATCCGTCCTTCCTGGTGCAAAACACCTGGACCCCCTCCTGCAGATGGCCCAGCGACACCAGCCAGTTCCCCCTAATAAGGGCTTTCTTGGTATGTGGTCAGTTCTTGGGGCCAGACGTGGTGATTTTGAGGGTCAGCTGGTTACAACTCTGGCAAGGTGCTGGGGATGACAGTGGCAAGGGTTGTTTGGGATGGGTCTTACTTCAGTTTTGGAAGCCAGCCCTGTGTGGAGCAGTATGCTGTCATACCCTCCATGTGTCCAACAAACCTGATCTGCCTGGGGTAATCCCAGCATGTTCTTGGAGCTGTTACATGAGAGTTTTGGCTCAGCTGGCATGTGTAGAGTGTTTAAATTTTGTTTGTTCCCCTCTCCTGATTGGGAATATGACCATGTCTCCTCATTGTTCCCCAGATAAACTCTTCTACATCTACACCTCTGGCACGACAGGGCTGCCCAAGGCTGCCATTGTGGTGAACTGCCGGTAAGGCTGTGGACAGGGGCTCAGGGAGGATGGGTCTGAACTCTGCCCTGTCCTAGCAGAGCACCCCTGACCCTGCTCCTGACATGCCTTTTCACCCTCCCATCAGGTACTTCCGCATGTCCAGCTTAGTTTTTTACGGTTTTCGGATGAGGTCCGACGATGTGATATACGACTGCCTCCCACTCTATCATGCTGCAGGTAATGTGTGCCATACAGAGCCTGGCATCCTGGGACTGACTCTTCCCTCAGCCAGGACCAGGGCTCAGGCTGGAGGCTGGTGTGGCTGTGATCTCCATGTTGAGGAGGATGAGACTGCTGCTTGCAGTGTGTGACTGAAGCACTTTCTGCTTTTTCCCTGGAAGCCAAGAATTGATGTGGCTGACCTGTGGAGCAGGGATTGTGCGAGGAGGGTGCTATCCTACCCTGGGTTTGGAATACCTGTTCCTTATTGCTGCTCCCTGTGGAAAGTAAGGGGGGAAAGTCTAGGGGGAGCAGTGCCTGCGTGGCTGACTGAGGCATGCTGGGATGTTTAGGTGTGAAGTGCTGCTCTACATAGTACTGCCATGTGTCTCCTCCCTTGTACCAGTGGTCCTCGGGGCTTTGGCTGGGTGAATCCCCACTGCTATTAACCAGCCATAGCCTCTGCCTTGCCCTGCCAGTTTTCCCCAGTGGGCTGAGCTGGAGGTGTTTGGGGACTGAGGGCTTTCCTGGCTGCCTCTCTGCAGGGAACATCGTGGGGATTGGGCAGTGCCTGCTGCAGGGCATGACGGTTGTCATCCGCAAGAAGTTCTCAGCCTCACACTTTTGGGAGGACTGTGTGAAATACAACTGCACGGTGAGGCCACGAGGCAAGGGGCCAGTGGGGAGTGGGCAGTGAAGTCTGGGGTCCGTGCCATGCTGGGGACAGCTCAGCTGCTGGAAGTGGGGGACACCTGGACGGGTTCTGTCTGTCCAGGTGGGGTTGTGTCCTTCCCACCTGGGCTGGTAGCTTCATGGGTCCTTCTCGCATTCCAACATTAGCCAGGAGATAGTGGATGGGTCACAGCCTGGAGAGGTGGGTTAACCTGGGAAGGACAGGCTGGACGAGTTAGCAGAACTTCTTTTTACTGCAGCCTCTTTAGCAAACTTTGGGTATGTTGTGCCGTTCCTTCCTGCTCTGAAGAAACCTCAGACAACCCAGGGCCTGGCAGAGGGATCCTAGTGATTCTTTCCTGTCTGTTGCTCCCAGATTGTGCAGTACATCGGGGAGATCTGCCGCTACCTGCTGAACCAGCCATACCAGGACACTGAGAGGCAGCACCGGGTGCGCATGGCCCTGGGCAATGGGCTTCGGGCCTCTATCTGGAGGGAATTCATGGCCCGCTTTGGCATCACCCAGGTGGCCGAATTCTACGGGGCCACCGAGTGCAACTGCAGCCTGGGAAACTTTGATGGCAATGTAAGGCCCCACTATCCTCCCTCATGTCCCAAAGGGTGACAGCTGGCTTGGGCAGGGTTGGAAACCCAAATGAGCTGTTTGCTCCTTGGGACGGGTTGCCATCCACCCAGAGGGGTTTTGGCTGTTGTGTAATGCCACCTCTGTTGTGTGTGGGAGTGTGTGAGCAGTGTGTTCAGGTGGGACAAATGTCCTTGCTACCCACAGCTCAGTTCTTTCTGTGCTAGGTTGGGTCATGTGGCTTCAACAGTAGGATCCTACCAGGTGTGTACCCCATTGGTTTGGTGAAAGTGGATGAAGACACTATGGAGCTAATCCGGGGACCGGATGGTGTCTGTATCAGCTGCAAACCAGGTGAGGACAACTGCAGGGATAAAATCTCCTCAGCCTTGTGTGAGTGTGAGTGTTTCATGATACCTGAGGATAATTTCTCTGGATTTGTCTCTGCTCAGTTAAACCACACCAACCCAATTAGACACCTTTTTGCTTGGGGGGGTGGTCGTGTTTCCCCCCTTCATCCCCTCTTCTCACTGCAGGGGAGCCAGGGCAACTGGTGGGTCGCATTGTCAGGAGCAATCCCCTGCAGCACTTCGATGGCTACCTGAATCAGTCAGCCACCAACAAGAAAATTGCCAGGGATGTATTTACAAAAGGGGACGCTGCCTATCTCACAGGTGAGGCCAGCAGGACCCCTCTATCTGCTGGGAGTAGTGGAGAAAAGCATGTGTGTGGGAGTGGGGACTCTCCCAGGGTAGTGGCACTGCCCTGAGATGCTCCAGGGTCATCCGAGCTGACACCTCATTTTTTTTGCCTATTCATTGCTTTCCGATAGGGGATGTCCTGGTGATGGACAAATATGGCTACATGTACTTCCGAGACCGCACTGGGGACACGTTCCGATGGAAAGGGGAGAACGTCTCCACCACAGAGGTGGAGGGAACACTGAGCCGCATCCTCAACCTGACGGACGTGGTGGTTTATGGTGTGGAGGTCCCAGGTAGCTGAGAGGGAAGTGGAACAATCAGGAGAGGCAGGCAGGCCTCCAATACTTGAATGTGGGCATGTCCTGCGTGTCCAGATTGATGTGTCCTTTGACAAGAGGGTGGACTGAGGTTCCCTGTGGGTGAGCTGGGAAGAGGCCACAACGGGTATGGCTAGCAGGAACCAGAGGGTTTCCTCACTCTCTCAGGCTTTGGTATGATTCTGGCTGGTTTGTAAGGACCCTGTGTCCTCTCTGGCCATGACTGTGACTGCAGGGTGTCACTGGTAGCCATGGCCATAGGGTGATGACACAGCAGGATGTGCCAGCGCCTCAGTACAAAGCAGGGTCTTGCTGGTGCAGGGCAGAGGGGAGATGGTGCTACAAGGACAGTGTGTCTGAGTGCTCTTCATTCTCTGCCTCTTAGGGATTGAAGGGAGGGCAGGAATGGCAGCCATTGCTGACCCGGAGAACTCCTGTGACCTAGAAGACTTCTCCAGCAAGCTGAAAAAGGCCCTGCCACTGTATGCACGTCCTGTCTTTCTGCGGTTCCTGCATGAAGTCTCCAAGACAAGTGAGCTATGGCATGCATGCTCACACTGGACATGGAGCTGGGGGAGCCTGGGAGGGGAAAACCTGGTTACAGAGGTCAGTCTGTAGGGTGGGGATGGAGCCTCTGCCCCACAGAGCCTGTGGCCAGTTCCTCAGGTGGTTTTGAGGCACGGGGATGTAAGGCTGGGTCTGGGGCAACACAGGTGTGGTGGGGTTGGAAGTGTGTGTGGCTAGTGAGCCCTTACTCCTTCTTCTCTCCCCATTCCAGGCACTTACAAGTTCCAGAAGATGGAGCTGCGGAAGCAGGGCTTTGACCCCACACTGGTGAAGGACAGGTTGTATTTTCTGGACTCCAGGCAAGGCTGTTACCTGCCACTGGACCAGGCAGCATTCGGCAGAATCCAGTCAGGAGCCCAGAAGCTGTAACTGGTGGGGCTCGAGCAAGGCACCTCCCAAATCCTGCTGGGGAGAGGGGGCAAGGCAGGCACTGGGGAAGGAAGGAGTGATATAAAAGGCATGCTAGAGATTTTATTTGACAAGTTTTACAGATAAGGGTTTGGGGGGAACATAGAGGGGATTGAGGGGAGGGGGATGGTCACATACCAAAGCATTGATTCATTATGGCTTTATTTTCTGTTTGGTACAATGGTGGTGCTCCCATGCCATGGGAGGGGCAGGGCAGGGCCAGCTGGGGAAGAATGGGGCCCTGCCATTCCACTTTGCTTTTCCTGTCTTTCCCCATCTGTTCCTGCCTTCAGCAGCCCTTCTTTGTGAAGGCCATGAAGGGACCAGTGCTGGCCTCTTCCCCACTCCTCTACCACCAGCCCCTCCTTGGCACACAGACCCAGCTGGCAGAGGGAAGGTGGGTGCCAGGCACAACCCCTTCCCTCTGCTCAGCCTTGCTGGTGTGATGTGTCTGCTGTGAATCAGGGGAGCCAGGGTAATGTTTGGCTCAGGAGGGGGACAGGGGTGTGTTTCTGCCATACCTTTCTCTCTCCTGGGGATGACATTTCTATTTTTCACAATCACACGCACATTATATTATATTATACATATATATATATGTGTGTGTGTATATATATATATATATATATATGTATGTATGTAATACACGCTGACTTTTTTTTTCAATCTTAATTTATTGTCTGTACTTTTGAATGTGTCCCGGGTTTGTGCAGTAGGTGGAGGGATAGCCCAGACCTGTCCTCTCTTGGAGAATCCTTTTCTCTCGCAGGGAGGTGGGATGCTCATCAGAGACTGATTCTCCTCTTCCAGCGTGGGTGCAACTGTAAATGTCCTTGTGGCCTTGCTCCATGGTGGAAGATATGAGCAAATCCCACTGTCTTGTGGACACTTCTCTGGGTCTTTTACTTCCATCTTTTGTAGATGCAGCATTGTTTTGTGGATCTTCTTCCTTGCAGAAAGCAAGTGGGAGAGTTGGAAGAAGGGCCCAGTTTGCCTTTGCTTAGATGTACTCAGGAGGTAACTTGCCTGGGCAGAGAACATCCTCTGGAGGGTGGCCTCTGTGAGAGCCTGACTTCATATGCTCTGCATCCCTTCCCAAAAGAGCTCTCCCTGTCTCAAGCACCAGAGCAGGGCCCTGAACTGAAATGTCCATGTGAAACACCTGACTTGTACTATGTGAATTCCCCATGTTGTGTCTGACATGAAACAGCCTCAGCTGTGATGTTCAATTCCAGTCCTCAGAAAACAAGCAGAAATTTCTCTTCCAGAGAAAACTCTGGGTTGGGTTGCTTTTTTTATTATTATTATTTTAATAATTTGTTTTTATGCTTTTAGCAGGGTTACTCCTTAAAACAGCATCTGTCTTTTGTGAGGGCAGGGTGTGTCTACTCTTCTAGCTGTGCTTCCACACCAACATATCTGCCTGCCCCAGTCCGTCCCAGTCTCACAATTAAACACAAGTATGGGCCTATGCTGGTGTTTCCTACCTCTTCCTTGTACAGTCCTGCTCTGTGAGGGAACGTGGGGGACTGTGCTGGTTTGGGGACTGCCACTCCAGACCATCACCTTCATGTGTGCATTTTGGCTCATCTTAGAGCAGGGGGAACAAGCCCCTTGCTGCTGGGTTTAATGACTGTGTGAACACAACATGTTGATCAGACCCTCCTCAGTTTCCTCCACCAACTGTCCACACCCTGTTTTTCTTTGTTCCGTCCTCAGCATTGCCATCCCAATTTGTTCTGGCCCAGTTCTCCCTGTTTACCCTGGGACATGAGGTATTCCACCCCTCTCCTGTTCTGTTTTCTCTTTCTGCTGCTTCTCTCTGTGTTAGTCCACGCATTTCTGCCCTTGCAGACAAGTTTTTTGGTAGCCATTCTACTTCCCTTGCTGCCAGAACCATCTTTTAGACCTTCTGCATCCAACCCTGGTGACCCTGCTCCTTCTTGGTATGGGGCTTCCAGGGACAAGTATCTTCCATGAGCCTGAGTGAAATGTGTTGCCTGGTGAAACACACCGTAAGAAAAGTGTTGGAAATTTGCATCCTTTATATACCACCTTCACCTTTGGACATGTTCAAATCGGTGTCCTCTCCAACACCTCTAAGCTGAAAGCTTTAATTTTAGATTTTCAGTCCCCTGGGCACTCACCAAAGCAGCTGGTGGAAAACAGACATCACCCCCACAGCCCTGCAGCATCCGGAGGGCTCAGCCCTCAAACAGCATGGCTTTGCCCATATTTAGGGCCCGGGGAGTGCAGCAGTGGTGGCTCTGCAGGTGCTCTGCTCCCTCCTGTGAGCCGTGTTCCCCTCGCAGCCACCAGAGGAGGGCAGGCTGGGCTCGGCGATCGCCTCCCCTCCGGGAGACGCTCCCGGGGCTTTCACAGCCCTGGCGCGGCTCAGAGCCCTGCAAGGGTGGGGTGTTGGAGCAGGGGGGGTTACCCACGCAGGGTGGGTGCCTGAGGTGGAGAGGAAGTTCCGGATACAGAGAATGGTGCTGGATTTGGGGCCAGTGGCAATCCCTGGCACTGGTGTCCGCTGTGCTCTGGCTCCTGGCTGGAGACTGTGCCTGCTGGAGACTTGGGCAGCAGTGAGGTCATCCAGCTGTGCCAGGTGGGTGGTGGGCAGCGACCTGAACCACCGGCCCTCATCCAGCCTTCTGCTAAAGGCAATGAGGAAAAGCTTGGCCTCCCTGAAGTCAGACCTGGGCGTCATTGGGAGATGGGTGGTTTGGAGTAGTAGAGGAGGATACAGAGGGACTGTACTCCCTGCAGGACATGGCTGTGCTGAAGAAAGAGGGGTTGCAGGGCAAAGCTCAGCGCTGTGTTTCTGTCTGTCTGAGAGCAGGGTAGGTTAAAAAAGCCTGCTGAGGAAATTGTGCATTCAGGGCACTGCTTGTTAAACACAGATGTGAACAGCTTTGGAAGCTTATGGAAATACGGCTGCTACTTGTTTGCAAGTGAGCCTATACAAATGGAGACTGCCTTGCACTGTTGGGTGTTGGAGATGGATGAGAATTACAGGCCTGTGAGAGGAGCAGGATGTAGCCCTTGGTGGTGCTAACATAAGTTAGCTGGGCCCTGGCTGGAGCAAAGCCAGGAGCTCACCCCAAGCCCTGTATTTCAGGCTAGCTGTGAGGAGGGGCAGCTGCACAATGCAGGCAAGAGGAGCAGGATGAGGCCCCTCCGAGGTGAGAGCTCCTGCTCTGGGAAGATGGGAGGTGCTGAGTCACTGGGAAAGAGCTCAGCAGACATCATGGAGGGCTCCGGTACACAGCCCATCAACAGCAAAGACCTGCAGGGCTGTGCCAGAGGGCTGAGGTGTGCATGTGCCACACACATCTCTGTGCCAGAGGATTTTCCAGGAAGAGGGAAGCCCCAGGGAGGTATGTTCATAGCTCTGAGTAATGCTCAAAGGAGCCCCCCTGCCCATCAACACTGGTGTTGGGGGGTTGGTCCCCTCTGGAGATCTGGTGCCTGGGGACCATTCACTATTGGCGCTGTGTTTGTCCTGACTGAGGAGGGTTGTGTCGCACTTGGCAGTGCTTCAAGATTCCCCGAAACACCCAGCTACACCAATTAGAGGTTTTCCGCTGGCTGTCAGCTTTGGGTTGAAATCCTGGGGCCTTTCCAAAGTCCCAGCTCCTCTGGAAAAATGAAGTTTATGTGCAAGTGTCCCTGCGGCTCTTGGGCCAGAAATACAAGTGCAGATGTGGTGCTGAGCCTGGGATCAATGCTGAGACACAACACTTCCAGCAGAGAGGTATTTGGAATGAAGTGGCCAGTGTTTAATCATAGTCTGATTTTTAAAAATATCTTTTTATTTGTGCAGTTTTAAGGAAGGATAATTGAATCCTGTATGATTAGAGACACCTTGTGAGACATCCCTCCCCTTTGATCAATGCACTAGTCTGGCTCAACAGCTGCATGTAGATAAAAGTCCTATACATAAAATACGAGGTATTGTTCTGTTTTAATTAAAATACTTAAAATTCTGTTTGCATGAGGTTAAGAAAACATTAAAATCCTTTCCAGGCTTATTATCAAACTGCTGATTTAAGCAAAGCCAAAGAGCTTTACAAACGAAATGAACTCTTCCCCATGGAGATGACTGCTTCTCCCAGACCCTGTGTCCTGGACAGTGACAATATATCAAGACAAAAAATGTGGCAACTTTCTTTCTGACCTGCTCTAGGTCCAGTCCAGCCAGGCCATGCTTGGTGTGCAAAACTGGAGTGTATTTTAGCCTTAATGCAGGTGGGGGTTTTGCAAGTTGCTCAGAACCTTTCTGGGTGAAATTAATTTCTGCTGCTGAGAAAATCTGTGACAATCTTTAACACTGCATCTCTCCAGCCTCCTCCTGCCACTCTTGGTCTGCCAGAGCCTTCCCAAACAATGACAGCTGCCTGCTCCTCTGCACGCTGGGGAGCTGGCTTTGCTTTTAAGGAGTGACAGGGAAATATTCTGGACTAAAGAAGAGACTATCCTTTGGTGCACTCTTTAGAAATGGAAATACTTGATTCCCCTGAGTGGTTCCAGTGTAACCAGAAGGGCTAGCAGTGGCTTCTCCCTCTCCAGTTTGAAGGGACTGTGTGGCCAGGGATTCCACCAAAAATGATGGTCTGTGAAGATTTCATCATGCTGTGTGAGAGGGAAGGGACAGCAGCTTTCCTTTCCTATTGAGAGAGGCTTCAGAAGGGAAGATAATGTTCTTAGGGTTGTTTGCTTCTGGGCTCCTGGACAGCAAGGGATGGCTGGACTCCAGCTGAGCAAGGCTCAGGGAGCAGGGATGGGTCCTGCTCTGCTTTCTTTGAGCCTGGTCCATTTCAGGGCAAATCCCACCTTCCAAAGTAACCCTAGGTTTGATCTGCTTTTCTCCTGGTTCATTAAAAATCCATGCAAATGATGGCAGGCCATCTGTACCATTTAGTTGTGTAAGTCAGGAATCGGACTCTGGCAGAGGTTTGGGCAGTTAAGATCATGCAGTACAGGCTGGCAACCCCAGGACTTGCAGGCGATGGTGATGCTATCAAAGTCCAGAACATATTCCTGCTCAGGATGTGGGTCATTGCCCAGATCTTCCCTGATCCCTCGACAAATGATCCCAGACCTGTAAAGTGGGATATGACCCCTACAGCCCTGCCTTCCTCTAGTCCCATCCTCGAGAGTGCGGAGCAGTCTTCCCAGCATCCTGCCAGCCCGGGCACGATCTGTGGCCTGATCCTGCCCTGGAGGTGACACCTCCCACGACCTGCACGGGGCCGGGCACACCCGCAGCGCTGTGCCAAGGAGCCTGAGGAAGCGAGGGCAGCCAAAACCTTCCTCCTGCCCCCGGCCATCCAAGTGGCCGCCGGCTGGGCCGCAGGAAGAGGCTAACAGCGGCGGGCGAGCCACCCCCTCAGCTTTGAGTATCACTTTCAGCTATTCTGAAGGTTAAACGCCTGTTTAGAGCTCCCTATTGAAGGTAGAGCCGGGGGTGCGGCATTGTTCGGACGCCCTCCCGCTTTGTCTGGCCGCTTTGAGGGATGCCCTGAATGGGAAGCGGCCCCCCCAGCCCAGCACCCCGGCAGAAGGGCTCCCGGGGGAGAGGAGCTTCCTCCCGCCCTAATGACATTCAGGCCTCCATCGGTTCAGCTCCCGCTTTCTTTCTGCTGCAGTTTAACCCGGGCACAGAGGCCGGGCTCCATCTTACTGATCTCTGCTTGACACCCAATTACCACATGAATGGGAGAGAAAGGCTGCAAAAGGCTTTAACTCCCACTGACCCTCCTTCCCCTCTGCCTGCTTCCCTCTCTCCCCGTCCTACCCCCTCGCCTTTCTCCGGCGGAGGGAGTTCAAAACTGAGACGAGGAAATCAAACAAAGCCCCGAGTAAGGAAACCCATTGTCACCGCCTCCGCGATGGCTCCCCTTTTGCCAGCTATTGTTCCCCTTGAAGTTTGACTTGCTGTGTGGAAGGATGCGAGCAGCTGTTTGTGCATTCCCCTGATGTTTTATTGAAAAATAATTGAATCGTCAGTTCGGGGCTCTCTGATAAAATGTTTCCTCGTAGCGCTAGGCCCTGCTGTATTTATAAACTGCGTTTCCCTCTAGGATGTCATGGCGACCTAAAACGTTTCCTCCAGAATAAACCCTCAGTGGAGGAATGGAGGCATGTTCCTTCTGCACTCAAGGAGAGAAAGAGTGCAAATGGCAGAAAAAAAGACAGAAGATGGGAATGAGACAAAATTAATGAACCCCTCTTCATTGCCAGGCTCAATTTCCAACCTGTTCCCTTTGCAGGGAGCTTTATGGGAGGGGAATGGGAGCAGCCGGAGCCCCTGGTCAGTGGCCTCCTGCCCCAGTAACGCCAAGTGAGCACCACAGCTACCCAGGTTTTATGTACCTGGTTATCAAACATCATCCGTGTTAACAGCACTTCAACGAGGCAGCATTACGTTTTCTTGAGGAGATTGCGTGCTTAGTTTCCCCAGCCCAAACATATCCCAGAGAATTTGTGCTCTGATTTCAGCGTGCAGCATGGAGACAGGACTTACTTCTCTCCCAAGCACAGAATGTCCATAAAAGCATCCCCTGTGTCTCATGTGGTCATTTTTTGTCCAGGACAATTGTTAACATTAACCAGCTTTGAATGCTTTGAATGAGCCAAACTGGTATCTATGATTACTGTTCCCTTTCTTGTAATTTATTTTTGGTTTTCCAGGGAGGTACTAACACTAAATCTGTACCATTTTGTTGTGTAAGTCAGGAATCAAGATTCTTTTAGGAGCTAGTTCTGCTTTTATTTGGCCTCATAAATGATTCCTGGGAGCAAAAAGAATAGTTAGTATAAAACCATAACTGCAATCACTGATCTGGAATCAAGATTACCAGATCCTCTGAACACAGAATGCTTCACCCATTTTTGAAGTAAAGATTTTTATTGAAGGCTTCTTTCCTCAACTTCTTTTCCATACAATTCCATCCTGGGCCATATCTCCGAGATACTCAACAAAAGCCTTAGGATTTAGAGATATATAAAATCCAGCTGGAATTTTTGGATGAAGACCACGGTCAACAGCTTCACAGCTCTGCCATCACGTAACCCCAGCAGCAACGGCAGCATTCATCTGCCGGAGGGACCAGCCTTTCCTGGGGCCCAGCCCAGAGAATGATCTCCTTGGAGAACAAAAGGCTATTACAAACACCACCACCTTCTGCTCCCGAGGTTAGGCGTACTCTGACCCCCGTTAGCATAAACGAAGAGCAATCTGTCTGTGTAAATTTATGCCCCTTACACATAATGCATCATGTATATGCATAGCTAATACATTTCTATGTGCTTGTGTGGCACATGTACATGTATTTTTTAAATCCAAACCCTCTGCTAAGTGGAGGGAGGGTTAAGAGGCTGCAGTTTTTATAGCAGTGCTGCCCCTATGCATCTCAGTGTTGTGGGGGAGAAGCCCAGCCCAGCTGTCACTGCCATGGCTGCGTTCTGCCTGTGTACATGGGCCTTCTCTGGGGACAGGAGGGGAAAACAAACAGGCGACAGATGTGAGCCGCGTTGTTTAACGCTGTGCTGGGGGAGCCTGGCGCCGTGGGGATGTGCTGGCTGGCAGGGGCTGCCCGAGCAGCAGGGGATGCTGAATGGCCACCCCTGGCGCAGAACTGCATCTTCCCAGTGCTGACAGGAACTGTCGATGTGTTAGCATCACCCAGCTGTTTGTGGTCCCCCACGACAATCCCAACGAGCTGCGAGGCAGCAGATTGGCATCACAGAATTGTAGGGTTGGGAGGGACCTCCGGAGATCATTCAGCCTGACCCCCCTGCCAAGGCAGGGTCACCTGGAGCAGGTGACACAGGAACACATCCAGGTGGGTTTGGAATGTCTCCAGAGATGGAGACTCCACACCCTCCTTGGACACCTGTTCCAGTGCTCTGCCATCCTCAGTGTATAGAAGTTCTTCCTCATATTGAGGTAGAACTTCCTGTATTGTAGCAGCTTTGCTGCTGGGAAATCCCCGCTGGGAAATCCGTCTGCAGCTCCTGCCTTTGCAAGGCCCAAGTGCCCTGAGCGAACAGGGCCCTGTGCGTGGTTCTGAGCACGTGAAGGGAGTTCTCTGCGCGAGGAAGCCTGAACTTGGTGCAGAAATCGGTATTTTAAAATAACAACGCCTGGCACCAGTGCCCAGGTATTTTAAAATAACACTTGGCACTGCGGGAGCTTCTCCGGGGGAGGAAGAGGAGCGGGAAGGAGGAAGAGCGGGCAGGTCGGAGCAGAGTGAATCCTGGCAGCCCTCAGAACCGCCCCACCCTCCCCAGCACGGCAGGACCGGAAGTTTGCGCGGCACTTCCGGCGCGGCCGCGCGCACCCGCCCTCCCGCCCGCCGCCGCCAAGATGGCGGCGCCCGTGTCGCTGCAGGTGGAGTTCGGGTGAGCGCGGGCGGCGGCGGCGGGCGGAGGGCAGGGCAAGGCCGGGACAGACCGCGTTGGACCGGCCCCTCGGTGGGGCGGCCGCGACATCGCGGCGGGGCGGTTGCTGCGTGCGGCCTGGGGGGCTGCTACGGGCGCGTCTGGGCCCGGGCGCCACCGCTGTCACGGGGCTGCGGGCCGGGATAGCGGGAGCGGCCGCCGCCGGGGAACCGGACATCGGCGGGAGGGCCGGACACCGCCGGAGGGTGTCGGTAGCGGGGGGCCGGGCCGTCTGCCCCCGGCCTCGCTCCCGTGTCTCTGTGAGCGTCCTGTACCAGGTCTTTCTTTTTCTTTCACCTCTTTCAACTTTTTTTAGTTGCTTTTTTTTTTTATTTTAATTATTAAAAATTATTTATGAAAACATTCCCCTCGTTTCTCGGCTTTTTTTTTTTCTGCGTACTGTCTATGTGTGTGTTTGTGTGTGGACACGTGCCTTCACTGTGCTTTGTGTTTGAGCCCTGTCAGGTCTGTAAAGCTGCCAGGTTCTCACTCTGTAGCATTTCAGTTTCCAGGCCTTTGCTGCTGTAGTATCAGCATTGCTCATGCTCTGGCCCTGGGATCTTAAAGCATTTGCAGTGGAAGCTGTGCATATTTGTAGAAATACTTGTGTTATTTTGTTAAAGCCTCCTTTTAGCAGAAGCTAAAAGGCTGCTATTTATTCGCTTTTTCCCACCCTTTCACCAACACAGAAATGCCATAACCCTTTAAATACCCTTCTCCTTAAGAATCCTGTCCTCTATCTTTCCCGCTTCCAGCTGCAGCAACTCTCCTAATTTTCCCAGAAGAGTGAGATGCATTTTTGCTTCCCTTGGAAATGCATAAATGAGCTCTCTATGTAGGAACCACAGCTGAGTTCCCCACAGCTCTCGCCTTACAGAAGGACCTTATCTTGCAATCTACATTTCCCGCTGTAACAAAGCGTGACCTTGTTTTCATTACATGAAAAAATGTTTTTCATATAATTGTTATGACTTGTTCCCTCACATGAATCTCGGCTCGTGTTAATAAGTCGCTGCTTCAATTTTGAGATAACTATTTGTTGTGAGCTGGTGGAAGAGCACCAACAGAGTGCTCTTTAGGAGAGCTACTGCATATAAGTAATGCTGCTGAAAGCATAACAAGGGTTCTGTTGTGCCCTGCCATTGCAGAGCTAGGAAAACCTACTATGGCATTTTTAGATATTGAATTTAAAGGAACTTAATAACATCTGGAAGTATCTTTGTTGATACTTAGGTGGGGATTGCTTGTTTTAAATATTTCTCTTTATTATGTTAGTTTCCAAGGGAGGAGAGGCACCAGTAAGTTCCCAGAAAGTAACAGGAAAAATTTTCCAAAGTAATTGGCATTTAAATTGGAAGAACATGTTGCCACAATTATATGCCCTTTAAAAATGGGTTGGTCATTTTTCTACCTCAGTTTAATATTAAGTGAGTGGAGGTCTTTAAGAGTTCTCTAGCTGTTAAAACTTCGGCCACTGTAAAGTTCACACTCTCTGCTGCTATGTCCTTAAAGTAGCTTAAGTACTAACTTAACTTGAAGTAGCTTTTGTGTTTATTATCCATTACTCACGTGGTAAAAGTTTTACAATCTAAGACTGAATTTGGCTCGTGGCCTCACAACATCACGAAAAATGATTGATGTTGGTAAAGATTTTCACAACTGTACTTTTTCCAGAGCAGGAGTACAGGTGAGGAGCTTGCTGAGCCTTCTAAGCTGTAGTTACAAAAAGTAATTACTCTTTTGAAGAGCCTAAGGTTAGGTGCCTGGATCCAATTCAAATCTCATTATTTTCCAGTGTGAGGACCACCTCCTTTACCTGCCAGTCTTTGCATATCCTGTTCACACCTGGTCTCCTGTACTTGTAGAGGCCATTAGTTGTTATCTGAGGGTATTCCCTAATGTGTTCGAACTGTCAGAAGAGGGATCAATATCAGGTTGTTCAGTGGAGGAAGATTGTGTATTTGTTTATTTATATTTTACATTGTCACCCTCATCACTTGCTTCTTCCAGTCAAGTCTCTCTCTGGGACACTTTGTAGTCAGTAGATCAAGAAAGAGTTGCTAGGACTCTCCAGCTGCTGGCACTGACTTGCTCTGTAGCTTTGTGTGAGTCATTTCTGCTTTCTGTGCTTTCACAGTGGAAACTGGGGGAATATTTATTCCAGAAGGTTGCTCAATTTTTGAGATTTCTGGGCAGCAGGTGTTGGGGATGAGCAGCATTGGATGTAGTGTGATGGCTGTAGTGTTTGAGTGCAAGCAGTGCAGGTGGCTGGAGAGGGAAGACAGCACTGCACAGCGGTTTGGGAGCACATGGAGATGGGAACCATCCTCCCGTTCTGCTGGGGTGATGCCTGGCACCATGGGGTCCTGGCCCACAGCAGAGTCTCCTCTCTGTGTTGGCAGTGGGAGCTGGCAGCTTCCCCTGTGGACTTTTGGTTTGTGACAGGAAAAAAAAAAGACAAAGGGAATCCTGTGCTAAATATAGTCTGTGTCATTTGTTTTCTCTGTTGTGGCATCTATGTAAATCGCCTCTTTTGTACTGCTTTCTTTTGACAATAAAGCAAAATCTCAGTGGTTCATTGTTTTTATTTCAGAGGTGGTGCAGAACTCTTATTCGATGGTGTCAAAAAACATCAGGTGACTTTGCCCTGTCAACCAGAGCCTTGTGAGTATCAGAACCTGTTTGATAACTTGACAGAGTAACAACAAATGAAACAAAACTGGTTTGTACAGCACTTAGAGTTGCCAGCTCTTAGAGTTTAAACACATCAATGTGTTTAAAAAGATCTTTCAGACATGCCATGGATCAGGCAGCTTGGCAAACGGGTTAGTTCTCAAAGTCTGAAGTTTTTCCTGTCCTCTAAGCACTTGTGAATGAAGTTTTTCCTTAAGACTTTTGTTTCCCTCCTGCTGGATAGACAACAGCTTCTGGATGTTTCCATCAAGTCTACCTTTGTCTTCCTTGGTACTTGAAACCACCAAT
The DNA here is from genome assembly GCF_963662255.1 of Cinclus cinclus. NCBI lineage: Eukaryota > Metazoa > Chordata > Aves > Passeriformes > Cinclidae > Cinclus > Cinclus cinclus. Next base: position 6,128,769 of record NC_085064.1, read on the forward strand.
AACATCCTCTCTCCTTTGTTTTTTCCTGCCTGTTCTGAGGTTTCCAAGAGGCACATATGTGTGTGTATGTTTATGTGGTGGGGGGGGGGGAGGGGGGGGGTGTAGCAATGTAACATAAATAGTGTTGACCTACTCATTTGACCTTTCAAGTAAATGTGGTAATTTTAATATGAACTCTGCAGTTGAAAAGAGTAAACCTAATGCTCAAATTGGATGCTGGACATCCTGCTTATGGCCTTCCCTGCAATAAAGAACAGGACTTTACTGTTCCAGGCATAAGCAGCATAATTCCTGGTTTGCAATTTGGAATAGCAATACTGAGCAGTACTGCACTAACTCACTTGTGTGCATACTTTAGTTGTAGTGTAATTTTGCCACAGGTATGTTCTGAATTTTTCTAACAAGATAGCAGTGTTTTATGCTCTTGGAGTGGGATTATAAACCAAAATAACACAAAGCCATGAGGGAATGTTAGCAGCCAATATCTCCTGAATGGCTGATACCATAATCTATGTGCTGGGAACCTCCGGGCCTGAAATATTTTTGCTGTGCCTGGAAGTAATTAGAGATTGGTAGAAGTGCTTTTGATGCTTGGACATAAGTATGTGCAATTCAAATATACTAGGAATATTGCAATATTGTGTTATCTTGTGGTTAAGGACAGGGACTGAAACATGACCTTATGTTGATTTGCTTTGTGAGTTTAGTCATTTTGCTTAACTTTCCCCTGTTGCTAGAGATACTTTCATGTATCACAAGAGAATTCAGCATTAAATTCCAGCACTGTTGAAGCACTTAAGATCCTTAAATGAAAGGTAGCAAAGAAATGCTAAAACTCATTTAGCTGGTATATAAACTTGGGGGCTAGAGGGTAATTCTCATAGTGCTCTGCAAGTTTAAAATACCCACTGACACCCACTGTTCTTGTGGTGTTCAAACCATGATTAGATGCTGAAGAAAAAGGGGTTATTACAGGAGATGTTTATTTCTGCCAGGGGAGGGGAGGGTATTAATACCAAACAGGGATTCTTCCAGCCCAGTGGCTGTCAGCAGTGCAGTTTTATGTGGCCTGATCCATGCCCACTTGAACCTGCTGGGAGGACTTCTGCAGCTTTAGTAGGATCTACGTTTATCCTAGGGGCTAAATCTCTCCCTGAAGGTGTGTCTCAGCCTCGGGGTTCAAACACCTGATCTCCAGTGTTTCATTCCAGATTCAGCTAACACATTGTTGCTCACAGCTTTTCCTGCTCCCATGTTTTCCAGATGCTGCTATCCCTGTGCCAGGAGTGGCAGAATTGACAGTGTACCTACCCCCTTGTCAGCTGTCCTTGTTTGCTGCTGTCTTGAGTGTTGGCTGACAGGGAGGTTTCATTCTGGGGCTGACTTTGGGTGGATTGCAGCATCTGAGGAGAATAAACTGAGTTTTGAGGCAGCTGCTGTAGTGATATTTACACCCAGCCCAGGGATGGGACAGACAGAGGTGTCCTGAATGTCTGACAATAAGGAATTACTGGAAACACCCCTCATGATACTTCCAGTAGACAATTATGTTGTAGTGGTGAGGAATCAATGGAATCATATCAGAAAATATGAATAATTTTCTTGCAATTTCATATTGTTCCTAATGCCTTTTATTTCCCTTGTTCACACTAAGAAATTTCAACTCTGCTGTCTCTGGGTAAATAAAGATATACATAGCCAGGTCCCTGCTTCCCTCGTGCAGCCAGAATTGCAATGATTAGAGAAATAAAACAGCTTAGTTCTACTCAGCACATCCTGTTGCTTACCTTACCCAGAATGTCCATCATTAAATTCTCCAGGGAAAGACCTGTAGTATGAACACTACTTGAAGACCTGCACTTCTAACCCCATTTTAAGTGATTTCATTAGCTGCCAAGTTTATTTTTGGCCATTTTGGCCTCTCTTACCTACTCTTCGTTTTTTCTAGGTTATTTTTGTCTTTGTCCTCCTTTTTGCAGAACAGTTGCTTCTCTCTGGGTTATTGGGCCCACCTATATTTTAATTGTTTAGGCATTTTTTATATATCCCAGAAATTAAGGGAGATGGGAAATTAAATGAAAAAAATACCTACAAATATTTGCATGAATAAAACAAGCTGTGCTCCATAGTTGGCAGGGACAATCAGTGTTCTCTAAATTATAATGTTGTTTGTGCAAACTCTTTAGGTGGTCATTTCTTTTTTCCTGGTAACAGGCACTAGATGGAAAGTAGGTGGGTTCCAGATCCAGTTAACTTTTTCAAGATTTGATTCTCTGTCCTTTTCTGATGCCTGAAGGTGGACTCCTGGAGGTATTGGGAAAGGCAAGGAGGAAGGAAGCTGCAAATGGGACAAGAGCAAGCCACGAGGGGCACGGCCACATGGCAGGACCTATTTTTTATTATCTGAGGGGCATTTTATATCCTGATGACAGTTAAACAGAAGTTCTTTACTTCCAAAGCAGGGTTTGTCTGCTGGCATTTTGAAGTTGCTGCCAAAGTGGGAACTTAGGAAGGTGTGGTATATGTGCATAGGCAGCAGATTTACCTAAGCCACACTTTGTGCAGGACTGTAATCTTGTCGAGCTGTTGCAGACAGAAGACCTCAAGTTAAACAAGAATCTTGTCCCAATTTTCTGGCTATTCTGATGATCTCACTGATAATGCTGTTTGAGGATCTAAAGGCATTATGCCCTGTTGGCTTCTTCTGCATAAAAACAGTGTGTGTGGGAGAAAGCAGCTGGGGGAATAACGATATTTGTCACATGGAGAGAGGATTAAATTGGCAGGGAAATCAACTTTATTTTCAAGCATCTAAAAGGCTATTAGAGACAATGGAGCATAAAAGAGAGAAACCCTAGATTAAAAACTGAAAATGTATTTGGCAGCCTCCTCCTGAAACAAGCCACAGTAATTTAACCAAGTGCTTTAGTAATCAAATAGATCATTGTATGACTGCTCTGCAAGTGATGCTGGAGCTCCTTCCTCCATCTCACTGGGACTCACAGTGGTGGATTTGTCCTGGCCATGTGAGTTTCATGGATGCTGTAGGAAGGGTAGGAAGTCACTAACACTGTTTAACCCTTGTAGTCATTGTAGGTTTAGCTCAGCTGCATCATCTGATCAAGAGTGTTTACAAAATCTCTCTGCTGTGCTGTCTTCTGGATGTTGTACCCCGAGGTTAGGGTTGTGTGTAAAGTCTCTGGCACTTGTGCTGCAGGCTACTCAGCTGCTGTCACAGACCTTTGAATTCCAACTTCTCCTGTGGCTTCAGTGGTGGGACTTGTGTTTTTGGAGCAGCAGTGACCAGTTTCACTGGTCCTCACTAGGACCTTCTGGGCTAATCAAGAATTCACACTGTGTTTTGGCACTTTACAAGTCTGGAAGGATGAATTATTAATCAGTGTGTTTTGGTAATTGTTTGTGGTTTCGCTGGACCAAAACTCTAGGGGGAAAAAACCAAAACACTGCCAAACAGATTTTTTTTAAGAGGGAAAATTAAAATAATCTGCCAAATACTGCTTATGTTGAATCCCCATAGTGAAGAGCCTAGTGTGCTCCTCGAGAGCTTTGCTTTCTAGGGGCCTTATTCTGCACAGCATGGAAGACTGCTGGGGACTTGGGAGCATTCATCTTCTCAGAAAAGAGCCTGGGGATCTTGAGACATCAGACCTATGTTACAGGCAGGGTGGCTTACAAAATATAGCATGGCATGAGTTCAGTGTTGATTGGGGTGCTGGACCAAAAGAACCTGTAAAATCCAGAGTAGCAGTTGGTGTTGGTTTTTGGTAAGTGCCTAGTGCTGGGTAGTACATTATAGTTGAGTCATTAATATTCTGGCGTGCTTTTATTGCTCTGTTTATTATTCCTAACATTTTAAAAATTGCTCCAAAGAAATAATAAAAATATATTTGCTAATGTAGAGGCTTATTAGAAGAATGGTTAAAAAAAAACAAAAAAGCACAGATCTGTGGAACTTCATGCGGTCAAATCTTTTTAACCACAGTGTGTGGTACTTGCAGCTCTCAAAGGGCTTGGGTTATTCCCCCTCCTCGTGCATCCCACTCGTGCACCTCTTTTAGGCAGGAAATTATAGATTTGGTGGCAAGGGAAGGGCGCTCAGTGGGTGCTGAGGCTGGGCCAGCTCAGCCCTGGACACGCTGCCAGCAGTCAGGATGAGCAGTGTTTGCAGCAGCAGAGCTGTCACGATCGAGCAGCTCCTGGCGTGGGGCTCAGCTCCAGGTCCCTGTCCCAGCGAGGCTAAGGCTCCCTTTAGAGGGACCAGGGAAATAAACGCTTGTCCTCGCAGGAGCAGTCCCATCACCCTCCTGGGAGGCCGTGGAGCCGCTTTACCGGATCAGCTCATCCCAGCTCATTGTGGAAGGAGCTTCCCAGGCACTGGGAAACCAGCTCTTGTGTGCGACCAAATCCCTGGGATAACAAAGCCTGGCTGTTACACCCTCCTTCCCAGCCGCTGTATTGCAGTGCGGACACCTAGCAGGATAACCCCTCTGTCCCACCCCCCTCCTCTCCCTCTTTTCTCTTGGTGGGATTTGCTGTGCTGACAGCGCTGTTCAGAGGGTGGCAGCGGAGCAGGGCTGGGGAGGAGGATCCGGGCCCTTTAAACCGCTTAGCATGCGGTTCACACGGCTCCGGGCCAGCTGTTCCTTTCTCCTCCTGCCCTCACTCGCAGGAGTTGTTTGCTGAGCTCAGAGCTCCTGTGCAAAATTGCTTTTCAAAAGAGCCACTTTCTGCTTAATTAAACAATGAGCCGCCGTCCCTCTGCACATCTGTAAAGCTCCCTCCGCAGCCCCTTTATCCCACAAACTGCTCCATTCTTACCTCCATTCACTTGTAAATCTTACCCCCCTCCTCTCCTCCACCCTGATCATCTCACTGGCCCTTTCTTTTTCCCTTTCAAGTAAGACTGAGGGGCTTGGAGTATCTGTGGGGGTGGCTGAGTTGGGTGGACAGGAATCGGTTTAATGGTTCTTGGCCCTGTACATAATTCTAATAATAGCAAAGCAGATCTGAGCCCAAAAGTGAGAGGCGATTTCTGTATTTAGAGGAATAAAATCATGGCAATCACTGATTCATCCAGGAGCCAGAGGGGACACAGCCACCAGCCAGGCTAGGAGGGGGGCAAGGATTTGACTTCAAGGCATTTTCTGATCCAGCTGGCAGTGCCAGGGAGAGCCCAGCCCAGGGAATTCCCTCAGCCAGGCTGGCTGTTGCAGTGCAGTGCCAGGCTGCCAGGGAATCCCTCTCCACTCTGGAAGGAGCAGCCACCTTCCTCCGTGGTCCAGGGTTGCACATCAGCTCTGTGTAGTCCCTTTAATAGCAATAAGGTTTTCCTTTTTAGTCCGCAGTGCCTGTGCACACACCCAAAACTCAGAAACCAGGAAAATAGGAGAGAAGGGAAATTTCAGTTTGCTGGGTTTTGGCAAAGCTTTACACTGGTGGTTAGTAATGCATTCTCTGAATTGTCTTGCTGAGAGCTTAGAAAAAAATTAACCAGTAACATTCAAGGTTAAACAGGATAAATGAATGGAAAAGTGATGAGGTGGGATATCTCCTTTATCACTGGGAAGGACAGATTATAGTCTGTGTGATGCAATATCTTCTAGTATAGATTGATAGGGAGGAATGAAGAAATGGGAGTTTAGTGCATTAGCAGAAGATTCCTGACTGCAAAAACTATTAGACCATGGCACAGTCTCCTTGGGGTTTGGTAGCAGGTCTGCAGTGCTCAAGCCTCTTAAAATCAGAGCAGACAAGACTCAAAATGGTCTTTTGTTGAGAATAATTCTGAGCTGGCAGAGGGATAAAATCACAGGACCTGTTAAGGAGAAGGTTTTTTTTTTAATATCTGTGATCCCCAGGCTGGTACTTCACTACTGGAGCAATAGTCTTTGAGGCTCTCTCAGCTTCTTCCTTTCACAATTTTGAACGAGAGGCAAGACCCTGGGCCAACACTAGTGATCTGTGATCCTAATTAAAAGAGACAGTTTGGTGCACTGGCATTTATTGGGGAGCCTGAAGTGACAATAGCGTTGGGTGTTACGGGATTAGATGCTCTGACTTTGGAAATGAGTAGGGATTAGGTTTACCCTGAGAATCAGCTCGAAGCTGCTTTTTTTGTCATGGGAGCTGATGGATCTGGAGGCTTGGTGCTGGTTAGCAGTGGGGTTGGAGATCCCTTGAACTTGTATTTCCCTACCAGCAATCTGTGGGGAGTGGAAGATCCCAAGCAGCTCCTCTCCAGTTCATAAGCATTGCGATTAAAACCTCAGGGCTGAGAATTGCTGGCTGATAGCTGGAATCTTGAGTGCTCACTGCTAGCAGGAAGGCCGTGAATGACCTCTATGATCTTTTCTGATTTTGTGGACACAAGAAAATTGAGAAGAGCATTGTTCTTCTAGATGAGAAGCAAGAAAAGGACTTCTTAAAGCAATTAAAAATTACAGAAGCCAAGACCTTGCTGTTCATTTGTAGCAGACAAGAACAGATGAGAGCAACAATTGCAATTCTCTTATGCATGACTGTAGTTACCCACTGATTTCTTCCCTAGTACTTAAATCACTGCCCATTCCAGTGTGTGGCAGGATTGGCTTAAGCACTTGTCAGAGAAAATGGATTTTACTCTTGCTGCAAAATTTGCCTGGCTGCTCACTCTGCATAGTACCAAATCCATTTGCCTGTGACGCCATTTATACCAGCCATTCCAGGTCTTCTTCTGCAGTTTATGGCACACCATGGTCTGCTTCAGAGAGTGATTTGCATATCAGATGGGAGGCTGGAGGAGTTGGAAGGATCCCCTAGATCTGTTTTTGATCTGTTTTAGAGAGCAGATTCCTGGAGGGTCTGCTTGGATCCGAAAGCAAAGAGCAGTCGTGCACCTGGAAGAGCAGCAGGTATTGGGAGCTGGTTTTTCTGTTTTTGAAACAAGCTGCCTAAGCAGGGAAAGGGAAATACAAATTGTTTTTCCATACATTTCCATGCAGGCAGGGGGAATAATGGCAGAGGAGCGGCAGGGAAGGGGCTTTGTCATGGTTACAGGCCGGTGGCTGAGAATGTGGGTGGAGCAGCGCTCGTCCAGAGTTAGTGACCTCAGCAAATTGGAGCTCAGCCATGGTCAGTATGATAAATGATCTTATTCTGGGTCAAAGAAATGGTACCCCACAGGGAGGTGTCCACAAGGCGGCTCGGGAAAGCGCCGTGCTCCTGCAGCACTGACCCCTTAGTGACCAGTGCCACATATATCTTATTTACTGCGGACCAGAAGTGAATTTTCCATGGTTCAGCCTTTATAGGGATCCCCTATTTCCCTGAAATAATCTCCCAGTTCTACAACCAAGGCAAGAAAACAGGTGTAATTACATCTTCTGGGTGCCCTTCAAGGTTTTGTGCGAGTTTGTGTATGGATTTTAAGGCAGGGGACACAGAGGTGTCTCGTCCTTGCATGTGTGTATGAATCTACAAGCAACCTGTGCAGCTCCCTGGGAGCCAAGGACTGTGTGTCCATGTCAACTGGTATCAGGGCTGCACAAAATCCTTCCATGCTTCTGCACCTTTATCAGTTAAATGTGAGATCCTTCTAGTGCAACACCCATCTTGGTATTTCTTATTCAAGGCACCTGGTTTCTCTATGCACACAGCGAGTGCCCTCTTTTCTGAGTTGTCACTGATGGATCTGTCAGGCCCAGGAGGTTTTATTGAGCTAGGAAAGATCTATGAATTTCAGCCCTGCTTTTGAGGGTGCAAATGAACCCAGGCAGTGCTAAAATGGACTATTAGATGCATTCCTGTTGCAGAGGATGCTCAGTAGATTCTTCATGAAGGAACAGTTGGGGCAATGCAGAAGGTCAGGCCTTGGAGGATTTGCAGGAGGACAGAGCAGACGGTGCAATTCTCTCTGCCACAGCCAGGAGTGCAGCTGGGTTGAACAGGAGCCGAGGCTATTTGGTTTTGTGCACTCACTGCAGTTCCTGCATCCAGTCCTCTTGCATGACAAGGCAATGACTTTGTGTCACTGCAAGCCCACATCTCGTTTTCCTGAGCGCTGTCTTTCGCTGGGTGATTGGTTTTCTGCATGTATTGTGGGCTTTAGCTCCCATCTGTGCACTTGAACTACGCAGTTTTCTCAAACGTTTGTCAGTTTTTCTTTTTTTTTAAATTAACTTTAGATTATTTGTTCCTTAGAATTTGGGGAGAGTAGATGTGCTATTAGCACAGGCAGCAGAAGCTGTCTCTGTGTAGAAATAACACAGGGATTTCCTACCATGTGCTTCAGTCCCTCCTTTGCAGTTTTGAGAATATTTCCTCTTCCCTGGCTGGTTCAGTCTTGCTTCTTCTCTGATGCTGCCTCTGATGGTGAGGACAGTTAGTGAGAATTAAGAGTGTATTTTTATATGTGATATTTGTTTGCTGTGAGTGAAATGGAGTAGGCTACCAAAAAGATTTCAGTAAGACCATGCAGCAGTGATTAAAATATATCATTACTGGGATGAGCTGGGTTCGAGTTGGTGATGCTGGAGCAAAATGCTGTATTGTCTCAGCTCTCACCTGAACCTCCCTCTGGAGATGAAATGCGTGGTGGGTTTTGCAGACAAATCATAGCACCTGTAGTAGAACTGCTCCTGCCAAAGCAGATGCCTCTGTTCTGTAATGGGGGCCAGCTTCAAACCAACACAAGTGTGAAATTGCTGCATTGTAATGATGGTTTAACTTGTCAGCAGATGTGGTGCCTGACCAGGCTGAGATTTTTTTCCTTCTTTATATATCATCTGTAGAGAACCTGCTGTTTGCATAGAAAATCCTTGACCCGGGGAGCTGGAAACATGTTAGACCTGTAGCATAGTATCAGAAATAAAATGTCTTAGGAGCACTACTATCAACTGTAAGAGATAGCCAGTTGTGCTATAATTTGCCTCTTATTATTTCCATCATGAGAACAGAGTCCTGAGCTGTTGGGTCACGACTGTTGTTTGAGACACTGAGCTTCAAGATGGCTTCTCCACAGACCACTTGCAATGGAAGTAATCTTGTTCCTTTTCAATATCTTACCTGTGGGAGGTAGTTTTGGTGTGGCTGTGGTCATCTGTCATCCTTTATAATTGATTTGTTCTAGTAATTCTGGTGTACAGTACATAGAGAAATGAAGGTGAGTGAAAAAATCCAGTGCTGATAAAGCAGATGGAAGTATTGTCTTAAAGTTGGCTGTGGAGAAAGGGTCTTAATTTTTGTACTTTTTGGAGTGGGCAAGCACCAGGCATGCATAGGGGTGTCTGGGTTTTATTCCTACGTTTAAATTCTTCAGTATGTGTGTACGTGACTTCCAGGTAGGAGTAAATGAATGTTGGCTCAGGTGGGACTGGAAATAACATTTGTTATGGAAGGAGATGGGGTGAGGGAGTCTTCCAGCTCAGCCTGGAATAAATCAGTCCTCTCGCCCCTCCGTCCAGGCTGCTTCTAGGTGGCTGCCTTTTATCCAGCTAGTGCAGCATGTTTCTGTTTAAATGATCTCTCCTGAAAGGTCCCAGAGGAAAGGGCTGCTTATTCCATGCAAGGAGAATGGTATATGGCACAGCTCATTGTTGTGTGCTCTGCTGCAAGTGCATAAATATGAAACAGCTCGCGGGTGATGCTGCGGTGGGGCTGGTGTCCCCTTCACACCCCCCTCCCTCTCCTGAAGGCTCCTCTCCATCTTCCTTCCTTTACAGCTTTCATTTCTTGGTGATGGAGAGCGGGAGCCATTTGGGTGTGAGATCCTGAGGGCTTGACGTTGCAGCAGCATTTTTCAGGGGAAGGTGAACTCTTGTTCTGATGGCTGACTGACCGCTGCGGTGCATGTGTGTCTGTATATATTTATATATATATCTTTATATATATATATAGGTATGTGTATGGATGTAAATATACACACCTTCTTAGTGATGCTCCCTGTGCTTGGTGCACGTTGCTAGGAAGGAGGCAGAAAATGGTCTATTTTGTTCTTTTAACTACATATCATTACAAGGCAGTCGTGGGTTGTCCCCAGGCAGGTGATCCAGCTCACCAGGCAGTTTTGAGGCACAAAGCAGCTCCTTTTTCCCAGATCAGAGTGATCCAGTGCTTGGAGGTAGCAATACCTGTTGTGCTCTAGGCAGCCCTGTGGTGAGGTCAGAGTTTTGGGGTCAGAGTGCTGGTTTGGAGGCACCAATGCCCTGGGAAAGAAGGGGGAACAGAGGGAATCTCAGAGCATCCCCCTCCCCCTTTCCCCAGGAGAAGAGGCCCCCATCTGCTGCAGATGGACATATCCCCATTGCCTAGTTGATGTGCACCTGTCTACACCAGGGCTGTTCATCCTGGGTGGGACAGAAGCAATGAGGGTGGCATTACTTGGAACAGCCCCAGTTTGGCTCTGGGTAATATCCATGATTTCATAAAATCCTGGGTTAAGGCCTGGGCTGATTGAAGCCACTACAAATGCATATATTACTGCTGGTCATGAAGTAAACACATGGGGAATGGTAGACAGAGTGAATTTAACTCAGAGAAGCACGTGTGGAAAGATTCCTCCTGACTGCAGTGAGCTTACCTCACATAAGAAATCCAGCCTGCCATCCCTGCTCCTCCTGGAGCAGGGCTGCAGCCCTCACTGGTGGATTTGTGCCTTCAGAAAGCTTCCTCGCTTCTTGAAAACAAACAAAACTCTTTTGGGGCTTTCAAAGGGCTGTTTAAAGGAGCCCCGGGAGAATAACTGATTGTGGATTTGGAATGATGAAGTGGTTTGTGGAATGGTGAAATACAGAGGCAAATGCAGGAGAACTCCACTCTGCAATTTGTCAGCTTCTCTAAACCCTGTAACGGATTGTTCCCCCCTTCCTGTCTCTTCTCACCTCTCCAATAGGAAATTAACTGATGCTATCACTAAAGAAATTGTTTTTGCCTCACAAAGTAAAATTGATACTATAAAAACCCGCCAGCAGTGTCTCCTCCTCCTTTTACATGAAGACAAATCCTTCCTGTCACCTACTGAAATGGAAAGATAAAGGCTGAGCTTTAATAAAGAAGCTCTAAGCATAAAGTGTAGAAGGAGGGAGCAGGCACAGCATGGGGAACACTCCACAGCAGCAGCTGTGATGAAGAGGGATGCTCTAAGTGTCCAAAATACAACTATGGGCCAGGGTCCTCCTGTCTGTTTAATGCATGGCCATGGACAGATTTGGGTCTCAGAGCTCTCAATGTCTCCAAGAGTTTGTGCTGGTTTTGGTGCAAAAGTGTCTGTCTTTGCTCCATTCAGGTTCTAAGGCTTGCTTGTTTGGACTTTTTAAATCTAATTAAATGCACAAGAGAATAAGACAGAATTTGTTGGGTTAAAAGGTAATGCATAGGATATGGGATGTGTCAGAGGCCTGAACATGGGAATCTGCTGCCAGATTGGTGCTTCAGCAGGAGCTGCATTCATTCTTTGTGGGATGAGTTTTCTGTGGGAAACCTCTTCTGCCAAACCACAGGGACAGGACTGTGTGAATTTCTTTGCAGCTATCCCCATCTATCCTGCATGTTCCTCATCTGCTCTTTCGTGGATAAACAATCACTTCGCTCTGGCATCACCAGGAGCCATCAGCTAGTTTGTAAACCCTGTCCTTCCTTCTTCCAGGGGATATCAGAAACCTGCTCAAGTGGATCAAACAGAATCTGTTGAAAGAGCGACCAGAGTTATTTATGCAAGGGGAGTCTGTGTAAGTACAACTGTTACGAATCCTCCTTGTGTTTCTCTGTTGATCCCCAGATTTTGGGGGAATTTTCCTCTGGGGCAGATTTCCTATTGAGTAAATCAATGACCGTGAAAATACAGGATTTGCTTAAGTGATAGTGGGAGGTATCCCACACACACCTTGCAGTGTCCACAGAGAACATCTTTTGTACCCCTCACCCCAAATCTTTAAACCTTAAACACGAAGCAGGGCCATTTATACTCTCTCTTCATTGTGACTTGGAACAGAGTAGCACCTGTATCCTCAATTCCAGGAGTTTTAGCAGGTCTGTCTGTTCCCTGCTGACATCACTGGGACTGAAGTAGTCATTCTGAGAAATGCCAACAAATACTTCTTCTGGGAAATGTATTTTTATTATCAAAATGGGGCCAGTCTCGTGGGGGGGGGGGATAGAAAAAAAAGAAAGGAAGGCAAGAGAAATGGAGCAGAGTGAGCTGTGCAAGCCATCCCTGACTGCGGGGTGGCGCTGGGGGTGTTTAACATTCGTCACGGATCTTTGTGAGCTCAAGCGTGTGCCAGGTCCCCTGGTAACAGGAGAGACAATCGCAGGACACTGAAGATCAAAGAGGGGAAATCCCTTTGCTCAGAACCAGGGGCTTGGAGTGGATCCCAGGTGTTTCATGCCTCTGGCAGGGGCACTGCCATGGCTTTCCCTACCTTCACACTGAGCTCTCTGCACTCGACTGTCGTGCGTGGGTTTTAATTACCTGGCTTTTCTGCATTGTACGGAAATGCAGTCGTCCTGGAGCATCCTAGGGAACGGTGCCTTTTCATTCAAATGAGCTCTGGGATTGCTCCTGCGTCCCCTTTATTTGATCTAGAAAGGGCACAGACTGTACCTGTTTCCACCTCCATGCTAGGATCCCTTTTTTGGCTTTATAGGCAGTCAGCTTGTGATCTGTGCTGTGACATCCCTTGTTCTTAACTATTTGTGGAGCTTTTTAGCAGCCCTCTATCCTAATTATTTCTCTCTATTCTGCAGGAGGCCAGGAATTTTGGTGCTCATCAACGAGGCAGACTGGGAACTAATGGTCTGTACTCCTTCAGTTTGACTTTCTTTGTTGAAAATATTGCTCTCTCTGTTCTGTGGTTGCTCTCACAGAAGCTATTTCTGATTCTTGCCCCAAGCGAAGCATCTCATATTTGAGGGGGAAGGGGCAGGCTGGAATCTATCTCCTGTACTGTGGCTGTTCAGAAGCCTGGAGCCTCTCTCTAACCTGCTGAGTCTCATCAGCCAGACAGGGTCTGAAGAGAGATCACCCTTTTTCCCTGGTCTTTGGCACTGGGTTTTGCACCTCTGGCTTCTGGCAGGTCCCCCCACATGTGTGGTGACAGCATGGGGGACACATGGGACCTTCAAGCCCACACAGAACCACCTTCCCTGAAGTCAGGTGGTGCCTGGCAGGTAAAGGCCACAGGGAGATTTCAACTCAAACAGGCATCTAGTAAATGCCTTCCCTTCTCATTCCACTCTTGTGCTCAGACAACAAACAGCCCCTCACCATTTCCCTGCCTCAGGCAACCACCTGTTCTGTCAAAACCCTGGTCCAGAAAGCAGTGTGGGGTGATGAGCATCAGCACTGTGGCTGATCTCTCACCTTTGCTTCTGTTAAGATGAAAACATGAGTCTATCCCCTTCTGCTCTCCCTAATACTCACCATCCTTTTATGAGCTGTTTTCTCTTTGCAGCTTGTATTTGGAAATGACATTTGAACAATTTTTCATTTTTTTCTTGGCCTGCAGGGTGAGCTGGATTATAAACTCCAGGACCAGGATAATGTGCTTTTCATTTCAACATTGCACGGCGGGTGAACTCCTGAAAAAACAAGAGGATGTAAATCCAAATCCCTGGGAAAAAAAAAACAAAACAAAACAAAAGCCACACAAAAACCTTAACCCACCCAAACCTCTCTTGAACTGTCTGTTGTTCAGTCTCTGCATCTACCCTCTGCGTTCACTTGTTCTAGGCATCCAAATAAAGCCCCGCCAGCCTGCGGCCTTCTGTCCACCACAACAGCATCCATCTTTTGGTCCTCATTTCACCTCTCCTGACTGCACTTCCAGGTACCCTAACAAGCAGAGAGCACCTCAGCATGTGAGATTTTGTTTTTTCTCTGACAGGAGGAAGAGGGGTGCTGAACCCTGAGTAGGATAACATGTCTTAATATGCAGTGAGGTGTCCTGGTGCTGGAAACCAGGATTCTTTTAACACAATGCTTAATGTTGGTACAGTCTATGCACCAGCCTTGGGAAGGGTGAGAAAGTGCAAGGAAACAAAAGGTGGTTTGACTAGCTTTTCCATGGGGTAGCAAACATGACAGCTCCAGACCCCTCAGAAGTGACTTTTACCTTGTGGTATTTATTTATGGGAAGCAGGAGAAAAACAGGCTTTTTTGGTTTTGTGTTTCTGATCCCTCGTGCTGCTTTCATACCACAGCTGAGGCAGGGTGAAGTACTGGCCCATGAATAATGTCAATTTATAATGATTTGGTTGGAGGGGAAACAAACCCCCACCCAGCCTGAGACAGCACAGAGTGATCAGGGCAGCAAATGATATTTCTGTCACCGTGATAGACAGAATTGATCAGGCTGCACTGCATTCTGTGCAGGTGGGAGCTGCAGTCTGTCTGGAGAAGGGCTGGGGCGGGAGTTGCACAGTTAAAGTGGCAAGACCCGAGAAAGTCAGTGGCTTTTAACCCTTTGTGTCAGTGGGAGGGAGAGGCTTCTTGCTGCGTGCCCTGAGGAAGTCCTGTGAGCACTGTGGAAGTGGGTGTGTGTGGTTCTGCTCGGGCACGGGTGTTGTTGGCTTTCCAGAAGTTTCCTCGGAAAGACAGACCAGCCCCTGCCAGCCAGGAGGCTACAGGGAGAGCAGAGGGATGGGCTCAGAGAGGATAGCATTGGCACCAACAGGTCTGAAACATGCTGCATGAGCTTCCAGGAGTGCCTGACCAGGATTGTCCTCCTGTGCTCCCCCCTGCCCTGCTCACCTGTTTGGGCTTGGGTCCAGCAGCATGCAGAGGTCCCCGGCAGCAGCTCCCGCCTGAGCCGCAGCTGTCGTGGAGCAGAGGCTCTCCGGTGCTCAGTCAGTGCTCTCAGAGCTGATCTGCACCTTCTGCTCTAAGAGCCCTCGATCTTCAGGAGCTGATGAGGAGGTGGGGAGCAGCCAGTGCAGCAGCCCTGCTCAGGCAGCCTGGCCCAACACCCGAGCACTTGCACACAAGGAGCCTCTCCCGCGCTGCGCCTGACGGAGGAATTCCTCTGTCTGATGCAGAGAGAGCGATTCCCTCAGCTGACTTCTCCACTGACTCCTCTCACGTCTACCCCTCCACAACCTGCTTTACTAAAAGCACCCACAGCCTACGATGCTTCTGCATCTGAGGAGCCCCAACTTCAGCCCACTACTGGTGGCAAACCGATATTCAGCCTTTTCCAAATCCAGCCACAGCAGCTTGAGTCCAGCTCACGCCATTTGTAAATGAACAGACGGGCCACAGGCTCTTCTCTCTCCCGAGTTCCTGGCCCTTAGTTTAGCTGGGCTGGGTCAGTGGAAGGGGATTCCAGGTGGTCGTAGGAGCTGGCTGAAAAACAAGGAACCTGTGTGGCGTGCAGCTTGAAACAGCCTGAAACACAATGGGAAAAAGCAGGTTCATCTTCAGCACTGCTGCCTGTCCTTCCTCTACCCTGCCTCTGTGCCTTAGGCTGGGCTTGTCTGTTCTCATCCCCCCAGCTGTTTGCTCAGATAAGATGGGTTCCTTCCCCAGGAGCTGTTATTCCCCTTGATAGTGCAGGTAGACCCAGGTGGCTTAGCTCCTGCTGTAGTAAAAGCTGTCAATCACTGCTAAAAAAAAAAGCTAGAAATGGGAAGATGAAAGAAGTCAGGGGGGTGGAGAAGAGGGGTACAGCAAAATCCTGTAACAACAAGAGCAACAAAAAGTTTCTGAAATAAAAGCCTTTTAAAATATTCTCCCCCTCCAGCTTTGTCCTAGATAGACTCTTGGAGAAATTCTGCTCGGATCTTGTAATGCTTCCCTCCTCCTCCTGGGTTTCCTTGGCAGCCCCGGCCGAGCCGTTTGGCTGGTGGATTCATAAAGCCTCTCTGTTAGAACGAGCCTTCCTCCGGCCGCCGTTCCATGGGGGCTGCTCCGTTCCGAGGGGCTCCCCGAGCTCTGCCGCGGCGGTGAGAGCCGTGCCCGGAGCCCGGAGCCGCTCTCCGCCAAACCCGCCCGGTGCCCGAGCGGCGGGGCCGATTCCCGGCCCGACGGAGACCCGGCGCAGTCGGAGCGGCCTCCGTGTGCCCGGGGCCAGCCGGGGCTGTGGCAAGAGGACCAGAAGAGTGTCCCGGTGCAGAGGGCCGAAATACGTTAAATGAAATTAAGCCGCGATGTTAAAATAGATAAATAAATAAACATAAGAAGGATAAACCGGGATGGAGGCGCAGGGCCGAAGTGCCTGCCCGCCGCGCCCGGCTGCGGCCCCACCGACCCCGGCAAAGCGCCGGTGTCCGAGGCTCGGCCCCTCGAAGCCTGCCCGGTGCCTGCCCGGATGGGGCTGGCGGTCCCGGTGATGACCCGGCCAGTGTTTGGCGCATCAAGACCGAGCACCCTCGGCCGCGCCGAGCCGAGCGGAGCCGCCTCTGGTGTTTCCTTAGTTTCCCTGAAATCCTGGCCCCGACCCCCGGGACGCAGCTGGGAGCGGTTACCTGCCATGTCCGTCCTCTGTCCTGTACCCCGAGAACAGTCCTGGAGCCCCGCCGGAGGAGGTGAAACCTCTGCTACAGATGTCCAGACACAATTCTTGGTTCGTACGGCTCCATCGCACAAGAATTGCGTTTGGACAATCAGGAGCGGAGATTCCCATCCCGGGTTCGCGGGATCTTCCAGGGGGAATCCGTCTGGAGCCTGGAAAAGAACGACACACGGGCCCTGAGCCGGCTCCCGCCGCCCCCCGCTCCCGCTTCCCGGCCCCGGCGATCCGCTGCTCCAGCCCCGACAAGTTTCGAGCGCAGCCGCGGCGTTTCGCATCCCGGGTTCCATTTAATGGCACCGCGAGGAGTTTAATTTTATCTACTCATTTCTTACCCCTCAAAAAAAAAAAAAAAAAAAAAAAACCCAAAAAAATAAACCAGCCCTAATAAAAAGAAAAAAAAAGAAAAAAAAAAACAAAACAAAAAAAACCAACCAAACAAAAAAATCCACATAAAAGAATTTTATAAAAAAAGGGGGGGGAAAAAAAAGGAAAATAAAAGAAACTCAAAATAAACGAACAAGAAAAAGACAGAAAACGAAAACCGACGATCCATCCCTGCCGGAGCAGCCCCGGTGGAGCGGAGGCTCGGTGCGCCGGGGCTGGCGGCCGCGGCGGGGCTCGGTGCCTCCGGCAGCCGCGGGGCTCCGCGGGGGTGATGCTGCGGGCACAGACCCCGGACCCGCACTGCAGCCGCGCCGCTCCTGCCTTGGAGAATCCACCAATTCCAAACGGATCGCCCTCAAAAATTCGTGCACTTTGAACAAATCTCCGAAATTTAGAAATGACCGCTGAGGGGGGGGGGGGATAATAATAATAATAATAATAATAATAATAATAATAATAATAATAGTAATGGAAAAAGATGAAAAATCCAGGCTTCTTCCCCAGCCCCTCCTCACCGACCGGCGCCCAGGAAGTTGGGAACAAATCCCCCCTCTCCAGCCAGGGAAAATCCCGGCCCGCTGCCGGCGCTTCCACCGCCGATGCCAGCGCCGGTGGCCGTGGCCGCTCCGCGGAGGGGCCGGGCAGGTCGCCCCGAGAGAAGGCTGGGGGCTGCGGGAGAGCGGCGGACCCCCGGCTGCCCGAGCCGCCCTCGGCCCCGGCGGCCCACGGGGCTCCGAGTTTCCACGGGGCGCGGAAAGTGCGTCCCGCGGGGGCGGAGCGGGCGGCCCCCGCGGCTCGGCGGGGCACAGCGGCGGGGCTCCCGCGGCACCTGCTGCCGGCCCCGAGCCCGGCCGAGCCGCCGCGGCTCTGCCCCGCTTCCTCCACGCCGTATCCACCCGGGAGGGTCCCAAATCCGCCCGGGAGGGATGCGCACACCGGGGCTCTGCGGGCTGCGCCGGGGCCGGGCAGGGCTTTTAGTTGAACGGCACAACAATAAATGTGTTGCAGAGCCGGCGAGAAAAGAATGGGGATGACCTTCAATTGGTACTGGATTTGAATAACACCACGGGGTGATAAATGCCCATTGTGTTTTAGGAGTAATGAATCTCCACTGTCTCTATAGCACAGAAACAGCAGCTGCAACCTGGAGCCAGCCATCTCTTAAAGACACAGCTCCCAAACGCCGGCTCCGGCCCGGCCCGCAGCCGCCGCACCGCCGGGCCTGGGGCGCGGGGTGCGCTCTGCCCCGGGGGCTCGGCGCCCAGCCCCGGGACGGCCGCGGTTGGCCCCACTCGGGGTTGCGGGGATCCCCCCGAGCCACCGGGCAGAGCTGGGTCTGGGGTCCCCTCCCACCCACTCGGTCCCCCTTGGAGACCCCCTCCGTTCTGCTGCCGCGGGAGTAACATTGCCCGGGTACCCCGTGGGGTATGGGGTCACCTGCACCCCAACTCGGTCCCCCAGCGGCAGGGAAAGTGCTGGGGATAAATAATGGTCATTGTTTTCCCCTAATGAATATTACCGAGGTGCCAGGCCGGCAGCTGCGGGCTCCGGCCGGAGGAGTGGGGACATCTCCTGCTCTCCCCGCCCGGGGACCCCCCAGCTCCAGCCTGCCGCAGATCCCCGCAGTCAAAAGGAATAGCATAGAGGTGGTCGACGCCTTCTCCACTGCTGCCTGCCACCACCCTGGGTGTCACAGGGGTCCCTAGGAAGAACTGGGAGGGAGCCTGGAAGGGTTCATCGTGGAGTCCCCTCTTGTCCCTCGTGTCCTCACCCAGGGACTGGGCACATGGGGACAGGGATTGGTGAATGCTGGGACAGAAAGTCCCGCGGCCCCAGGGATGCTTGGGGCAGCCCAGCCCCATGGAGCTGCAGGGTGACCCCAGTCTCTGTCCCCAACCCTTAGCAGTGTCCTCTGCCTTAGGCCTCGCCCCTGGAGCCCAGGGACAGAGTCAGAGACTGTCAGGCCCAAACCCTGAGCAAGGACCAACAGGGCAGGGATCTATGGCTAGAGATGGCTCTCCCACAGAGTCTCATTCCCTCCCTGGGAGGTTTTGCTCACCCTGAAGAGGCATGAAGGTGTCCCAGGGCTTGGGGACAGCCACATCCTCACAGCCCCTTCCCCATGGGCCAGGGGGATGCCCAGCTCCTGCTGCAGCCATGTGCCTCCCTCAGAAGGGCTCCTCTGCATCCCAACACATCCCTGCCAGCGCAAGCACCAATAAACCCACTTCCTACAAGTGTGAAAACCAAAAGAAAGCCAGCATTTAATAAAAAGAAAAAAGAGCAGCAGCAGCTGAAGGCCTCTGAGCTGGGTTGCAGCCATTGCCTGGGACTGGCCACTCTTTGGGAAGCGGGAACCATCCGAGGGAAGCCCCTGTCGCTGCTCTGGGTGTTCTGGCATTGTTTTAGTCCTGGACCTGCCGGCCTTTTAACTTGTTTTAATTCCTAATGCTCCCCACCACCACCTTTTTTTTTTTATTTTAAGTCTCTTTCCCAAATCTCAGCCGAGTTAATGAAGTTATGTGATCCTATAAATGTTAATTGTCTAAACTTTTTTTTTTTTATCTCTCTCCTCCTTGCTGCTTTCTGCTCCACTTGTAATAAAGAAAATATCTTGGCTGGTCTTAGCCAGTTGCTTGGCAACCTCAATAGAAAAAAAGAGAACAGAATGTAACCAATCCCGAGACAACCGAAAGATTTTGGTGACATGTGACCTCTCGGAAAAGGGCAGCCTTAAACTGTCCCTTCTGTCCTTTGCTCTGACCATTAGGGTCTCTTGCCCTCCACCCCCCCCCGTCCCCCCCGTCCCCCCCCCCGGTTCCTTACACCAATAAATATGGATTAGTGAAATACTTTTTCCCACACTGATGAAAAGCCGGGATTGATCTTTCCACCTCCTTTATCTACCAACCTGACAAGTTTCTAAACAAAATTAAGAGGGAAGAGGCGAAAGGAGCCATCCCAGGTTGGGCGGCCGGGGACGGATCCTGCCCCGCCGTGGGGATGGGGGTCCCCGCCGGGGCTCTGGCGCCGGCTCTGCCGGGCTGCTCTGCTCAGCCGCCGGCCGCTCCCGCTCTCTGTGCGCTGGGGAGCCCCTTGCATGGCACCAGAGAGTTAAGAAATAAAATTTAACTCTTCTAACACAAAAAAAGCGAAAGAAAAAAAAAAATAGAGCCCTGGCCAAGCCCTGCACTCCCTCGATGGGAGCCTGTGTGTCCCGGGGAGACCTGTCCTGCTTCTCACGGCGGAGCCCCAGCGCTCGCGGGCGGTCGGGGAAGTTGTCTGCAAATTTCATCCTGGGGAAAAAAAAAAAAAAACGAACAACAACAAAAACAAACAAACAAAAAACCAAAACAAAACAAAAACAAACCCACAACATGATGTCATTGGCTTTCTGGTGTATCCCGCCGGCGCCCCTCCACCTGCCGCCGGGCGCTGCTTGGCCATGAGCCTCAGCACGACCACGAGCCTCGGCACCATGGTCAGCCCGGGCACAGCCGTGAGCCTCGGCACGGCGCTCGGGGATCAGGCTCCCGCCCTCCCGGCAGCCCCCCGGCTTTCCCAGGCTGCCGGTGCAGTGAATGCCTCTTTCACCAGCAATTCCCCACTTCCCCAAAAAGCATCACCTTGCCAGCTCCCTTCCTCCCACCAGCTGCCAGGAAAAAAAAAATTAGGGCAAGGACAAGGAGAGAAAGCAAAACCAATGAATTTGTTTCCAGCTTTTCCTTCGGATCAGCCGTCCAGCACAGGGAGAAAAACATTTCTCCTGTAAAATAACTCCCCTCTTCGTACAGGCTCCGATTCCGTCGTTACTGGGACACTGGCTGCAGACGTGGGCTCAGCTCGGCAGCAGAGGACACTGTAAGTTGTTTGCTTAAACGGTTTCCTGGCTTTTCTTTTTTTTTTCCTTTTTTTTCTTTTTTTTTTTTTTTTTTTTTTTTTTTTTTTGTGGGTTATGCCACAGTTTTGGGGCTGAGACCCACAGGGATGGAGGAGGAGGGTCGGACAGGGGGCAGTTGTAAATAGGGGGGGTTTGCGGGGGGCGCAGGCTGCGAGGTGTGGGCAGGGTGGGCACCGGGGCGGTGCCCGTGCCGGCGGTGGCCGGTGGCGCTGGGTGCCGGCAGTCCCGGGGTGCACAAAGCCGCTTTGAGCTCCTCACAGAGGAGCTGCTGATCCCTGGCCGGCCCTCGGAACCGGGAATGGCCACTGCAGAGGAGAATGGAACCCTGGACAGCCGGGAGGGCTGGCGGGGTGGGGAGCTCAAGGCTCTGGGTCTGAGCGTCCCCCGGGTCAGGGACAGCTGCCCATGGGGGGCTGGCCCCTGTCTGAGCCCTGAACCATGGGGTGCCCAAAGCATGGGCTGGTCCCTGGCCAGCCCCGCTGGACTGGGGAACTGTGGAGAGCAGGAGGTGCCCCAGCCATCCCGCGTGGGGATGGGGACTCACTGCCTCCCGTCATGAGTCGTGGTGACATCCACGAAGCCGCCAGACTTCGGGTGGCCAGGTCTCCGGGGTGGCCGCGGGGAAGGCTGTACTACGGACTGGAGTGAAGAGACAAGTGGGACCAAATGGGACCCAGTGGCACCTGCTGGCACCCGATGGGACTCAGTGGGACCCGGTGGGATCCAGTGGGACACAGTGGGACCCGGTGGGCCCTGGCAGCCCTGCTGCCGAGGGCGGCTGGCCAGGCACAATACCACGGCCCCTCTCCTGAGCCGCCGCCGAAGCCCCTTTCCCAGCGTCGAGCGCCTTTGTCTCGCTTTTGTGATGGAAAGAGCCCCCCCTCCTAAATCACTGCCCTGACACCCCCATTGTCTCCTTCCCGGGGAGGTTTGAAGCTCCCCCCCCCCCCTCTCGAGGTCAGGAATGTGGCCGGTTTCTATTGGGACGGAGGAGCAGGGCTGGGTGGGGGGCTGCGGGGTCACGCCGGCTCGGCGGGTCAACCCGAAAACAAAACCTTTTGAAATACCTACTCTCCATCACTGCCAACATTGTCCCCTGCCAGCGGGGGCCTGGCACGGCCCCTCGACGCCTCCAGCCCGGCCGCTGCCCACCCCAGCGGTCAGCAGCTGGGGGGGACAGAAGGGTATTGTGCCGAAGGGGACAGCTTTGTTTTCGGTCACAGCTGCCCCGGGTTGGGACGGGACCGACCGTCAACCCCACTGGGGGGAGAGGAGGGAGGGGACGGAGGGGGCGGGAGTGCAGCGGTCAGCACATCACAGGGGGGACCTGGTCCATCGGGTACCCCTCTGTCGCTGTCCCTCTGAGAGGTGTCACTGGGGGGGGAACAGAGAGCAGCTCCCTGTTGTCCCTGGAGTGAAGCCTCAGGGTGTGCAGCCTCTCCATGCCCACTGACAGCCTAGCGTTGTTTCCTGCCTCAGTTTCCCCTTGCAGGAGGTATCCCACAGGTGCCCGGGGTCCCCTTTGATACCCCGAGCCAGGGCACTGCTGGCCGTGATGCCAAAAGGTGTGGTCCAGACTGGGGAGAAAAGGGACCGTTCTGAGGCAGAACCATCTGTGCCACCCAGAAGCGTCAGGATTTGTCCACTGCAGGGCTTTAATGCGGCTCCAAGGGTGGCAGTGCCTTGCAGGTGGAGTGGAGCACGGCCCTTGCTTCCTGCTCCCAGCAGGACATGAAGAAGAACCCCCAGGAAGCCTTTGCACTCCCAGAATTTCACAGCCCACCAGGAAGACCC
Organism: Cinclus cinclus; assembly: GCF_963662255.1. NCBI lineage: Eukaryota > Metazoa > Chordata > Aves > Passeriformes > Cinclidae > Cinclus > Cinclus cinclus. Next base: position 6,151,353 of record NC_085064.1, read on the forward strand.
CAGTCGGTCTCCCTGTGAGTTGAGGTTTGGGGGACACTGGCAGTGTTTCACTGCCCCATTTACAGTGGCACAAATCTCCCTTTCCCCACAGCCAGGATGAGAATGCTGCTCCCATCCAGCCTCCAGCTCCTCTAGCACAACATCTCTTGGGTGGGCCAAAATCCCCCAGGGTGGCCAAAATCCCTCCCAGGATGACCAAAATCCCTGCAAGATGGCGTAAATTCCCCTGTATTTTTCTGTGTGGGAAGATCTATAGTTTTTGCTTGCTGCAGAAGCAGCCTGCAAGGAGGAAAGTGGAGCAGCGCCCATGGATGTGATGGGTTTAGCAGAGACCTGGAAGGAAAACCCATCTGAGACGGGAGCACTGGCCTCCTGAGCTACCCAACAGCTGGGAGGTGGTGAAAACATCTGGAGCAGCTGGACTGGCGCAGGGTGAGAGGCTTGTATAGCAGAGGGTACAGTGGATTCACAGGCACTTCCTTGGTTCCAGAGCTCCCCCTGGACAAGCACTTGCTGGGGGGCTGAGAAGCAGGGGGGAGGGCTCTGTGCCTCAGTTTCCCCAGCAGGAAACAGGGATGATGTTTTGAGGCTGAGTAAGTCAGGGGAGGTCTGGAGAAGGCATGTCTGAAGGGGAGAGCATCACTTGGGCAGTGTCACAGCGTGGGAACGTAGACCCTTGGGAGCACCATGGACTTGGGGCAGCTAGTTGGGTCCCCGATATGTTTTTTTCTTGTGAAAACAGATTAATAAAAATTTTTTGCTGACTGAGGCACTTGTACTGGCCTCAGCCATGTACACACACACACACAGAATCTGCATTTTTAGATACATATATACACACACACACACACATCTTTATATATTTGCCTTGTACAACCAAGGTTGAGGCTTTTAAAGCAGAAAAATATGACATTTGAGGAAACTGGAGCTTTTCAAAGGCTTTGTTGAAAATCCTAGAAAATTTTAAGGAAAGGGTGGAGATAGGTGGAAGGTAACCAAAATCCTCATCCCTGGGTCCAAAAACAACTTTTTCCTGTTAAAAAAAAAAAATCATACTCCTGTAAATGTTGTGCAGTGCTGCTCCTGCCTGGAGCCTTGGGGATAGGAAGGTGGTTTTCCAGGCAGGATGCTCACAGGCCTGATTCTAGCTCTGTGTTGCAAGTATCACCCTGAGTGCATGGAGCCATGAGGATGCCCTGAGCCCCATGGGGATACCCTGGGCCCTACAGGGACCTGCCACCTACCTTCCAGTCCCATTCCTGGGGCACAGGAGCTGTCACAGCCCTAAGGACCACACAGCAGGTGCCCTGAGAAGTATCTCCATGTCCCCCTTCTCCCCAAGCTCACCCAGGGTTGTTTTCCCATTGCATGCCCAAAACTGCTTGTAAGGGGTCACTTGGCTCTCAGTGGGCTCTGAGGGTCCATTGTGAGCCCGGCAGCAGTGAGGATGTGGGGGGAAGGTGGATTGCAAAGGCAGGGATAATTCTGACCCCAGCTAAGCTTGGGAGGACAGGCAGAGGGTGCTCTGTCCCCCTACCAGTCCCAGCCTGTGTGCAGCACATTTCAGTGGCCCGTGCCTCAGTTTCCCTATGTCACAGAGGCAGCCCCCCTTCCTCTGCCTGCTTTGGAGGCGATGGGGCTGTGGGAAGGGCAGTCTCTCCCTCTCTTGCTCTGCTCTGGAGCCCACGGACAAGGAGCACTGGCGAGGGCTGTACCAGGGCAGTGGGACCATGGCTGTGCCCGGGTGGCTGAACTGTGTGGGGTGCCAGGGTAAGGGCAGGTCCATCTGTGACCCCGAGACAATGCAGGGATGGAGGGATGTGGAGAGATCAGGATGAACAAGGGAAGGGATGCAGGGATGAAGACATGAAGAAGAAAAGGGATGCAGGCATGGAGAAGAGCAGGGATGAAAGAATGGAAGGGTTAAGGCTGGAGGAGTGTGGAGACCAGGGCTATAGGGATGATGGGATGCAGAGATGAAGAAAGGTAGGGAGAGAGCGCTGTGGGGACGTGGGGATCAGATCCGGTTCGGACAGAGCCCGGGCTCCCCGCCGAGAGCCGGTACGGGCGGTGCGGGGGCGGTGCCGGGAGGTGGCAGCAGCGGCCGAGCGCGGGGCTGCGGGGCGGGGGCGGTGCCGGCGGGGGTGTCCCCGAGGGACGGGGGGGGCGTGGGCTCCGCCGGCATCCCCGCTACTCTGCGGCCCTTGCTCCGCCTTCATCCCCTCCTGGGCTGCGGGGCCGTGCTCGAGGGCTCCGGCGGAGGGCAGAGGAGCTGCCCCTCGTTCAGCCTTCCCGGAGGCATGCACATGGATGGAGTCCCGACACGGACACGGGTGGGTCCGGCTGTGCTGGGCGCTCGGGCGCCTGCCCTTTCCCGCAGTCCTCCATGGCTGGGAATTCCCAGCTGCGCTGGCGCCGAGCCCTTCCCGAAATACTCGTCCGAGCCGGGGCTGTAAACAGCATTTTTCTCTCCTTGCAGTCTCTGCCGGGTCCTGTGAGTCCCCCGCCCTCTCTGTTGCTTCTTTCAGGTGTTCCTGGGTTGTTCGCTTCCCGACCCCTCCGCTGCACCCTGATGGAGCCCCGCCGGGGGGACGCAGGGAGACAGCGACAGCAGCCACCTGGGGCACCCCTCACCCTGATGCGGGTGGGCACAGTTTGGCCATGTGGACATCCAGCCGTCCCTCACCAGGGCTCTGGTGCCGCCACAGTGAGAGGTGCCCGGCATTATTGGTGGGGAGCAGGACGTGACCACCGCCAGGCCTGAGCTCGCTCTGGGAGCTGACGGGCGTATTTATGGATTGGATGGAAAACCAGAGGGCTTGGTCAAACGTCCCACAGGCCCCGGGCCTGCCCCTGCCCGCGGCGCGGACACGTCACGGACACGCCCGTGGGCCTGCGAATGGTCAGCCATGGGGGACAGCCTGGGTGGGACACGGCTCAGTGGGGTGGGCTGCTTTGGTGAGGACGACAGCCATGATCCCGCTCAGCCACCACTCGACCACCCAAGCCCCCCTCAGCCGCAAGCCTCTATGGCCACTATCTCCTTTGTCCACTAACCCCCCCCTGGCGATGATGCCCCCGGCAGCCAGAGCCCTTGGCCATATTTCCCCAAACCATGACCCCTCCCCATCCCGTTGCCCGCCCTCCCACCCCGTGCAGGCACCGTGGGGACCCGACCCTGTGCTGCCTAGGTGCACACGGATACTCCCCTGGAGCATCATCGGGGAGGGGGTCCCGGGGTGTCCCCCAGTCTCTCGCGCCCCAGCCGTGGGCTATACGGGGCTCTGCACCGACATCGACTCTGTTTAAGGAAACCCGACCCAAACTGGCCCCCGGGGCTTGCGGCGGCGGCGGGGCCGGGCCGGGGGCGGGGGGTGCGCTGAGCTGAGCTGAGCTGAGCGCGGCGGGTCCCAGCCCGCCCCTTCCCCGCCCGCCGCCTCCGCCATGGGCGCCGCGGGGCTGCTCTGCGCCCTCCTCCTGCTGCTGGGCACCGGGACCGGCACCGGGACCGGCACCGGGCCAGCCCCACCGCGCCTGGTACTCGCCCTCCTGGCCCGGAACGCGCAGCACTCGCTGCCGCACTGCCTGGGAGCCCTGGAGCGCTTGGACTATCCCGCGGGCAGCATCGCCCTGTGGTGAGGAAGCGGGACCCCGGGGGGAGCCGGGGGGAGCGGGCACCCCGCGGTGCGGAGAGTAGCACGGATCCTAGGGGAGGAGAGAGCTGTGGGGGAACAGGCATCTCGGGGGGAGCCGGGATGCTGCAGTCACAGGGACCGCGGGGAATAACGGGGAGCCCCGGGGGAATGGGCATAGTGGAGGGAAGGAGGGTCCTGGGGAGTAAGGGAGTCTGTGAGGGGAATGGAGAGCCGAGGATAGCAGGGACCCGAAGGATAATGCGGGGGGTGCACTAGGGAGAGTGGGGGAGCTGGGGTAGTGATCTTGGAGTCAGGGGGCTTGGGTGGACAGAACAGATTCGAAGGAATGGGGGCCTGAGAGGGAATGGGGATCCTTAGCGGGCAGGGACCTTCGGGAGGAACAGGGACCCCGGGTAGCAGCGCCCCCAGCCCCAAAATGTTAGAGGTGGCTCTGCCCCTTGTGTGGGACCCAGCAGGGAACCGGGAGGGGCTCGGGTTGCCTGCGGTGAAGGGGCAGGACGCCCACCTTTCCCCTGAGGAAGCTGTGGGGCTGGTGAGGGAGGGGACGCCTGAGTACAAGGGAGTTCTGCATCATCAGGGACAGACGCTGCCTTCCCCTTCCCTGCAGGGCTCACCCTCAGCCCCCCTTTCCCAAAGACAGCCCCAAGCCCCCTCTGCCGTGCTGGGGGTTGGCTGGAACAGGAGTCTCCTGTCTCCTTACGCCATTGCCGTCTCTCGCCTGAACTTGTCGGAAACTTTTCTGCAACTGCTTTTGTGGGGGAGCTGAGGAGGGGGTTGTTGGGGGGATCCTGGTAGGGGTGGGGTGAGGGTCAACTGCCGGCAGGTGAAGGGGAAGGGGGGTCCTCACCTTTACCCGCTGCACCCCCTGGGAACAGCAGGATCCTTCAGGGTATTTCAAGAGCAACCCGTGGAGTTGGGGGGACACAGATCCTGCCCTGTCCGTGAATTCATCAAATCCCTTGGATATCAGTGCCTGGGGAAATCCCAGGGCTCTTTGACGGGTCGAGGGTGCCAAGGAGTGTGGGAACTTGGGGTTTGGCCCAGTGCAAGTTGGGCTCGGCTCGGTGCTGGGGTCCCTGTGAACATTATTGTGAGAACGAGTGGGAGAGTTGCGAACGGTGATGCTGCCCAGTACAGGGAATGTTCAGGAAGGGGGATTTTTTGCTGCTTGCTGAGCCCTTTCACTGCTGGAACAGTGGGATGCACAGGGGTACTGTGGGGTGGAGGGGCAGGGGGACAAAGCAGGTGTGCTGCAATGCTCATGGTTGGCTGTCACAAAGCTGGAGTGAGAACATGTCCAAGGCTCCCACTGCGCTGCAGGGATGAGGGGCAGGAGCCAGGGAACAGCCTGGCTGGTTGTGGCACCGAGGAAGAAATTACTAGTTGGCGTTCTCCCTCCTGCCTGTGCAGCCTTCAAATTACATGTTAAGGTCCCAAGCACGTCTGTCACTGGCTCAGTCTTTTGGCCCCGTGAGCATTTCTAGTGCAGGGTGAGGTCCTGGTTGTCCCTTGAGGCCCCCAGAGGCTGATGTCCCCTCATCCCAGGTGTGCAACAGACCACAACTCCGACAACACGACGGCAATGCTGCAGGAGTGGCTGGGGGCGGTGGGGAAGGACTATCACTCGGTGGTCTGGAAGGTGCAAGAGGAGCCCAGGTGAGGCTGGGTGAGTGCCGGGTGGGGCAGGTGTGGGCTGTGAGGGGCTCCTGGAGCAGCATCAATTCTCCCTGGCCGGAGACCAGGAGCAGTGAAACAGAGTGGGACTGACTCAGCCTGCCGGAATGGTCTGCACCGAGTTTGTGCATTCCCAGCGAGTGAGGTTAACCCCTGCCTCCCACTGCCCAGCTCCTACCCTGATGAGCTTGGTCCCAAGCACTGGAGTGACAAACGCTATGAAAACGTGATGAAGTTGAAGCAGGAAGCTCTCACCTATGCCCGGGAGCAGCAGGCAGACTACATCCTGGTAAGGGGCTTGGAGCACTGTGGGCTGGGGGCTGAGGTGGGCTTCTCCACATTTCCAGAACCTGTGCTGTCTTCGCAGTTCGTGGACACTGACAGTGTCCTAACCAACAACCAGACCCTCAAGTTTCTCATGGCACAGAACAAGTCAGTGGTGGCCCCCATGCTGGACTCACAGACCTTCTACTCCAACTTCTGGTGTGGCATCACACCCCAGGTATGTCCCCAGAAATCCCTGGGGAATGAGATACACCCTTGGTGGAGGAGCCCTCTGCCATGGAGGCACCGTGCCGGTGTGCTGCAGGGATATTATCGCCGGACCCCTGACTACTTCCCCACCAAGAACCGGCAGCAGGTGGGCTGCTTCCGTGTCCCCATGGTCTATGCCACCTTCCTGATTGACCTGCGGAAAGAGGAGACCTTGCAATTGGCTTTCTACCCGCCCCATCCCAACTACACCTGGGCCTTCGATGACATCATTGTCTTTGCCTACTCCTGCCAGGAGGCTGGTGAGGGTGGTGAGGGTTTTGGGGGGTGCAGGGGCTTGGAGGGGCTGTGCTGCTCACCTGTCTCACCCGGCAGGCGCAGAGGTCCATGTGTGCAACCAGCACCGCTTTGGTTACATCAATGTTCCTGTGAAGGCCCACCAGACGTTGGAGGATGATCATGCCAACTTTGTGCATCTCACGCTGGAGGCCATGGGTGAGTGCCCATGGGTGGAGAGGTCCTGACAGGGCTGTCAGCCCCAGCTCCCAGCCAGGGGAATCAGGGCTCCACTGAAGAGTGTCTCCTCTCTCCACAGTGGATGGTCCCCCCATGCAGCGCTCCAGGCACATTTCTCTCCTGCCCAGGCCACTCACAAAAATGGGTTTTGATGAAGTAAGTGCCCAGTGAAGCCACTCATGTCCCTCTCTCCGTCCCTCTGGTTGCATCCCTCTCTCTGATTACATCCATCCATGGCAAATCCTGAGCCCCTGTCCCCATCTTGCAGTAGCCAGGCAGGCTGTGTGTCCCCCATGACAACATGGGGGGAGCCCCATGGGGAGTCCCCCATTGTTGGGGCTCTCTTCTTCCTCCCCAGATCTTCCTAATCAACCTGGTGCGGAGGCCAGACCGGCGGCAGCGAATGCTGGCATCCCTGCAGGAGCTGGAGATCATTCCACGGGTGGTGGATGCTGTGGATGGCAGGTGACCATGGGGGGACCACTCAGCCAGTCCCCTGGTGTCACCCTGGGGAGGGGACAGGGAGTGTCTGGGGGGATACCTTGCTGATGCAGCCCCTTGCCTTGCAGCACCCTTAACAGCAGTGACATCAAGGTGCTGGGAGTTGACCTGCTACCCGGATACTATGATCCCTTCTCTGGCCGCACACTCACCAAGGGTGAGGTTGGCTGCTTCCTCAGCCACTACAATATCTGGAAGGAGGTATGGCGCCACAGAGACCATGGGGTCTCTAGGGGCCACCAGCAGTGGGCAGGGACACTGTGAGCATCACAGTTGTCTGGAGGACCTGGGGTGAATTGGTGTCCTGCAGGGTCAGTGGCCCCAGTATTACCCAGAGTGGTGCTGGGATAGGCTTGCACCTCTGTCCCCTCCTCCAGATCGTGTCCCAGGGGTTGGAGCGGTCAGTGGTCTTCGAGGATGATGTACGCTTCGAGGCTGCCTTCCCAGCACGGCTGCAGCGGCTAATGGAGGAGCTGGAGCAGGCACAGCAGGACTGGGACCTCATGTAGGTGCTGGGGCCAGGGGGATGTGGGGCGAGGGTCCCCAGTGCTGGTTCTCATGGTTCCCTGGCCACCCCACAGCTACCTGGGGAGGAAACAGGTGAACGATGAGGATGAGGCACCTGTGAAAGGCGTGAGGAACCTGGTGGTGGCCGGGTACTCATACTGGACACTGGCCTACGCCATCTCCCACCATGGGGCGCAGAAGCTGCTGGCCACCAAACCCCTCTCCAAAATGCTGCCCGTGGATGAGTATCTGCCCATCATGTATGACAAGCACCCCAAGTAAGGAGCAGGTTGTGCAGGAGGGTGCTGGCCTGGCCATGCCAGTGTGGGACAATGTGCTTCTTCTCTGCTGTCACCAGCTCACCCAGCTCCCCCCGTTGCAGGCGTTACTCATGCTGGAGGAAAACATCTGTAGCATGAGCTCATTCTCAGCCGGCTGCTGCCTGGCCACTGGCTGCTGGAAAATGGCCCTCTGCCAGCATGGGGTGGGGGGAACAGGAATGGAGCTGGGGCTTGATGTGGGCCCTGCACAGGGTCTTGGCCCTGTGGCAAGGGGCAGGGAGTAGCCCCCGTACCCTGGTAAGGGGGGGCTGTGTGGTTCACTGCCACCGGCTGGGGGTCTTAGCCCCAGTTTGGAGCACTTTCATGCCCCTCTCTGGGGTGGGGTTCAGCAGCAAGGTTTTGTCTGGAGAGGGACAGGCAATTTAGGGGGTGAGTGAGTGCCAGTGGGTGGGTGTCCGGTGAGAGAAAGGACTGGGAAACGCAGTGAGCAGGTTGGAGAAACACAGGGATCAGGCATGTAAAAGGCAGGCTAGAGGTGGACAGAGGGACAGATTAATGCTCTGGATGTGCACCAAGAGCAGCTGGAAGCCCCCTGCTTGCAGGCATAACAGCACCAGACAGCCCTGTCTCAGGGCCAGCTGGATGCTGTGCCAGAGACCCACTCTGTGCCAAGAGCCAGCCCCAGCTGGAGGGGAGCGACAGGTCCTGTCCTCTCTGTAATCCCTCCACAGTCCCTGCCCAGCCTTCCCCGGCTCCATGCCTGGTCATGCCTCACATCCTTCCCTATCCCGTGCTCTGCATGGAGCCTTCCCTGGGTGGTTGATATGGTTTTCCCAGTGCTTTTTCTCCTCTGTGCCATGCTCTGTAAGCCAGTTTCTCCTCTCGGGTCTGCTCCACTTTCCCTAGCGAGGATTACAAGCGGCACTTCACCCCAAGGGACTTGCTGGTGTTTTCGGCTCACCCCCTCCTGGTTTATCCCACTCACTATGCTGGGGACAGCAACTGGCTGAGTGACACCGAGACTTCCACCATCTGGGATGATGATGCCAAGAAGACTGACTGGGTTGGCTCGCAGAAGACTCTGAGGGACTCACGGGGCAGTACTGGCCACCTCCGCTCCACAGCCCGTGATGAGCTCTGATGGTGAGCAGGGCTGTAAGACACAGGCACAGGGGACAGAGCATCTCCCTGCAAGCGCCATGTTCAGATGTGTCCCACATGCCTAGCTTGTTTTTGTCGTGGGGCAGCAGCTCTACCTGTCAGAGCATTGGGAAACTGAGACCAGACTGTCTCTTCCAGGTGGGGAAAGGGGTGGGGACACAGATGTCCTATGTGGGGCTGCACAGGGCTGTGGCCCTGTGGGACAGGGCCCTCCATCTCCCTGAGTCCATGCTGCTCCCCAGCTGCTCAGGTGAGGAAGGGAGAACGCTCCTTTATCTGCTGCAAAAGTCTCCTCAGTGTGGACAGAGAGCTGGAGCACCTCCCAGGGGAACGTTTCATCCCAGCACTGTTTGCTTCTCTCAGAAGTGGGTCTGCTTGGGGCTGTGCATCTGTGGAGTGGCCATGCAGGCAGGTGACCCACACTGGCTCAGCCCCAGGGCAGCACAGACACAGTTAATGCTGAGTCAGACTTTCCCTGACTGAGGTTGCTTGTCCTGGCAGCAGAACTGCCCTGGGAGCTTCCAGACCGGGGGAGGCTGGAAAACAGCCCTCCCATTGCCTTGGCTGCAGGCGTGAACATGTTAGGGCTTCTCCTGCTGTGACCACTAATGTCTTTGTCTATCCATGCCTCCTAGGGATAGGGAGTGTGACCCAGCTGGGAGCACCGTGGGCAAGGACCTTATACCACCCACTCTCACTCAGGAGATGCAGCTGCCCTGGACAGAGGCCCACAGGGTTCTTTGAATCTGCACGCGACAAATCCACCCAATGCAGGATTTGCCCCAGGAAAGCCTTTCCCTGATAAGGGGAGATACTAGAGGAGCGCTGTCCTCTGTCTCTGCTGAGGACACATCTTCAGCACAGTCCCAAGTGATGCCAACTCTGCTGTCTCCCAGCCTGGACTTTGGGGAGTGGACTTTGGGCTGGCATTCGTGGTGGCCTCCTGTCACTGACTGGGTTTGTCCTCCATGCTATGCCTGGGTGGAAGCCCACAGAGGATTAAAGCAGACTGAGCTGAAGTGCTGGGTGCTGGCATTGTCCCAAGTTCCCAGGGCATTACCCCACTGGGGTCACCTCGGTGCTGCAGGGGCGAGGGTCTGGCAGTTCCCCCAGCTGGGAACTTTGGGAATGAAATCTGTAAGGGGTAAAGAGGGAAGGAGGGAGGTGGGGTGGGGAGGAAGACTGAAGCTCACCCTTGGGGTCTGGGTGGGAAAGGTGGGTGGCATTTTTACAGAGCTCAGCTCTCCCCTGGAAATGGAGGTGATGGAGCAGCAGGTGAAGGCCTTGGTAGCAGATATCCACAATGAGATCACTCATTGTCTGGAGTCTGAGACTACCAAGTGATTCAGGAAAGCATAATTTGGGGCAGGTTGAACAGCTCCAGCAGGGACCTCCTGAAGGAAAATGGCTAGCTATGGATCACACGGCACCTGAAGATCCCAGTGGATCTACTGGGGAACAGGGAGAAGGAGATGGCCAAGTGCCTGTTCTGCAAGTGCAGAGTCCCAGCCAGTATATACATGAGTAAGGAAAAGATGACAGGTTGGGCACTTTTGCTTCCCAGCTTTTCCCCTGGTCCCAAGCAGCCTCAGTGCTCCAGGAGCTCAGGAGCTGGGGATGGAGCAGGAGAAGGTCTAGTGCCAGCTGGAGCAGAGGATGGAAGCAGATGCAACACTGTGGTATACATCAGCCAGCAAGTGTCCCAGTACTTGTTCCAGTGCCTGCTGGGATGCAGGAGAGGAGCTGCCTTTGCTGGGTGTTTCAGTACTCATGGGATACAGAGCTGGGCAGCACATGGTGGCAGAGCCCAGGACTTTGGGACAGTAGTGGTGAGGACACACTGCCTCAGTCTGCCCTCTCTCCATGAGACCTGCAACAGGTCAGTGGGAAGCCAGAACTCCTGCAGCTGTTGGAAACTCCAGTTTTGGCCAAAACCACTGAACTTAAAAAACACTGTGAAGCCAGCCCTGAAACTTGCAGCAGCTCAGTGGGAGCAGCACGCTACAAGATTCCAGGCTTTGTGCTTGCCAGTTTCTCAACAAAGCTGAAGTGCCTTTGGACTCTATAGAAGTAGCTCCTATTGCTCCCCATTTCTCACGAGAACCCTCCCTCCAGACTGAGCTGAACAGAGACGGGAATATGGATTTGAGCTGCAGTGCCAAGGACAACCCAAGCTCAGCAGGCGGCGCATGGAAGAGAGGAAGGAGCAGGGCAGAGTCAGGGTGAGGGTTTCTTTAATTTCTGTGCCAAAGTGAGGTATGGAGCCTCTGCAGGGATGCGAGTGGGATACGAGCTGCCTGGATTGGTGTGGGGATGGAAGGAGGCTGCCCCAGCACCCAGCCAGGCTGCCCAGCTGGGCCAGCTCTGCTCTGCTCCATGGTCACTCTGTAGAGCCTGCAGCACCTTTCCATCGGCCACAAGGGTCCCCAGGGGTTTGTGTCAGCCCCTGTCCCCTGGCTCTGTAGGTGCTCTGCTCTGGATGTGCTCCAGCAGGCAGGTCACTGCCTGGGCCAGGATCTGCTCCAGCTTCTCCTGCTCCCCAGCACTGAATGGAGACAGGACATAGTTGGGAACTGTTACATCACCCTCTGGCCGCCCAATGCCGATCCTGAGTCGGGTCATCTCCTGGGGAGGAAGGAAGAGAGCTGGGGGAGTGTCCCCTCAAGTCTTCAGCTAGAGCTAGGCAAGATGACAGTGCTAAGAGTGGAGCTGGGCAGCAAGGGAGCAGCTCCTCATGTTTTCCAGGTGGTTTTGAGTGCTTGCTCCAAGAAACATAATTTTGGAAGAGGCTTTTGCTGAGCTGTGCTGTGATCCCAGGCTCCTGCCAGGCCTGGCAGAGCCACTCAAGCTAATTGTTTCCATGTCCTCCATGGCAGCCAGACAACAGCCCTCTGGGAAGAAGGGGAAGGAGAAAAGGGGAGAAAGGGAGCAGGGGCTTGTCTGAGGGGAATCAGAAAAATGGGAGTGGGGGAACAAGCCATGCATTGAGGGGGGCAGAGGATTGATCCCCTTTCACTGAGGCCCACTCACGTTGGAGTGCAAAGCACTGATGCAGGATTGGACCCCGTTGTGTCCCCTTGGGAGAGAAAGAGAAAACCCACAGTTAGCATGTATGAGACTCCCCTTGTATAGCCCTGGCGTCTCCTGCTGCAGGGAATGTGGGAATGTGGTCCCAGCCAAGGGCTGCAGTCCCCATGTCCTCGTTCTGCAGGAACATCCAGCCCCAGGGGCTTAGAGCAGTTAGCTGAGGGTTTGAGGGAAGCAGGGCTGGGGCAGCACATTCTGCAGGCTCTTGCTGCAGCTAGTGCATGTGTGACTGAGCACTGGGGCCCAGCACCATACCTGCCCCATCCCACAGTAAAAGTTTTCCTAGGTTAAATGTCTGCAGCCTGCCCCAGGAGCTGGTGCTGGACAAGCACAGTGGAGGCAAAGCGCTATAAAAAGCTTATGTGATGCTGGCTATGGGCTGAATCCAGCCCACAGCCACTTCCAGGAGGCTCCCTGCCCTCCCTGCCAGGGCAGGAACTGGGAGGCTGCCCAAACAGCCAGCTGTTGCCTCTGCAATGGATTGAGCCCAGGAGAAGAGCTGAAACATAGCAAGGCTGGTGGGATGGGGCCAAGAACAGCCCACGAGCCTGTATGGGTATGTTAAAGCTTCAAACCAGCTCACAAAAATCAGAGAGCTGGGGCTACCCCATACCTTGCACTGCCTCCCAGCTTGATTGCCACCTTGCCCAGGGCCTTGTCCAGGTCATCGTGAACCAGATAAATGTCTTTTGGGCCAAGGCTGTAGATCTCAGCTTTGGAAACAGAAATACAACCTAAGAAATGAGGGGGAGACAGACTCACCAGGCCCTGACTCTGCAGAGTGGGGCTGTAGTGAGCCGTGGAGGGCAGAGAGACAGCAGGGCTGTCACAGGAGGCTGGTGGCACTAGAGGCTTTGGGGCTGATCCAGCTGCTCACCAGCACTGGCGACACTGAGTCCATTGAGGTTCATGAACCTCCGTGGCTTGAGCAGCACCAGCTCCAGGCCATGGGCTCTGGCCAGGGTCACATCAGCACAGCACTGCTTGTCCACTCGCCAGCCCTCAGCCACTGCCAGCTGCCGTGCCAGCCGATCCAGCACCTCCATGCCCACACTGTGCCGTGTGCCCCGCAGCCCATAGTTTCCCAGGCCAGCCACCTGCGTGATAGATGTCAACAGAGCTCTGACGGGTCACCTTCAGGCCCCTGGCTCCTGCATGGTCCTGATCCCCCCCAACATGTGCCACACCTGCTCCCTCCATGCTCCCCACAGCTGGTTGTGTTCTCACAGTCTCAATCCCCACAGCATTCCCTTCAGTCCCTCTTCCCTCGGTGCCTCCCTCACAGCCCTGACCCCCCCCGGCACTGTCCTCACAGTCCTGATCCACCATGTTCTCCTCACAGCCTCCACTGGCCCTCGTTCCCCTCATAGTCCAGCTCCCTGCGCTACCCTCACAACTCCCACTGCCCCCCCTCCCCTCACAGCCACGTCGCCCTCACAGCCTCGCTCCCCTCACAGATCCCACTGCTCCCCGTTCCCCTCACAGATCCCACTGCCCCCCGTTCCCCTCACAGCCACGTTGCCCTCACAGCCTCGCTCCCCTCATAGCTCCCGCTGCCCCCGCTCGCCCCCCCCGCCCTCACCATGGCGCGCGGCCCCGCCCGCCCCACGAGCGCTCGCGCGCTCCCCGCCACCTCCGCAGCCAGCATCGCCCTCCTTACCGGAGTGACGTCACACTCGCGCGCCGCTCAACGTCCCTCCCACGTCGCCTCGTCCCTGCCGCCATCTTGGTTACGGGCAGCGCCGCCATCGTTCTAGCGGGCGGCGGGGCGGTGCCGGGGGCGGTGTCGCGGTGCCGCGGGCGGTGTCAGGGGCCGTGTCGCGGCTGTGGTAATGCCCCGCGGGCCGGCGGGTCTTAGAAGTGGTCGTGGTGAGGACGGCGCGGCGAGTTATCGGGGCGTTACTGGGGGCCGCGGCCTGGGAACTGCCTCCAGCCGGGAGAAGCTCTGCAGAGGGTCCCCGAGGGACTTGCAGGAGCAGTGAATGCCCAGGGCTGGGCCCTGTGCTTTGTGTGTTTGTGCCTGTTCCGTCTCCACTCGCGTGCCGGCCCTTGGGATACGGGTGGATGGGGGAACACATCACTCCTCACTTTTCCCCAAGCCATCCTTCAGCCCTGGGTAGGTCCTCACCCTGTGATAGCCCCCCCGGCCCAGCAGCACATCACTGTGAAATTGCTCATCTTCCAAGTCCTTCCACACTATTTACAGTCAGGAATCCATGTAAAGACCTCAACGGTTTAATTCTTGTAAGATTTATTTCAAAATTAGAAATGCATAATATTTTTGGAAAAGGCAGAATTTTTGCCTCTGTCTTTGGGCCAGCTCTTGGGCAGCCTTTGGGTGGTGTCTAAAATCCCCAAAGCTCAGGGCCGGGAACTGGAATGGTCCACTGGCAGTTCATTTCCATACAGGGAACACTCCCGGCTTTGGAAGCTTTGCAAAGTGTCCCCACACCCATCCCTTGAGCAGGTTTTTAATAGCGAGTAAATGAACTCTGGTTCCTCTGACCTCTTGTCCCATAACAGCAAAATCCAGGCTGTGCATCCCATGCTTGGCAGTCTGGAGCACTGATCTTAACTTGTCCCCAGGGCCCCCATTGTGACACTCCCCAGAAGCTGAAGGGGTGCTGGCCCAGCCAAAGCCTGCAACGTCTGCCCAGCAGAAGGATGTACGAGAAGCTCCACAGCCCATAGCACCAACTCTGCTGTAGAAACCATCACTGAATAAAAGGAATTTTCAAAACCGTTAGCAGCACTGTGGGCTCCCCTGGAGGTAGGATGAGATTCTTCACAGCCCGTGAAACAAGCAAGTCCTTTGTTGTTGTTTTCCTGGTTTGCTACAGGGAAATCTTTTGGCCCTTAGGGGGAAAGATGGATGAAGGGGTGGTAGGGGAGTCTGGCTCATGGATCAGGTGCTGCCCTCTGCCACATTACCCCGTCACTTGGCGTTGAAGCCGGTCCCTACCAGCACCTATTCACAGTGAAATGAAACTGGAATGTGGGTGCCTCTAAAACTTGGTTGAAAAGAAAACTTTGTTGCCATGTGGAAGCCTTTACAGGAGTCGGCACCACTACTCACGTTGTGCCAAGGAGCTGAGGCACAGCTATGCTTCTTGAAAAGCTTTTTAAAAAACTGTTAAAATGCTATAAGGAAGAAATATTCTTCTGTGGGCTCAGAATCTTAAGGTATTGGGTATGAACAGCTGCCAAAAGTGGGGAGAGCTGCGGGTAGGTGCTGTTGAGAGGGTGAGAACCTCCTTGACACTGCAGACCCTATCAGCATCTTCCCCATGTCATCACAGATGTCTCAGGTGGTGGATCCACCCTTACCTGGCCAACAGTGAATCAGTAAAGTGCTTTAAATCACATAATTTGCACCTTGTCCTTCAGCTGCATCCTGCAATGGACTCCTTTGGGCTAGGGAGAGTTCAGCAGGAGAGCACTTGTGCTTTGAAGTGACACACCGTTCCCACTGCTTATCCCACCAGCCGTGGGTGCCTTCTAGCTCCACATGGATCTGAGAGAGGCCCTAGCCAGTGACTAGAAGAAAAAACTGATGCGAGAGGCCACTGTTTTACAGCCCGTTGACGAGAATAATTTCTCTTCTTCTGGGAAGTAGGGGATGCTGTCAGCCACTTCCTGGACAACACCTGGCCGTACCTCCAGACCTTGCTGGACAAGCTCACTGATGACGCACTGCTTTACGTGGTAGTGCTTCAGAGGGAGAAAAGGCACAACAAAATCAATGAGATGTTCATTAATGATCTCAGATTTCCAGAAGCCACCTGCACAAGGAAAGGAAGAGAATGTTTTATCTTCAGAAAGTCTCTGCAGTCCCTGCAATTCAAAGAGCTGCTTTCTGTGAAGCCAAAATACTCTTCAGAAGAGACATCTTGCTCGTTTTGTACAAGGAGAGGGCTGTACCCATCAGTTGTCACCTCCCCCCCAAACAGACTTTTTCTCCAGGAATGGGGGATTTAGTTTGTCTAGTCAGAATTTAAGCTCTACTCCTTGTGCTAAGGGCAAAGCAAGGAGACCTGGGCAGGCATTGGGGATCAATATAGCTCAGTGCTGTTCTGGCAAGTGTGCTGTGCTGTCTGCCAGCCCCCAGCTGCAAATACACCTTTGTCTCCAAAGAACTTTGCTAAATATGGCAACAGGTCTGATGGCTCAGAAGCTGGCTCCCTTCATCAGGCAACCTCAAGGGGACTGCAGTTCCAATCCCGCAAAACCCCCTTGTCCCTTTCTGGCTGCTTGGGAGGTGGCAGGTGGTGTGTGTGGCTTCCTAGAACAGGCCTGGCTACTTGTGCTGTGCTGTAGGGCTACAGGAGGAGCTCAGCTCCATGGACTCACTCTGAGGGTTTTCAAAGACTGCCTTGGAGATGGCTGGCTCCAGGTCCTGCAAGCTGATTTCCTCCCGGTCCTTGCGGGCATGCCACAGAGCCAATGTCACGTTGTTGATCTGCTCCCCTCCTGCATTGCTGCACAAGAATGAGAGGCTTATCCAGTGTGTACCCAGGAAAATTGTGTCTCAGGTGGCACCTGACACCCACCAGCCTGCAGAGTGCAAGCCAGCAGCTCCCAGCTGCCTGGCCCAAAATAACTCCCGTAGAGGCAGCCAAATAACATGCAGAGGAGGCTTTTTCACACTCTCCAGATCTATCTGCTCATAGTGAGACGGCACCTCTTGGTATTTGTACAGGCTCAAGGCTTGGAGAAGGAAAGGCAAAACAAGTGCATGCCCTGCCTGAAGTAGGTGTGACCTCTGCCCAAATGAGAAGCAGTGAGCTGGAAGGCCCCATGGAGAGGCCTCTCTCACCTGATGAAGATGAAGATGGCTTTGCGGTAGTTGGTCCCATACACAACCCATGAGGGTCCCAGGAACGGGATGATCACATCGATCAGGCCTGGGTGCATCTTGTCCATCTCATCAAAGAGAAAAGCTGACCGTCCACAATTTGTCAAGTTCCCTTGGATCCAGCGCTTCAGGCTTTCCTAGGAAAAACACCCACCAAGCTGTAAGGCAGTGAGATGGTGAGGAAGGCTCAAACACCACAGAGTGAAAGCTGAGGCAGGAGCTCAAGCAGAGCCTAAGGTGCTGAGAGCAGCATGTCCCTGCACAGCACCACACACTTGGAGCTCCAAGACCCACTGCTGGGGAGGCCCCTTTATTCTGGCTTTCATACAGTGGGTGTTTACCAGCTTTTTTAGCCCACTGTAGGTCTTTTATTACAGATTTAAAGGAGGCGGCAGCACACTAAAGCTGGAGATTCAGACTCCTACAGCTCCCCATGCTCTTCTCATTCCCTGTTGTATCCACACAGTTCCCAGCTTCTTGCCAGCCCCTGTTCTGATGCAGAACCATGTGCCTGCACTGACCCAGAACAGCTCTTTATCATGGCTGAAGGTACTTCCCAGCCTACACAAAACCACTCACATTGCCTGGGGGTATGTGTAACTCCTAACTGAAGCACGTCAGCCAGGAAGGGATTTACTTTTCTAAAAGCATTTCCTCCGAGTACACAATACAACAAATAACTTCTCCAAACACCCAGAAAATGAATGTCCAGGTGTGCTGAGTCCCCAGTCTGCTGAGAACCTGGCATTTTGATTTCTCTCTTTTCTCAGCTCTAACAGACAGAATGGCACCATGGAGAGTTTGGAGCTGCTGCTAGGAAGCTGTGTGCTCTCTGAGGAGGGGATTACAAGGCTAGTGATATGCAGGTTTTTACTGCCATCAGGCTGTTTGGAAAGCAATGGGAAAATTTTAGTGCCTTTTATCTAAGCCAAGCACTTTTGTTTACGTGGTCAAAGAGCTGTGTAAATATTTAAGAATGAGAACATGATCAGGGCAGGGACTGCTGTGGAGAGGATGAAAGCAATAACTGATTATATAGCAGTTACTAGTGGATCCTTCAGCCAGTGTATGGAGCCACTCACTCAGCTGTGTTTGTCTGAGAGGGTAAAATAAAAGAGCTTTTATTCCTACTGCACTTCGGGAAACAGCTTGAATGCATATATACGGAGGATAAAGACAGACATAGCCAAAACCCTCCAGTCAATTGGCACTGCTGAGCAGTGCCCCTTACCTTGTACTGCTCCACCTGCTCAGCGTGGGGGAAATGCACTATGGGCGAGAAGTGGTGAACATAGGGGCTCTGCAGCCCCCTCTGGAAGAGGTAGCGAATGAGCATGGAGCTCACGTAGGTTTTGCCTGTTCCCGTCGAGCCATGGAAGGACATCACGAGGGGTTTCATTGGATTCGGATTCTCCAGAAACTCCCTCACCCCCTTCATCACCTGCTGCCTCACCAGGGGCTGCCCCACCAGATTCGTGGCCAAGTCAAACTCCAGACCTGAAACGAAGCGAAACCAGGACTTGGAAAACGCGGGCTGTCATCGCCTGCCCCGTCCCTCGGGACCGCCCCGCCGGGCCCTGTCAGCCCCGATTGCCGCACAGCCGAGAGTCCCCGCTCCAAGGGAAGCTCCCGGGAAGGCTCTCCTGGAGATGCGCTGGCTCCCGGGATCCCCTCGCCTGCTGCCTCCCGACCTCGGCTGTGCGCCCCCCGCTCCCGGGGGCCCCTGCCCGCAGACCCCCCTTCCCGGCCGGCCGCTCCCGCTGACCGCGCAGGTCGGGCCCGAAGCCGCACTCGCAGTCCGCCGAGAAGCCGCAGCGCAGCGCCCACAGGTCCCAGGTGGCGGCGGGGCGGGCGGCGGCCGCCAGCAGCCCCAGCAGGACCAGGACCGGGACCGGGACCGGGACCGGGTCCGCTCCGAGGGCCATGGCGGCCGCGGCTTCCGCACCGCCCGTACTACAACTCCCAGCGTGCACCCCGAGGAGGCGGGGCCAGAAGGGGCGGACCCTCAGGCGGGGCAGAAGGGGCGGGGTCATGTAACAAGGGGCGTGGTCTGTTCCGTATCGCCCCGCCTCTCACCTGGGCAGGGTCCCTGTGCCCCCCCTGTGCCCTCGTGCCTTGGGGATCTCGGACTCTCCCAGAGAACAATCTCCTGAAATTAAACAAGGGCAAATGCAGGGTCCTGCACTTGAGGAGGAACAACTCCAAACACCAGTTGGGGGCTGACACAGAAAGCAGCTCTGCAGAAAAAGACTGGGGATCCTGGTGGACAACAAGCTGTCTGTGAGCCAGAAGTGTGCCCTGAGGGCCAACAAGGCCAGTGGGATCCTGGGGTGCATTAGGAAGAGTATTGTTAGCTGATCAAGGAGGTGATCCTGCATCTCTGCTCAGCTTTATATATATATATATATATATGTATATATGCCTAAGGCAGGGTGCCAAGAAGATGGACCAGGCTCTGCTCAGTGGTGCTGCAGACAAGAGGCGATGCGTACAAACCGATACCCAGAAAGTTCCATGTGAACACAAGGAAAAACTTTTTAATGTGCAGTGACCATGCACTGGAACAGATTGTCCAGAGAGGGGGTGGAGTCCACAGGGAGGCTGACAGATGACCCTCTGTGGTCCCTTCCAATCTGAACCATTCTGTGATTCTGTGACACCACACAGCCCTCCTCAGAAGGGCTGTCACTGGGCCACCATGGCGTCTGGGGCAGGTTTAGCATGGTGTTTCCCCCCATCAGCCCTACCCATGCTCTTCTCCCTTGGGGGACTCCTTTATAGGACACCCACAGGACAGAGGGTCCCCTTGAGGAACAGGATAAAAGTTTATTGTATGTAAGAACCAAACCCATGAGATATGTACATGTATTTACATGACAAAATGAATAAGCCTAATTATTTACAACAAGGACTATCCTTCACAAGTCTGTACATCAAGAAGTAATTGTGAAAATATATTTACACATGGGATCCAGCAGTTGTGAGCAAGATGGAGATGGAAAGAAACAAAACCAAAGGGTGAGGTGAGGGGACCTCAGCAGGGCTGGGTGTGGAGGCTGGTGCTGGCCTGCCCAGACACTGTCCCCTCTCTTCAGAGCAGCAGTGTGGACCCCTGGCTTGGTGCTGAAGAGGTGGGTGGCAGATTTGAGGTGGATGCTTTTTCTCTTCTTTGTCTCAAAATTGACCTGTGCCTCAGTGCCTTTCTGGGCCATCTCTCCTCCTCCTGATGCTGGGTGCCTGGTCCGTTCCTTTGCCCCACAGCCACTGGTAGGATGCAGGCTGGGAGCTGGGGGTCTCTGAGTGCCTGGGGGGGTTTACAGCTCGCTGAAGCGCACTGCTGGCTCCAGCTTATGGGACAGGGCAGTGAGGACTTTGTCAAACTTCCCGTAGCGCTCAGCCTGGCTGCTCTCAGCCCCACGGCTGCCCCAGAGCAGTCGCAGCTGGAACTCGGTGCTGAAGACTTCCAGCAGCTCCGCTTTGCCCTGGAAACCTGCAAGAAGGAGTGTTAGTTCCCTGGGACGGGATCCCCTGCACCAGTGGGATGCTCCATCCTGGTGCTGGAGCTGCACACTGGAAATGTGGCAGAGGGAAAGGGGCTCTGCCATCCCTACTGCTTACCCTGCAGCTTCACTTCAGCATTGGTGTGGTAGAGCCCACCATGGTGAGCCACCAACCGTGCTGCCTCCAGGTGGGCCATGACCACCTCCACGCCGTTGTCAGTCGCCTCCCAGGGCTCGGGGCTTTCCGTGAGAGCCTCATCCCGCTCCAGGAGAGTCACAAGAGGTATGATGTGGGGAAAGGTGGTGTTGGTCAGTGGGGGCCCTTCTGTGGAGAGAGGTACTCTTAACATGGCCCCATGACCCTGCGCCCCCCTCCCTATCTCCCTGTGGAGTGCTCATGTGGCCAAACACTTCCATGACAGCAGACTGTCACTGTGCTCCCATGAGAGGCTTCAAGGCTCAGCTGGACACAGCAGCTGCTGTGTCTGTTCAATTGCTGTGCCTGAGGCCATTGCCTTGTCCAACACCAGCTCCTCCCAGCCAGGATTTCTGGCCGTGCTGGGAAGGGAAAGCTGATGGCCATGCTCAGGTCACATTTCCTGGGGCTGCAATGAGGAGCAGGTTTGCAGACCACAGGGCACCAGGCATTAGAGACACATGGCTTTTCATCTTTCCAACTGGCTGCCAAACCTGTCCCTTGGTTTGGCACTCACTGCCATGCGAGCACAACGGTTTGGCTCAGTTGCTGGTTTTATTAAATGCTTCCTTGGGAAGGAAGGGGCAAACAAGGCCAGATGGGCTCTGCTGAGTTCTGGGGCAGCTCAGCAGCCAGAGGGTGTCTGGCACTAGCTGGGAGAGGGTCAGAACTCTCAAACTCAAAGTGAGGCCGTGCCAAGACAAAAGTAGGAAGGAGAAAGCAAGTGAGACAAGGAGAGTTGCTCCTGTTACCTTTCCCTTCATTCAGGCTCTTCAGGAATGGCTTAAGCTTCTTCTCATAGAGGATTGCACCTTCTGTATGCCGCTGCCGCAGGACCATCCAGGTCTGCTCCAGCCGAGCAATCTGAAAGGAGATGGGGCAGGTAGAAGGTGTAGGGGGCAGCACAGCTTCCAGGCACCAGGGAGAACAGCCTGACCCTGCAGCCACAGTCCCCAGCCTTGCACACAACAGCGCCTGCTGCTCCCAAAAGCAGCCTCCTCCACCAGTGCTCATGGCCAGAGCCAGACATGACACAGCTCTGCACTGAGCTGGGCTGAGGACCTCCCCCCCTGCCCGTGCCCCAGGACAGAGACTTTCCTGCGTCACAGTGGCCTTGAAGATGAGATGCAGGGAGGGGGCAGCCATTCCACCTCCTTTGTGCAGACAGGAAGCAAGACTTCCCAGCTGGGCTCGATTTAAAATTGAATTTTAATCTCCTTTCATCTTCCAAAGGGAGCAGTGTGGCCCGGAGACGCTGCTGCCACAGCCTTGAGACTGATTTGTATTGTACCGAAGGGCAGATTCATTTCCTCCCAGGAACACAGCCCAGCACAAAACAAAAAACCCAACCAAGGAAAAACAATTGGATCCTGGCGGGACTAGGCTGTCTGCTCTGTGGAGGGGATGACTCTTCCCCTACCCTGCTTGCATCCTAGCAGATGTGGCCCCATGCCTCCTACCCGGGGCATTTTCCCCTTTCACCCATCCCAGTGACTCTTGGAGCTGCATGACACAGGGAGAGGGATGCCTTTTGAGCAAGGGGCTGAGCTCAGGCCATGAGGACTAATGGAGTATCCCCATACCTGTGTCATTTCCAGGGCACCCATTACAGCTGCAAAACTGAACATGTTCCCCATGGTGCTCTTCAGCTCGGCAGCCAGCTGGATGGTTTTGTGGAGTAGGGCTGCCCGCTCCTCCGTGCTGCCTGTGCAGCCCAAGATGTCCACAGCGATCATGATGGACATGGTGTGAAACCTGCCAGGGGAAACACACAGAGCAGGGTCAGCACAGGGAGGGGGGATGCTCTGGGGGTTTAGACAGGGCTCCTCCTTTCCCCTCCCCTGTTCTAGGCTGGGAATACCCAGGGGAGCTGGACCAGGCCGTGCAGAGCGGCCCAGTGGGCTCACTTTGGCCATGCTGTGCCGTACCGTTCCAGCAGGTCCAGGCGGAGCTGGTGGCCATGGGGAAGGGTGAGCAGCTCCATGCCAGAGCTCACCCCCATGAGCCGCTGCATCTCCACTGTCACACCCAATATCCGGGCGACCTGGCAAGGAAGGTGAAAGCTGATTAGACCTTTGTTAATTGAAGGGAGGCTGAAGTGTCCTCGAGCAGCCTCTTGCCCCAGCCCAGCCTCTGCTTGCCCTGACAGATACACCACGGCAGAGCCCAGCAGGGATGCTCCAATGCTCAGGGGTTGCCTGATGTTTGGGGATGCACTGATTCCTGCAAACCCAGATCGACTGGAGGGCAGCAGCGCCCATCCCTCCCTCCAGGCCCTGGCCATACCAGGCAGTCCACTTTGGTGATGTGTTTGGCCAGTGTCTTCACGTCCACCTCTGCCAGCAGCTCTTTGACCTTCTTTAGCACAGTCATCTCCAGAGGTTTGTTATCGAGGGGGATGAGCAGGGACTGGAAGGCAGCAGGGTTGAAGGAGGAGGTTGTTTCCATGGTGGGGGGCACAAAGCCCATGAAGTCCAGTTCTGCTTTCAGCCTCTGCCCTGCCTCTGCTTCCCCAGAGGTGTTCTCCACAGTCCCTCTCTGTCCTTCCTCCACCTTTAGTCTCTCCACGTAGCTCTTTGTTGGTAGCTGCTTGGTGTCGTGGGCTGGCCGGTCCCTGCTGATGGGTGAGGTGGGGTGCAGCTGGCAGTAGTGCCCCGTGTCCGGGTCACTGTAGCTGTTCACAGAGGGAGAGGGGGAGGCACGGGCGTAACCATGGCAGGGAGTCGAATGGGAGCTGTGGGCAGGGTCTGGAAGAGGTTTGCTGTTGTTCCCATGGCACAGTTGGGGTTCGCTGGACCTTCTTATAACCGGAGAGGCTGGGGTGATTCCAGATACTTGGCAGGCATGTGGCTTTAGCCGTGTGACTATAGGAAGCAGAGGAGACACTTATCAAAGCCTGAAGATGCACACATGCACAGGGATTGCAGATGCAGCAGCCCATGGACATGGGGCTCAGGGAAAACCCCTCTGCCAAAACAGAACAATTTGGTCCCAGGACAGCTGCATGATGATGCAGCCAAGGACTGGCTGAGGTCCTGTTCCTAAGATCCCCCTCCTCAAGTCCCTGAATCACAGCAGTGCCAAGTCCAGGCTGATCCACATCCCCACTGTCCCCAGAGGGATGGAGGGGCAATGCCTACCTGTGCTGTAGGCAGGTGATGCTGGGTTCTCAGAGATGGGGGACATCGGGGAGTGCAGGTCTTGGATCTGATCCACGCTGACAGCACAGTTGCGAATGATGTCTCTGTGGTGAGGCAGGGACACACTGGGGAGGGGGTGGAGGGCACAGGTTAGTCCCTTAAAGCAGGCCCGGGCAAGCAAGAGGGGCTGGGATGAGAGTTTGCTGCCCCAGCACCTCCCTTGGATCATCACCTCCTTCCACAAATACCCAGAATAAGCTCAGCTGGAGCAGTGAGCAGGTAGTCCCTGCAGCAGCTGGGAGCAGAAGGGGTCACTACCCAATGACCCCCATAAATCAGAGACAGACCTGCCTGCAGGGATCCTGGTCCTACAGAGAGCAGAGTAATGCAACAGTATGCCATGCCAAGACAAGGTACTTGGGATGGGATGAGTTCACTCCAGGGTGCTGTGGGGAAGTGAATCTAGCAAAGAAGTCATGGATGGCATTTTTCTAGGGTTGTGCTGCAAAGCACATCTAAAATAGAGTAACATCTAACACTGTGTCACTCTATTTCTACCTGGAAGCTGTGTTAGGCTGGTTAGGTGAACTGTTGCTCTGACCCAAAGTTTAGGAGAGCTGGAAAGTGCCTGGAAACAGGACTTGGGAAGTTACACAACAAGCAACAAGATCTTGGGCTGGTGGGGCAGCAAGTGGTGGCCTGATGCAAACACTGTGTGTCAATGGTGCTGCAAAAGATGCCGAGTGCAGGGAGGGTTCCAAGGAGTTATGGCAAGTAATTCACTGCCCTCCCTGCCGTGGGTGAGGGCTGGGCTGCTGTGATGTGTTTGGTCTTGAGTACTGCGCCTCAGCAGTGGGAGGAGGATGGGACAGCAGTGGCGGTGATAAGGGATTTGGGGAAAATGTGAGTGATGAGGAAAGACTGATGGATCTGAGCTCCTCTTCTGGAAACACATATGCTCTTCTGAAGTCTGAATGTTTTCCTTTTGCCAGCTGTAACAGTTGATTGTCTGTTTTCTGCTGGTGCATTCTCATCCTGCCCTTGGGCTCAGGTCAGGGTGGTGAGAAAGCAGCTTGACTTAACAGGCTGTGTCCTGCTGGAGGCAGGGGTAGATGGGTCTGCCCTTGGCTGCTGCATGTGAGGATATGTGTGTGGCCCTGCCTTCCCTGCAGGGCTCTGGGCAGACTGGGACTGCCAAAAGTGAGCCATACAAAGGAATTCTCCTCCTCCACCTCTGGAGAAGCCCAGCTGGCCAAGGTTAACATGAACAGCTCAGCTTGGTGAAGGCTGTGATCCAGGGTCTGTGCAGACTCCATCAGCACAGACACATCAGTCTCCTCCTGGCCATCAGGCTTTCAGCTCTGCTTGGTAACTCCTTGCAAATGCTGAATGGAAAGGGCTCTGAAACTAAAAGGGCCATTCAAAACCAAACAACAAATGATGTCTTGGTGTCTGGGACTGACTGTCCTCTCATGTTTGCCTGGGAAAGCTCAGCTCCATGGCTCTAACAAGCCCTGACATGCTAGTAATCCCAGACTGGGTGATTGTAAAACACTCTCTGGCTTCTGGCCTGTGATGCTAAAGTCATGTCTGCTCACTGGGCGTCTGCTGTGGTAGCTCAGCATGGCTGGCAGCCAGCCTGGGAGAAAACCCCAGCTCCAGCTGAGTACTGGTTCTTCCCCACCATGTCTCTGCTGGTCTCTCCCTTCCATCCCTGATCCTCAACCTCTGCCCTGCACCCAGAGAGCAGTGACTGAGCATGCCCTGCCTCATTCCTGAGGCTAATCCTCTGCTTAGCTGAGCTGGGATGAAACTGCATGCTCACCTGGTTGGGCACCCCTCAGCCCTGGTGATCTTGTCTGCAGTCAG
This sequence comes from Cinclus cinclus, assembly GCF_963662255.1. NCBI lineage: Eukaryota > Metazoa > Chordata > Aves > Passeriformes > Cinclidae > Cinclus > Cinclus cinclus. Next base: position 6,176,788 of record NC_085064.1, read on the forward strand.
ACCGTCTGTCATGGTGATGCTCCTCCTCTTGATGTGCCCCCCTTTCTGGGTGGAGGGGCTGTGGGGTCCCCCATGCTTCCCATTGGCCAGCCCATAGCTGGCCTCCAGGTAACGCAGGGGGAAAGTGCGGTTGATGGGGCAGTAGATGATGGCCCCACTCTGCTCCGAGATGGCCTTGCGGTTGCCCACATAGAAGCGGACGAGGGCAGGCACATTATCAAAGCTCTCTTGCTCAAAGAGGTACTGGACATGGGTGTGGCCATCGCTGGACTTGACCGTCACCTTGTTGATCTTGAAGTGCAGCGGCTCGTTGCGCCAGCGGCACGTCAGCACGTAGTCACCCAGGCTGGTGAGCGAGTCACGGATGAGGAAGTCGCCATTCCTCTGCACAAGGCTCTCAGACACCTGTCAGGGAAACAGGGCACAGCTCAGCTATAGCCACGCTGAACGGACCACAGGGCATGAGTGGATGCTCTGCCAGGGTGTTATTTGGGGCACTGCTTGTTCCCCTTGCCCCTAGCTCTGAGCCACAAGAGGGCATTTGCTGTGGCAAAATCAGGCAGCTCAGGGCTAATGAAGCCCTTTCCCAGATGTTTCCCAGGAGGACAGGCTGGTAGTTCTGTGTGGACTCAGAGTGCTCTCCCACAGCATTCCAAGTAAAGGGTGCCCAGAGCCACCCACCTTCCCCATCTCACCTCCCGGGGGATGCGGCCGTGGTACCAAGCATGGCTGCGCAGATCGGTGCTGCTCAGCTTCAGCTCCTCTTCCAGCTCCTTGTGAAGCTTTTCTGGTGATGAGTCAAGGATGTATTTCTCCTTGGAGAACTGTACAGGAGAAGAGAGAGTGTCAGGCAGTGCAGCAGTGCAGGGACTGGGGAGGGAAGGGCTGGCAGGATCCCCATGTGGGGACTGTGGCACCTGCCAGGAGCACAACTGTCCCCACACGCCAGGTAACTCAGCTGTGCGTGAGGATTACTGCTTGTGGCAAAGGATGTGGTAATGTGCCTGTTGATGGCTAGGTTCTGTCACCAGGAGCACTTGGAGGGTCTCCTGGTGGCAAGTCCCTACTGTGACTGGCCACCCTGTGCCTGGTGTACTGCTCCTCTGCCCCAACTAAGAGCTGAGTGTGATTGGGCAGGAGAAAACCCCTTAAACATCTCTGGGGCTGAACTGCCATGAGAAGCACACTTTCAGGAGGAAACCTGCATTATTGCTCCTCCTTTAAAAGGGAGCTCCCCTTTCAAAGGGTTAACTGTACTTAGGCTGATGGCAGCATAAATAGTAATGACAAATGTAAAGGGAACCTTCTGCATCGAAATTAGCTTTTAGAAATTAGCTTTCACCAGCACTGGTGCACCTGAGCCTGGAGGATGCAATCTGCCCCCTCCTTTCCCCTGGAGAGATAAGGGATTATGGCTTCATATGTCTGTTGGCTGGAGCCTGCCTGCCTCCCTCCCTGCCTGCTGCTGGGCCTGTATTCCCAGAGGGCACCTGCTGGCATGGTGTTGCCAGTGGATGTTTGGGGACGTAAGCACAGATTTGGGGTTCCTGTGTGCTTCACATGAGGCCAGTTCTCCTGGTTGACACAATGGATTTGAGGTGATCCCGCTGTGGTACCAACACAGCTGTTTGATGGAGCAGGGCCTGGGAGCCAAGACTCCTGGGTTCCCTCCATATCCCAGATGTGTGGTGTCCTGAGAGAGGGCTATGTGTACCACTGCCATGGGCTAAGAAGCTTGGATGGGGATACTGGGGTGCCCTGTTCCTCTGCTCCCATGGGCGAGGGTAGCTGGGTGGCCTGGCTCACCTCCGGTGGCAGTGCCAACCGTAAGGAGGCAGTGAGGGCTGGCCCAGCTCCCTGGTGCCTGTTGGGGCAGGATTCTGGTATTGTCTCGCAGGACAGGCATGGGCTTGAAGCCCTGCTGACACTACTCTGGCACTGCCAGAGGAGCAGGCTGGCTGGCACTCATGGCTGGCCTTGTGTGGCAGCTGGTTCCTTAGAGCATAGGGGGTTGCAGGCCCATGCCAACACCTCAGGGACTCGCCTTTGAGCTGACCTTTTGCCCAGTGCCTCATCCTCTGTGTCTTGTATTGATTCCCCCTGCTCCTCTATTGGTTGTGAGCAAGGGAAAGTGCAGAGCACTGTGCTGCTCTCCTGCCTTGTACCCACTGCTCTTGTGGCGTTCTTGGGACCCCACAGTGTCCCTCAGCAAGACCCTGACCCCAGGCCTCTCCTTCCCCGGAGGAGACATTCCATCCCCTTTGGCAGCTGCACTCATTCACCAAACCAGGCAGAGATCCTATCCTGGGGACCCTGCTCCAGCCTGGGGAGATGAAAGGAGGCAGTGGCAAAGGGCCTGTGCACTGGACTGTGCTCTCCAGGGCTTGCTCTCACCAGCCTGGACCTGCCTTTTATTCTTCCTTTCCCAACTCCTGTCAAATCAAAGGTGGTGGGAGAGTGGAAGCAGCCTATGAAAACAGTGTGAATTGAACCCTGACTTGCTCATCCAACCTTGTTTATTCTCCCTATGAGAGGGTCCTGTTGACTGGAGCTGCAGGGATGTGTGGATTGTCTCCCCCCGACCAAGGGCTGCAGGGAGCTCAGCACTTGCTGCTGCTCTGGGCCCTCCTGGAGACAAAGCCACCCCGTGCTGCTTAGCCCGATTAAAAATAAATGGTAGCTGGTGGATGCTGCAGGGGTCCGGCTGCCTCCTGGGGGGCCCAGGCCGAGCAGATGCTGTTTCCACGGCAACAAATCCATTGCCACAGAGCAGACCTGGCTTGGCTGAGGGGTGATGGGGGACTTTTGACTGCAGCACCCTCTCTGTGACAGGGCTCCCCTCAAACTCTGGGGCATCAAGAGACCCCCCCAGGCACCTCTGCTGTTTGTGCAGGTGAAAGCCATCAGAGCTGAGCTGGGAGTAGTCTGGATTACAGCTCTCCCCCCATCACCCCTGGAGCAGGGATTAGTGCCTGTTCTGCTCAGCATTGTACATCTGGGTTTTCCTCCAAATCCTCCCCATGCAAATGTGCAGGGTAACAAAAACACAAACCCAGCTGAGCAGTGCCCGGTGTCTCCAAGCCCAGATTTGGGCAGAAGCTGGCTGGCATCCATGCCAGGAGCCATGAGCTAAGCTAACAGGAGAGAATAGAAGGTCTGGGAGAGGCAAGGAAGGTTTTGCATCTTGCAGATGGGGGGGGGGGAGCCCAGCTCCCTGAGCAGAGGGTGTCAGGAGCCCCCTTCTCCAGCCACGTGGAGGGCACTGTCCCCACCTGGGCAGTGAAATACCTCCCAATTTGCATGGCCACTAAGAAGCCACCGATTTTAGTGATTGTCAGGCTATAATGGCTGGGGAAGGCATCATGAGACTGATTACAGGGAGCCCTTTTCCTTGGTGTGATGCAACTGAGACTGGTCCTTGCTGTGAGTCTCTCACACTACTCCCACACGCTGCCAAAAATCACCTATCTGCTCCCCTTCTGTGTGGTAACTGGGCTCCCCACGAGCCCTCGGTGCAAAAGACCCCTGTGCTGTGGAGGGCTGTGTTTCCCCCCCAAGCCCTTCAGCAGCGCTCCAGTTTCCACGCTCCGTCGGGAGCGCGTCTCGGAGGAGCCCGCCTTGCAGGCTGGCCGGGTGCCGAGGCGCTGGCAAGGCCTGGCATGGCACGGCCTGGCGAGGCGGCGCGGGCCAGCCGGGCGCTGTCAGGAGTGTGTAAGCGGATGTCTGAGCGCCACGCTGAAAAGGCATGAAGGCATCGCTTTGGCGCTCTTGGCCATGCCAAGGGAATGTCTAAAGATTCACAGCCCCATGTGAGGTCTTGCATACTAGTGGGTTGGGTGTGGGGAAAAGCCTGGACTCCCATTAGCATCTGGCTGGAGTGCATGATGCTGGGCTCCAGCATGAAGAACCCCAAGGCATCTTCCAGCTGAGCAGGAAGAAACGGGGATTAGAGCAGTTCTCCAAACCAGCCACACCAGACAAACCAGCTCAAAATTTGCCAGAGATGATGCCAGACTTTGCTTGAGGAATCCCAACCAGCAGTCAAACTGGCTCAGCTGGAGAAAGGAGAGTGCCCTGATGGGCTGTTTCACAGTCCTGGGGCTGGGGAATCCTCTGGAGCAGCCATGCAATGGGGCAGCTGCCATGGGAAGGCAATTCCTGAGGCTCTTCATCCCTGCCTGCTTCCCTGACTATCTGTACTGCTTTCTTGATCGAGGAAGTGCTTCCCAGCTGAATGGCAAGGACTGGAACTGGTAGTGGAAGGGCAAGAGCTGCAGGGATGGAGTGTGCTGGTGCCTGTGGTGTGTATAAAACAGCATCTGTCACTCTGCCTGCTCTAAGGAGAGCTTCAAAGGCTGGCATTTGGCTTTCTATCCTCGCAGAGGTAATCTTATGAAACTGGAGTTATTTCCATTCTGCTTTCCTGCTCTCCCCTCCCAACCTGGAGGAGTTGCAGATGAGGATGAAGTCAGCTTGGAGAGCAAGGTGTACTCACACCCCACCCTGCTGATAACATCTGACTTACCCCAAGGCACCAAGCACATCTGTTCTCCCTCCTGCTCATGCTGCCTACCCTGTGATGGGACCTTGCTAGGGGAATCCCAGCCCCTTCTGGAGTTCTCCACCCCTGCTCTGGCTGCTGAAGCATCTCTGGGGCTTGGGAAACAGACCTGTGAGGAAATGGAGTAACAAGCCATTGGGAACAGGTGTCTGGGGAAAGCCACAAACTTGCATGAGGGGTCTTCTCTGCTTCCTCCACACCCGGCAATGGGCTATTTCAGTGATGTATTTTGGAGCAAACATCCTTGCTGAGCATTATGGCAAACCCAATAATCATTCTGCCTGCCTGAAGCACGACTGCTGCACTTACCAACCCAGGCACCACCCAAAAATGGTTACTCCACCCTGCGTGACCATGAGAAAATCCCACCACAAACAATCCCCAGGTTGTAATGGGCTTGCTCTCCGTTTGCATGTCCTGCTGTGAGCCAGTCTGTCCTGCTGATCTTGATATCCATATGGAAAAGAAATCACTTGTTCCCCTTCCTCCCTTGCAATGAGTCTACGAACCTAAATGGCCTCTGAGAAGGCATCAGCCTATCTGCCCACCCCATAGGTGACTGAAGGAATCTTTGGGTTATGTTTCATCTCCATTAGTACACACTGAAGGCAGATCTTGGCTCAAGATCTTTGTTCTGGAGTTCAAAGCCCTTCCTAGGACGGGCTACCCTCATGGTCTCTTCTCCCCTTGTCCATGCTCCTTTGTGGCAGCTCTGGAGCAATTCTATCTCACTCACAGGGGTGGGGTGCAGCTGGGGTTGACAGCCAGGAACATCTGGGTGCTTTAAGGTGGCACAAGCACCCCAGGTTGTGCGGCGGGGTGGTGGAGTATGCCGCTACTGCTACCCCAAGGGGAATAGGTCTCCAATGCAGTGATGATGTGTGTGTATACACACATTTCCATCCATCTATATATTACTTATCTCACTCCAAGACGGCAGCAGCAGCTGCTGCTGCATCCCTTTTCGGAGCTGCTATTGGCCAGAAATGATGTCAGTGCTTCCCAGGCTGGGTGCACCGCCATTGGCGGTGAGCAGGGATGCGGCTGTCAGCTGGAAGTGCTCCAGTCATTCATGGGGACTTCAGTGTGTGTTTGCTGGGCACGCTTGGACACAAATAGATGGTGAAAGATCTGGCAGAGCCAGGTGAGCACTTAGGGGTTCACTTTTAACTCTTTCTGGGGTTGGGATGGAGTGCCCTTCATCCCTTCTCACATCCCCATCCCCACAAGAGAGCCAGATGCTCACCTGTCCCTCCCTTGTTCTGGCAGCAGCTGGCTAAAAGCACCCACTCACCCCCTGCAATATGCAGCCCAAGGGCATGTCCCCTGTGTTGCTCAATGGCCTTTGGATAACTGCAAAAAGCTCTGCTGCTTTTCCTTTTTCACCCCCACCAGCAATCAAAATCCCTGGCTTTGCGCTGAGATCAGCCGCAATCATGACAAGACTTGAAATGCTGCTTCTGGGCTCCGTCTTACCCAGAATAATCTCTAAAGCTCGGCACCTACCTCGCTCAGCAGGAGTACTGAGTAAGACTGCCAGCTCTCTTGGCTGCCGGCTCTCTTCTAACTTGCAATCCTAAACACCTTTGCTCTCAAACTCAGTAAATGAGGGAACCAATTCCCGGCACCGTGCCCCTCTTGTGCGAATGCTAGAGTCCAAAAATAGGACACCTAGACTCGTGCCCAGACAGTGGCAGTACTGGAACCACCACAGGACAGGTGACAGATGGATCCCAGCTTTCTCCCACCAGTCAGACCTGTGCAGTGCAGCACAGAGACGGACACCCAGGCCAAGAAACCGCGTGTTCACCTGGGCTCGATCTCCCTCCTGTTCTCAGTGATGCTCCGGGCACATGCCACCTTTTGAGGGATGCTAAATGCTCCCCTTCATGAGGTCTGCCGCAGGTGAAGATTCCCTGCAGAGACTTTTCTGCCTGTCAAAGCACTGGTCTAGTAGGATGTGGTGCTTTTGGCTCCGTGTCCCTGGCTGCAGGGGGGCCGAGCTGTCCCCCGACCCGGCATTCGGCTCACCCCGCGCTCGCTGTCGCCTGGTTGAGCGCGGCCGGCGCGCTGCCCGCACCAGCTTCGTGTGAGCGGGGGCACCGCAGGACTCCCCGGGGAGGCTTCCCCGCTCTCCAGCGCTGCACCCGGGGGTCAAAACAGCCCTAGGCGGGTGCGTGGCCGGGGGTCCCCTCCCGCTCCTCCCGCCGCCTTCCCCACGCGTGCGGCTGCCCCCCAAGCGCAGGGCAGCCAGTGCGGTCCCAGCGCCGCCCCCGCTCACCTGCACCTGCATGAAGGAGCCACGGTAGAAGCAGCAGGCGGCCGCGGACAGGGCGCTCCACAGGCTGCACCGCTCCGTCATGGCGCGGCGCGCCCGGCGGGGGCTGCCCCGGCCCGGGCTGCACCGCCGCTGCCTCCGCCGCCGCCGGGCTTCAATTTCAGCCGCTTCCCCGATTACCTCATCCCTTGTCGGCTGCGAGGGGCGGGCACGGTGCGGCAGCTCCGCCCCGGTCCGCCCCTGGGGGCCGCCCCGGCTCCGGGGAACCGAGCAAGCGGCACCTCAGGGGGAAGCGATACCCCGGGTGTCTGCGCTCTGCGGAGCAACTGGGAACCAGCTCCTCCGAGGGGAACCTACGCTCCCGTGCCACAAAGGGAACCAGCATCACTGAGGGGATCGGGCACCCCGGCTGCCTGTGCTCTTTGAGGAACTGGGAACCAGCTCCTCCGAGAGGAACCGGCACTCCCATGTCGCAAAGGGAATAGGGATCCCTGAGGAGCTCAGGCATCCCTGAAGGGAACCGGCAGTCCTATGTTGCAAAGGGAAGCAGCATCCCTCAGGGTATCAGGCACTCTGGCTGTCTGTGCCTTGAAGAGAACCAGCACCTCAGAGAGCATCGAGCATCCCTGAAGGGAACTGGCACCCTGGCTGCCTGTGCCCTGAGTGGGACTGGTTCCTCTGAGGTCACTCAGCTCTTCAGAGGGGAACAGACACCCCTGAGGGGACCCAGCACCCTTTTTGTCCCCATCCCAAATCTGCATGCTCCCCCCGGTGATGCCCATGGGTCAGGGCATCTTTGTCTCCTGGTCTTCTCTTGCCCTGTCTTCCTTCACCCCCATCCTGTTTTCTTTCATCCCCACATGGTGATACCTTTCTGGGGGATACACCAGTGCCCACCCCACATGGCAGGGAGCCGGCTGCCTGTTTCCTGTGTAGGCTGTCTCTGACTTGCATTTAATTAAGGCTCTGCTTCGGTTTAATTAAGGCCACAGTATCACGTATGGGATATGCAAGGCAGCACTGATGACTCAAAGGCATTGCTCCAGCCTTGACTCTTGAATAAATCCCCCACACCCCTGCCTGAACCCACTGCCAGCAGCTGCTCTGTGCTGGAGACAGGCAGGGGCTTCCCCCAGTCCTGGCAGTGACAGGAACCTACACCTTGCTGTTCTCCATCCACATGTGTCCTGCACTGCACGGCCTGGATTTGGCTGTGCTTTGGTAACTGGGGGCTTCACCTTCCCATCTGCACAGTATGTCCTGGCCCAAGGAGCCCCATGCCTCCCAGGCAACGCTGTGACCTCGGAGAGGTATTCCTGCTGCCACCGACCACAGCTAATTAATTCAAACAAGCCCCTCATATTACCAGGCAAGGAGACAGCATCTGAGGCTGATGAGATACAGGTCCCTGCTTGAGCAAGCAGCTCTTCTGTGCAGAACAAAGAGCTCAGAGGCACTGGCCAGGCTCTCACTCTGCCCCTGCTTTTGCAGGGGAGAGAGGAGACAGGAGAGCAGCATGGCTGAACAGCAGGACAAGGCTGAGGCATGGGAGAACTGGTGGCAGCACACAGCCTGCGGGCAGGGAACATGAAGCAGCAGGTCCCACGGGTCCCATGGGTGCCTGCAGCCCCACCAGCTTGGGCAGGGAGCATGGACTCTCCTCCTCGCCTCTTGCCTGGAGCTGAGGGACAGAGCAGATGGCACTGTGCAGGGACATGCTGCTCCAAAAAGATGAGATGATGAATCATCCTCCTGCCAGGGCTTCTCCCCTGTGATGGGCTCCATGGTTCCCTATTGAGACTTTCACCAACAAGTGAGTGGGAGCCTCATGAGGTGCTGCAAGGTAAAGTCCTCCATCTGTGACTGTGCTGCCCCTCCTCACAGGGAAGCTGAAAATCCCTGACTGAGCTCTCACAGGACATGTGATAGCTTTACTGATTGCTGCTCTCCCAAAGGGTAATGTCTTTCTGCAGCTCCTTCACCTGCACAAAGGCCAAAGCTGGAGTGGCTGGGATGTTGAAATAGAAAGCTGGGCATGCAGATCCCCAGGCAGCTTGGAAATACCTGCCCTTAGGCTATTATTAAAGCACATTAATTACCAAGTGCTTATTGATCCTGGCTCTCCAACCCTCTCTAGCTCACAGTTGCACATCTAATCAGGCCAGGCTTGGTGATAGGAGAACCAGCCCTGGCCGTTTCACAGCTGAAGCTGTGAAATCATCAAGGGTTGATGTTTGGCAGATCCTTGGTGCATACCTGGACACAAACCTGCCTGTCAGCCTTTGCTCATGAGGGCTTTGCAACACATCCTCTTCCTCTTCCCGACTCTCTCCTTCACCGGCTCTTTTCTTCCTTTGCTCACCCTTCACCAGTGTTTCCTCTCTGCTTGTTTCTCTCCCAGCTACACTGACCAGTGTCAGATCCCATCCTTCCTTGCTCCAAAGGCAGGCACAACAACCTCTTTCCAACCTTAAATCCTACAGGACCTGGGGCTGAACACTGCTGGGTGCTGAGCACCCTGCAGCTGCACGGGCTGCCAGCCAGGCACAGCGCCTGCAATCAGCTGGAGTGTCCCTGTCATCCCGGTCACTCACACTCCAGATAATTACTAATTTGACTAAAATAGCTGCTGTCACTGCAGCCATCAGTTGCTTGTCTGACCAAAGGGAAGTGATGTATAAATCACAGCCCATGGGCTCTTTCTGGACACCACTGGGATGGATGAGAAATAAAGGCCAGATAGCTCAGGTCTGGGATCTGACTGGATGGTAGGGAATTCTCCTGGTTCACCAAAAAGTACTTGATCCCAAAGGCAGAGCCATATCCATTGCTCCCCACCTGTACTGTTTCAGTCTATTAAATCATGAGCTGTAAGATGTGTCCATCTCTGGGTGCACACACTGACAGTGCCAGGGAAAACACCCCAAAATATTATGTTCCTCTCCTCACCCCTCTCTGCCCACAGTACTCGCCTGTGTGAGCAGGAGTTTCTCGGCACATCCTGAGGTCCCCAAAGCAGGGCCCTTCCCTGCAGAGGCCAATGTATTTGCTTTCCAGGGGAAAATGAACTACATCACAGCCAGACCCAATACGCCCAGTCAGAGCTTTGTTGTTCTGGCACATATTCCACTTCCAGCCCTGTGAACTCCCATTCAGCCAGTCCCACATGGCTTAAGGGTGCAGAGAGGAGAACATCCCACCCGCAGGATCACTCTGCTACATGTCAAAAACCTCAACTGACCCCAGTGCCCAGAGGCTGCCAGTTGTCAGACTCAGCATGTGGGGTCCTCATTAGCCCCAGGGATGGACACACAGGGAGGTGACCCCTGTTGGAAGCAGCAGATGAGCTCAGGGTCCAGCCAGCTCTCTCCCAAGCTTGCCAGTTGATACTGCCACAGGGGGTTCCCACATTTCCATGTCTGGGTACAGCCACCACCAGGAGCCCCAAGTCCAAAAGACAAAGGTGCAGGGCTCTGTACTAATTAGACCACCCAGACTGGGCACCTCAAGTCACTTCTCAACAACCCCATCTGCCCAGTGGCAGACTAGATTACATCCCCACTGGGCAACTGGACTCAGGATGCTCCAACTCTCCTTAAACAACACCCCAAAGGCCATGGCATGGCAGTAACCATCCTGTCACTTCAGTGGGTTTCAGTGTTCTGTGCCCAAACCTCACAGTACTCCTGCCACCACTCCTCTGTGCCTGTCCAGTGCCCCATAGTGCCAGCAGCCTCCTGCAAAAGGGCTGCTCTCCTCCAGAGCCAGGCGCCTCACTAATGAATTTCTGGCCAGACATGAAGAGTCCTCAGGAATGTTAATAGTTTGCTGGAGGATAAGCAAAAGATTTGGAGAGATTTACACCAACTTTCATGTGACAGCCACGAAAGTGGCTCAAACCCTTCCGTTTCTTTACGTGGGGGTGGAGGGAGAAGGCTGCGTCTGTGGGCGTTCACAAGTATCTGGGAACATGAAATGTAAGCAGCTCCTGTGGGAACAGCACTGGGGCGACCACGTAGGGTTTGTGTCTCCTCTGTCTTGCCTGGCCTTGCCAGAAATATCTTCCAGGGCCAAAGAGAGATCCCAGAAGGGAGGAGGGGTGCAGAACTGAGCAGCCTGCTGGTATAAGACCCGGAGAGTTCCAGGGCCATCATCTTTTCTCTTCCCCTGGCACCCAGCTGGGACAGGATGTGATCAAACTCCGTTTCTTACCTTCACGTATTCACTGCCAGACTCCAGGCCATCGTGGTGGCTAAAAGGAAGAGAAACAATAAAAATACATAAGTAAAGGGCAGTAAGTTGTGACATTCAGGTCGAAGGCAGTGGTGGCACAGCTGGGGGAGCTGGGGTCTGTGCCCCTTGTCTTGCCATGGTGCCAAGAGTATAAGCCATGGTTTAGGGATAGGTTCCCAGGGCCCCAGCACTGTTCCTGCCTGCTCTGTGCCCACTCTCAGCACAGGGCTTATCCTCCCTAATGCGATCAGGGGAGAATGAGGTCTTTTTAGAGGATATCACCCCAAATCGGCTTGGGACCGTGTGAGCTGAGCCAGGGAGACCCAGCAGCCAGGCTGGGGTCCCTGCAGGTCACAGTGCTGGGAGATACATGTCAAGGTGGGGGGCCCTGTGTCCTGTTCCCTGGCAGAGCTGCATTCCCAGTAGGCAGTTGTTGGGACACACCATCTAGACAAGCACTTTTAACTTTATGGTTTTGTGCAACCCTACAGAATTCAAACTCCCACCAAAGCTAAGCCTGAACTGTGATGAACTGTCCCAGACTGGGACTGCTTCTCATGCTGTTATAAGTCCAGGTGTATGTCTACATGGAGGAGTCCCAGGGGAACAACAGAAAGTTCAAAAGGAGAGAGGCTGTAACAGCCTGAGCTGGGATGTGCTACCTTGAGGTCTCACCCTTCAGAATAAAATACAAAAATCCAAATGTCTTTAATCAGAATCCAAAGCCTGTTGCCTCCCCTGTGCCAAGCTTCTGTATGAACATCTCACTGTTTGCCAAAGTTGCTTGCCTGACCACAAGGCAGCAGCAGGGGCCTGGGGATGGCAGGCTAACACTCCAGGACAGGCAGCTGCAACTAAGGAATAACCAAATCCAAGGTCATCATAGACCTGGGATGTTCCCTCCCTGCCAGGAGCCACCTTGTCAGACACATACTGGGATACTGACATACTGACACCTGCACTGGTAGCAACCTTGGGAGCCAAATTCCTCCCCTATGGGCTCCCTCCAGGTTGAAGGTGGTGCCCGGTGACCTCCCCAAAGGGATGCAGGGCAAGCAGAGGCAACCACTGACAGACATTTTTCCATTGGACATGCTCCACAGCATTATAGTGTGTTGTGACAGGGTCTACATGAGCCCCTTGTAGTGTACAGCCCTCCAGAACACAATTCCCACTTCTGGAACCCTTGAAAGTCTATAAAAATCATGTGGATGGGCACCTTGTGCCTCAGTTCTCCCCCCGTAGAGGTGCCTCCAGGGAGGTTTTGGATGGCAGCGCTGCCATAGGGGTCTGCAGGGAGTGCCAGGCAGTGCTGTGGGAAGCAGCGTTCCCGTGCCTCACGCACGGCATTTAAGGACATGGTTTAGTGGTGAACATAGCAGGGCCGGGTTGATCTTTCAATTCAGTCTTAGTGGTATTTTTCAACCTTAGCAATTCTGTGATTCTCCAAGCCCACGCTGCAGAAACCGCATCCCCTGGTGTCCAGCTTGGGAGGGGAAAAAAGGGGCTGGAAATCAAGCCCATATTTTTTGGAGGTGAAGAAAATAGCAGAGCATTTGGGAGCGGGAATGGATGCAGACTCCCCTGGGCAGCTGTGGGCTGCCTGCCCACCCTGTCTTCAGCCTGTTTGCCCTTCACACGATGCAGAGCTGCCTGGTGCTGCGAGAGCCGTGAGAAAAACCGGCAGGAGGACGGGGGGCCTCTGAGCAGGAAGTCGGGAGCATGGGAGCAGCTGGGCGACGCAGGGAGGACCCAGGCAGGAGAGGCCCCTGTGCCGGGGAAGGGCAGCAGCTGGGACCGCAGCCCCCCCGGTTCTGCACATTCCTGGAGGAAACGGCATTTTTGGGGGCAGACGAGCGCCTGGGAGAAATTCCAGGGCTGCCTTTGGAGTGCAGCCGTGGCTGAGCTGCTGGGACTCAGAGCTACAGCAATTGTGTTGGGGAGAGGGGGCTTGGTGGGGTGGCTGCTCCCTTTGGGCTCAGGAAGGCATCACCATGACTTGCAAATGTGCCAAGCTCCAGGCTGGCTGCTGGGAACAGTCCAGGAGGATCCTGTGTATCCAGCCTTGGTTTGAAGCCTAGGCTCTGCTTTCCTTGGGACACTGGTGCAGGCTGTACCCCAGGGGAATGAAATTTGGGCACCTCATGCATGAGTTTCCCTCTCTGCAGAGCTGTCTCCAGGGAGGTTTTGGCTGGCAGTGCTGCCAGAGGGGTCTGCAGGGAGTGTCAGGCAGTGCCTATGGGAAACGGCGTTTCCCGTGCTTCATGCACGGCCGTGCACAGGGAAACCGAGTCACGTCCGCCCTGTGACCTGCCAGCGGTCACCTCCCGTTAGTCAGCGTGTCTCTGCTGGAGTCACAGCCACCGCCTTGCTCTGACCAGCTCCACAGGCTGGGTGCCACTCCCTGTCCCACAGCAGCACAATTTCACCCCTCACAGGCCTGATTCTGGGAAAGCTCTCCTGCCTATGAGCATCCTCAGCCCACCCTGTCTTGGGGACTGTCCTTACCAGAAATACTCTGGGGAGATAGGCGGAAATGTGCCCCAGGGTCACATTTATTTTCCCCCCCCCAGGGAACATGCTGCTGCCATGGCCTGGCAGGAACAGACTGTCCCCATCCCCAGGGATGTGCCTGCACAGGAGGAAGGGCTGGGGCGCAGCATTATCCGGGTCCCACTTCCTCCCACCCGCCCCACAGCAGAGCCTGGCCTTGGGATGGCTCCGGCAGACACGGCTGCTCCCTGAGCCAGGGGCTGTGCCAGGGGCTCTGGGTTAGAGTGTGGAGGGGCAGAAATAACCCTGATCCTGAAATAAACCTTTCGTGCCTCAGTTTCCCTGGCAAGCAGCAAGGTTACACCCATCATGGGGGAAGCCCTACAGGATGTAAAAAAGCATTTGGTCCCCTATTTTTGGGAGTCCATTCCCTAGATTCAAGACACCCACATGACCCACCCATGTCCCAATGCTGCCTTGCTCCCAGCCACGCTGGCTTAGGATCTAAGTAATTTCTGGGAGACAGAGGGTGAGGGACAGGGGAACAGACCCTCCTCAGGGACTCTCTGCCACTGCTGGGGCTCTGTGCTCACCGAAGGATGTGGCAGTGCCACCAGCCCCCCAAATCTCCGAGACCCTGGCCCCCCGACCTGGCTGCAGCCCCTGGCACCGGGTCTGCTGCAGTTTCAGCAGCTCCTTCCTTGAGGAAAACACCACCACGGGCTGGGGGCCTCGGCACCGGAGCAGCGGCTCGGCTCCGGCATCTGCGTCGAAGTTTTGTGCCCGCCCCAAGCAAAGCCCCTTCCCAGCCTCTCCCTCCCTATCCCCTCCTGTGCCGGGGTGCGGGGGGCGGCCGGGGACCAGGACCCCTTACCTGCCCTGTCCCAGGGTGGGAAACCTCCTACCCAGCGCTGTCATCGGCCCTGCGGGAAGCAGCGAGCGCCTCTGCGCCGGGATGGGGAGAAGCTCTCCCGCGCTCTCCCGCCTTGCACTGAGCGTCGGGACTTCGGGGCGCGCAAGGCGGTGGCGGACCCTCCTCCTTCCCGTCCCAGCCCTCCTCCGGCCCACCCTTCGGACCGGCAGGAATGTGCGGCCGGCACAGCCCGGCTCCCACCTCCGGCACGGATTTCTCCTCCTCATCCCGCTCCAGTTCGGAGCTCCCGAACGCTCAATGTCAGGAAAAGGAGCCCCCAGCTCCGGGGCGGTGCAGGGGAACAGGGACACCAGGGGCCACTTGAACGCAGAGAGAGGAGAGTCAGGCCAGGGAAAGTGGGAGAAATGTTTTCGGGAGAAATTTGGAGTCGCCTTTGCCTGTCTCCCTAGTCCCACACACCCTGCTGGGCTGGGGGGTAGCATTCGGTCCCTTATGCCCAGATGCCATGGGGCTGGGGGATAAAAATCCCTCTGGTTGATTCTGCGGTCAAAACCCTCAAAAAAAAAAAATCCATCCGTCATCTTAGAAGATTGTGCTTGGAGTAGGAGGGACGTTTGTGCCCAGAGTGGGGGGTTACTGGCAGGTGATGAAATGGGGGCAGTGTTTGGTTTGAGGATTTGCCCCTGTGCCTTGAGGAGGCAGTTCTGCTCAGCAGAGGGGTAGAGGACAGAGGGGGTGGAAAAGAGGAGAGTGAGAGGCGGAGGAGGCTGTAACAGTGCTGGTGTGAGTTCTCCGCAGCAGCACATCCTGGTGCTGGAACGCAGCCGCCACAGGACAAAGAGATGCCGGGGTAGAGCGGGGCTGCGAGATGTTTCCACCCCGTCCGGAAACAAGAGGGAGCAGAAATCCCACAGGAACCTGGTTCCCATGGAGCCGCTGACCTGACCATGCTCCAGCTGTGCTGTCCCACCGGCCAGGTGCATCCCGCTGGAACTGTGGGCACAGGGGGACATTGCAGTGACCCTGGTTTGTCCCAGCCCCCTCCTCTTGCCCTAGAGGGGGTCTAAGCAGAAGGCAGAGCAAACCTCAAGGGCTATACCTGTCTGGGGAGATCCTGTCAGGGTGCTCTTGTCCTTTTTCCAGCAGATCCCCATCAGTTGTCTCTGCTCCAGCTGCTGTGTCAGGGCTTGTGGTTGGGCTGGGGTTTGGAGTCAGGCTGGAGCTCAGTGCCTCTGTCTTAGGGCAGGAGATATTTTCCACAGACTCTTGGTCTGTTGTGGCCATTGCTGCCTCCAGAGTGTTCCCAGGTTCAGCTTCTTCCTCCTCCTGCTCTACTTGTCCAGCAGCCAAGGATAAGTCTGTGCCTGGGACAGGGGTGCTGGATATCTCAGGGCACTTGAGGCTGGGGAGCAGGGCCATCTGGGGGGGGTTGTTGTTGGGAGTCCCTTTCTCCCAGCCATTCTGGCTACTCTTGTCTTTGCCCAGGCTCTTCCCTGCCTTGCCCAGATTCACCCTGGGCATGGTGCCCATGTGGGAGTACATGTTCGACGACTGGGCATAGGGGCCAGGGCCCTTGGGCACGGTGTTGAGATCATCCTGGGTGCTGTCAAAGGGCTCTCCCAGGAAGCCATGGGGTAGTGGGAGATGTGGCCCGAGACTCTCAGGAGAGCTGGGGACCACAGACATGCGCCGGAAGGTGAAGGAGCGGGGGATGTTGCTCAGGCTCCCAAAGCCTTTGAAGAACTCTGGCAAGGAGAAAGGAGTGATGAGTATGGGGTTACTGCTGGCACAGTGTGATGATGAGGGGTCCCTGAGCCCCTGGTCCTGGGTTGGGGTGGGCATATGGCACTATGCAGCCTGGTGTCACCCTGTTATACCCACATCTGCAGTCCCAGCTTGGCACAACATCCCTGTGGTCTGGGGTGCATGTGATGCTGCTTGAGGCATCTCTGCTGGGTACTTAGGAACTCTGCTCTGGTCCCTCAGGGAGCAGAAGTCTCCTATGCCCTGGCAAATCTAGTGGCTGCATCTTCCTACCACAGCTGAGGGGTGGAGGAAACACCCAACCCTGGCGAGCAGGCAACTCTAGAAATTATTTCTGCCTGCCTACTTCCTCCGGGGGAGTTTGGGCAGGGCTGTGCTCATCACCACAGCCTCAGGGCAGCCCTGCAGGATGCAAGAATGGGACACACCGGCATCTCCCCAGGGAATGGTCGTCCTGGATACATGTGACCTCCACACATGTGCATGCCTTACCAGCACGGTGGAGCAGGAACCAGCCATGGGTGCTGCTGTGAGAAGGAGATAACCTCCCCACTTCCTTACTCTGCCCCTTGCTGGCTCCAGCTGCCACCTGCAAATGCTGAGCACGAACATGTTCACCAGAGAAGTATTTATAACTCCCTCAGGCGGCTTTGCATTTCACACCTCAGCCCCAGCTCAGCTCAGTGTGTCGCTGCAGTGCAGCCTTGGATGGTGCCAGCACTGCTGCCAGTGTTGGTGTTGGTGTCAGTACTCAGGGTGAGCGAGCCTGTGGCTGCAGTGCTGTTGAGCAGTGCTTCCCTGCTGGCCCCCAGTGCTGCGGATGCCACCGGGGTTTTGCAATGTTGATGCTGCCCTGGGGCTCTGCAAAGTATGGCAGATTTGCTGGGGCAAAAAGCTACATGTTGCAGAGGTGCTGAGCAAGGACCCGGGTGTCCAGGGCTGCTTGGCCCTTGGATTCCCACCTCCAGCTGCCATCCATGGGTTCTGTGGATGTGGACATCCCTGCAGCTGGACAGGGTGAAGGGGCTGCACCCCAAAAGCCCCTCAGCAAGGCAGAAACCTCGAGGCCTGAGTGCAGTGAGAGGAAAAACTACTTTGTGCTAAACAACCCCTTGGAGTCCAAGCATCTTCTGCTACCTGCTGCTCCTGGGGCTGCTGCGAGGTGGGAAAGGCAGCACTGGCGATTTTCCCCATTTCCTCACCACTCTATCACAAAGGAAAAACCCAGCTGGGATGGGGCCACTGGTCTGGCCAGCGGAGGGGTCCCAGGGGAGTGGAGGAACTGGCCCCCGTCTGGCGCCAGCCCCGCAGCAGGAATGCAAGAGAACACAGCCCAGCGCTGGGAATGGGGTGAAGGCCACTGCAGACTCTCCCCCCGGGGCTCCAGGGGAAAGCCGAGGTCTGTGAGAAAGTGCAGAGCTCGCTCCCACTGGGTATCGAGCACTTCCTCCCAGAAGAGCCAGTGGGAATCCATTCCCAGGCTCCCTCCTCAGCTCCATGTCACCCCTGTCCCTGGGCTGCAGGAGCACCCTGAGTTGAGGGTCCTAGCTACTCCTAGCCCCCAGCACCAGCTCGTATCCCAGCCATTAATCCTGAAGGGTGGGATTTAAGGACTGAAGACCCCCAAACCCTGCTGTGCATTCTTCTGGTCACATCCCAGCATCCAGCACAGGGCTGGACTACAGCAGATTGTCCCACTCCTGGCACTCAGCCCCTGAGCCAGCACCCAGCCCTGTGGATGGAACCCCCAAAAGCCCCTCACCCCAGTGAGTTTCCTAACAAGAGCAGAGCCTGTCACAGCTCCAAACATCTCTGGATGGGATGATCCCATCCCTTGATGGGATGACCCAGGGAGCTTGTGAGCACACACTCGCACTAACTCTCACACATCCTCCTACCCACCGAGATGTCCAGGTGAGCACCCCATTGTCCACCCACCCTGTCCCGTGGCCACTTACTGAATTTCTTGAAGCCCCGTCGTTTCTGGCCCTCGGCCATGGCTGTGCTGGTTGGACGTTGTGGGGACCGAGAGGGACAAGTATGTAACTGTGAAGCCTTTCCCTCCCCGCTCCTCCCTTCCTGCCCCCCCAGCAGTCACTCACTGCGCACTCAGCATTTCCTCCCCAGTACTGTTGTCTGCTCCTCGCCCTGTTGCTGTCCCTGCCTGCCCTCACGCTGTCCCCATGGCTGCTTGCACCTGCCTGGCTGCTCAAGAGTCACCTCTGCACCCCAGTTTGGGGATGTCTGGCAGATGTGGACAGCCAAAAACCTATGGGTGCCAGCTCTAAAGGAAGGTGCCAACCCCAAAAGAGGGTGTCAGCCTCATGGAAGAAGGTGCCAGCCCTAGAGAAGTGTGACAGCCGAGGTAGCCAGCTCCGTGGATGAGGCTCCAGACCTGCAAACAGGATTCTGCCATGCACATCTGATGCTCAGCTGCTGTGAGGTGAGAGCTGGATAGCATCACTGCCAGCAGGAGCACGCCCCACCAGCCATTCCCTGGCGTTGGGGACACTGAGAGTGCTTCATAAGAGTGTCTCCATAGGGGTCTGGTGGCCGTGGTTCCCATTCCCAGGGAGCTGGTAGTTCTCACGACCAGGATGCTGGCACCCACCTCTGCCACAGTTCGGTCTTTGGGTTCTCTCCACCTTGGGGACCAGTTCCGAAGAGCCTGAGATCGAGCTCTTTGTCCGGCACCTGAACACAGCCATGGCCGAGGGAAGAACTCAAGTGTACCATGAACCAGACCCTGGAGTCTTCCTGCCTGGCCATGGCCTCCTTATGTCACAGCCGCAACTGCAGGAGCAGAAGTTTTGTTTAATTCCTGACGTGTTTAAGCACACACGGGGCAAACAGCAACGCGCTTTAAGGCCACCGGCACCGGGAACCGGGCCACGAGGTGGGACAACATGGCGGCGGCACCAAGGACTGCAACGCCCATAAGGCCCCGCGCGGCGAGTGGCGGGTCACGTGACCACGTGGCCGGGTCACGTGGCGGAACGGGCGGAACGCGGTGCTGTGGCAACGGCGCGGCCGCCATGGCCAAGCAGTATGACATGGTCGAGTGCCCCTTCTGCGACGAGGTCTCCAAGTACGAGAAGCTCGCCAAGATCGGGCAGGGCACGTTCGGGTGAGTACCGCGCCGGCCCCGGCTCTTCCTGGCCCGCGCGGTCCCGGCCTTCTCCGGCCTCAGGCCTGCAGCCGGGGCCCAGCCGCGTGGCCCACCGGCGCCAGCCGCGGGTGCTCCTTGCACACGTGTCCTTTCCCCGGTCATCCCTCTGGCTTCAGAGAACCAGTCTGGCTCCTGGACCCTCTTTTCCCCTGACTGAGATCCCGCTCTGTCCCAGCTCTGGCAGAACAGAGTTAGTCTTGAAAACAGTTAGGGTGGGGACCTGTAACTTGGCTCCAAATATGCAATTTTTTGCTCAAAATGTGCTACATTACTGAAAATCTTTATAAGGCTGCAAGAGCTCTGGGCTCTCTGTTGGTTTAGTGAGCCCTGAGGCCCTTTGGCCTGTGGCTATGTGGGGGAATGTGCGGAGTTCTCTGTACAGTGCTTTAGTGTGTCTTTAGTGTGGGCTTCTTCCTTGTCAGGAGCACTTGGCTCGATTGTCCTTGTGCTGCTCATGGATTTTTTTCTGTTTTTTTTACAGGGAAGTTTTCAAAGCCAAGCATCGCCAGACAGGCAAGAAAGTAGCACTGAAGAAGGTGTTGATGGAAAATGAAAAGGAAGGGGTAAGTTTGGAGGGAATGGCTGCATTGGGCCTGTTGTCACCTGCAAAGGCACAATGGCAGCAGCGAGGGGACTGGGCTGCGTGGGATGGCTGCTGGGAAGTGACACTTCCCATGTATTTTGTTTCCTCAGGGACCCCAGCACAGGGCTCCACGCTGGCTGTGTTTGTGGAAGAACTGGGTGATGTGTGAAGCACGTGCTCAGGGGTTGGGGAGAGAGTTAACAGCTTAAATAGCAAAGGCAGCAGCCAGAGAGGCTGTTGTGCAGCTCAAGCTGGGCTGTACCATGTTCTGGTGTGAATGTAGGTGAGGAGAGGAGGGCAGGACCTGCCAAGCTGCATGGTCACACTTCTGCTGTTCTCTAAGCAGAGATGGCCTGGTCTCCTGTACCTCCAGTCTCCATTCTCTCTTTCTCTTTTCCAGTTTCCCATCACAGCCTTGCGAGAGATTAAAATCCTCCAGCTGCTCAAACATGAGAATGTGGTGAACCTCATAGAAATCTGCAGAACCAAAGGTACTTTTCAGTGTCTCCCTTGTGTTAATGATGGCTTTTCTGAGCCCTGCTGAGCAGGCTGGTGTCTTGTGCTGGGACTGGGGTGGTCTAGTTGAGCACAGGCCTCCGTTCTTGCCTGTTACATGGGGTGACAGGTCACTTATCTTGGAAAAGGGTTTCAAAAATAGGACATTGCTGAAGCTTGGCTGGAAAAAGCTGTTGTTGTCGTGCCAGGATATGCCTGCACCATAGCAGTGAATGCTGCCTGTGCTGGAAAACTCCCTTCTGAGAGGCTTTAAATGAACCAGCACTGGAGAGACTTTGGAGCAGAGGCTCCTCAGCCTGTAGCTGCTTCTGTTGATTGGCTTGTGATGGTTTCTGGCAGCTCTGAGCGGATGACACAGCTCCAGCTGAGGCTCACTCAGCATCTCTTTCTGTGGGTGACATAACTGCTTGTGCTGGGAGGGCTGGGGCTCCACATAGGCAGTTCTGAGCTGCTCTTCCACCTCCTCACTCCTACCTGATGCCATGTGCCCCCACTGCTTCGAAGGCTCAGCACACCTGGCCTGGCTCTGCTTCCAGTGAAACTGCTGTGTAACATTTTCTAGAGTTTATATATCATTCTCTTACATAGATTTGTACTGGAAAAGTACTTTGGAAAGTGACAGTTGATGTTACAACCTGCCCTTCCCTAGCCAGTCATGTCAGTGGAATAACAACAAAACTGACTAGTATCTGGTGTTTTTTAAAAAGTCCAGTCACTGAACTGGCAGAAACGTTTGGCTTAGGGGTGGGAAATTCAAGTTACTCCAGCACTCGGTTGTATGTAGATTACTGTCTGAATAGGTATGAGTAAAAACACCAATGACAAGTTAATTTTTAATTCACTGTGTGATTAAAAGAGCTGCAGTGATTGGGTGCCTGGCATACCAAAAGTAAATATTTTTGTAGACATGTCATTTTTTCCCTTTTTTTTAAATGTTTTGTTTGTATTCCGGTTTTCATCCGAATCTACCTTGACCTCAGTTCACAGTAAACTAGAAATGTTTAATTTACTGTTCTCAAGCATGAGGCTTTTCTCTTCTTATGGTGGAAAGGTGTGTTTGGGGCTGGAGCTGTGTGAAGAACTGCAAATCCAGTGTAGCAGGCACCCTCCTGGCTGGAGAGGAGAGCACTGTGCTTCTGTGGGGGCTAAGCTTTTCCAGTTGGAGATGCTGATCAGCAGGTCTTGCTGATCACAAATGACGAAAACCAGCCTTTCTTTTTAAAAACATTTTATGTGGGTGCTCTAGGAACAAGATTGAAATTGATTGCTTCACTTAAAGTCTGCTGTCCTTGACTTCAAATTGCAGTTGGAGTTGGTGTTTTTTATCTCTTTGATAGAGATCAGTCTGTTTTTGCAGATCCTGTTTGAGGTTGCAGGAAATCTCACTTTTTAATGTGAGATTAGACAGATTTTCCGTGTTTCTGCATTTTTCTCAGGGCTGTGGGTGCCTCCTCTATCTCTGGTGCTTGACTGGCAGCCACAGCTTGCAGGGACGAAACCCCACAGTCGTTATGTGCCCAGAGCAGCACAGAGTGAAGCTTTCAAAGGTTGCCATGCAATTTCCTTACCTGTCTGATGACATTCACTGCACCAATCCTCACCTCCTGTTCTTGTGTTGCTAGTTTTGCTCAGTTCTTCTTTAAAAAGGACCTCGAGGCCTGCAGGCTCTCTGGTTCTCTGTGTTCCTGTGCCCTGAGATTCTGTGTAGGGGGGTGTTGTTTGAGCTGCAGGGTGGTGGGAGGTAAGAGGCGCTGTCACCTGGTGAAGGGTCCCTCACTGACAGTCCCTCTGTGCCTCTCCTGCAGCTTCTCCGTACAACCGGTGCAAGGGCAGCATCTACCTTGTGTTTGACTTCTGTGAGCATGACCTGGCTGGCCTTCTCAGCAACGCCCATGTCAAGTTCACACTGTCAGAGATCAAAAAAGTTATGCAGATGCTTCTGAATGGACTTTACTACATCCACAGGAACAAGGTAATGGGACAGACTCCTGCTGTGCTCAGAGGGTGGCTTTCCAAGGAGCAGGTGTCTTAGCACAGGCTGGAGGGAAATCCTTGTTTCTCACCTCTGCAGCCTGAGCATTGTGCTGGCCCCAGGCACCCAAGGAGGGCACTTTATTTACTTAACTCTTCGATGTCTGTCCTTGTACAGATCTTGCACCGAGACATGAAAGCAGCGAATGTCCTGATCACTCGGGATGGAGTCCTGAAGCTGGCAGACTTTGGGCTGGCTCGAGCTTTCAGCCTGGCTAAGAACAGTCAGCCAAACCGCTACACCAACCGTGTGGTGACCCTGTGGTATCGGCCCCCAGAGCTGCTCCTAGGTAGGAGGAGGCCTAGGTGGGCTCTGCCGGCTTCTTGGCCCTTCTCGGCCCTCTGGGAGACTAACTCGGCATCTCCGTTTAGGGGAGCGTGACTATGGCCCCCCCATTGATCTCTGGGGTGCAGGCTGCATCATGGCAGAAATGTGGACCCGCAGCCCCATCATGCAGGGGAACACGGAGCAGCATCAGCTCACCCTCATCAGCCAGCTCTGTGGATCCATCACACCAGAGGTGCGGGCCAGAGTGGGAATGAGCTGTGGAGAGCAGGAGTGTGGGGAGATTCTGCGACTAGGCACTCCAGCCTCTTCCCTGCCCTGTGTGCTGGCTGCTGTATGCTCCCAGCAGTGGGGTGTACCTGCTGCTGCCAGCGAGGCTGGAGAATCTTCTAGCCTGTGTTTTGGGGTTGTCTCTCAGACAAACACCCTCAATTTCTGCTCAAAGAAGGGTGGAGGTTTTTATTCTGAGGTGTTTTGCACTGGTCACCTTGAAAAACCTCTTGAATTCTGTCTTGTGATTTGCGGCATCAGATCAGCTCTGCCCCTCACCCGGCCCCTTCTCAGCTCCTCCTTTATCAGCAGCTCGTCCTGCCCTCTTGTGGGGAGCAAGCTGAGAGATCTCAGCCCGGACTGGGATCTGCAGGATGTTGTGCTGGCAGCTGCAGAGTCCTCATCCTGCTGTTGCAGTCATTATGTAAATACACTGAAGGCGCTTTCTTTGGCATGTAGCTACCTGCTGTGGTATCTCCCAGATCGAGATAAGTGCTGGTGATTGCAGCAGGCTTTGCTCTCCAAGGATAAAAGGTACCACATCCAGGTGATTATTTAGCAATCAGTTTTGTCACTTTATCTTTCTGGATGTGGTAGCTGGCCTGAACCGTACTCTCTAGTAGCTCTTTCATGGGGAAACCAGAAATCCTTGAGCATAATTTTCACACCAGGAGGACTGTCCTAACTTGTCCACATGTCTCCAGGCATTAGTGCAGCCTTTAGTGCCTCTTTGTTGCTGTGAGAACAAAGTCTGCCAGCTTGGAGGTTATAAAATAGAATTGTTATTTTGGTTTGCCTGAGGGTGTTTGAATCTAAAATGGCTTGTCCCTTCCATAACTATTTCTTGCCAACCCCTTTTACTGCCCCTTGCCAGGTTTGGCCGAACGTGGATAAGTACGAGCTGTATGAGAAGCTGGATCTCCCCAAGGGGCAGAAGCGGAAGGTGAAGGATCGCCTCAAGGCCTATGTCAAAGACCCCTATGCACTCGACCTCATCGACAAGCTGCTGGTGCTGGATCCCACCCAGCGTATCGACAGCGACGACGCCCTGAACCACGACTTCTTCTGGTCAGACCCCATGCCCTCAGACCTCAAGAACATGCTGTCCACCCACAACCAGTCCATGTTTGAGTACCTGGCCCCACCACGCAGGAGGGGTGGGCACATGCCCCAGCAGCCGGCAAATCAAGGCAGGAACCCAGCTGCCACCAACCAGACTGAATTTGACAGAGTGTTTTGACATCTGGCAGGGCCCTGGCTGGGCTTCCCCACATTAAGTGGAGATGTTCTGGTGAGGTCTTTTTGTCTAGGAAAGGACTTTTTTCAAGGTGAATTGACTGATGGTGTTAACAGAGCTTGCCCATTTCCTCGTCCACCACAGAGCTGTGTGACTTGGGGAAGTGATACCTGTGAGCTTGACATTGTTTCCCTGCAGTTTCCTGTCTCAGAACCTGGTTTTGCCCCCCAGAAGTCTGTATTGGTTACATTAAACTTGCAGATCAATTGTTATGGATTTGGTGATGGAAAACATGTCTCCATCCAGGCCGGGGCTCCTGGCAAATAGTGCAGGGACTGGCAGGACTGAGAGTAGCTGCCCTGGACCAAACTGGGCCCTGCTTGGACACGTCTCAGCTCTCTTGGTCTGTTACAGTTCTTGCATGGAGTATCCTCAGAGCAGTGAAGCATTGATGTAGGACAAGGCAGGTGCTTCTGAGTCATCAGATGTGTCTTGGGGAAGGCAGAGTCACCCTAGACAGCATGACAAGCTCTCCCTGGAGACTGGGATCTAGCCTAAAACAGGGCTTATTGGGCAAAGCAGAGAGGTGGGTGGCAGAGCTGGATGCTCCATGTCGCCAGGATTTACAGTGGGAGTTGCTGGTCTCTGTGACAGCACATGACATCCATGCTTTCTTCATTGCGAACCATGACCGGGAGTCATATTGGATACACCATCTGCAGGCAGGTGCAAACTGCTACAGGCAAGCACTACCCTGTGCCTGAGGTGAGACCTGCCCTCCTGCTGTCTGCAGGGATTTCAGGATAGTGGGGCAGGGCTGGTCACACTCTGCTGGGAGCAGGAGGACACTCACGTGTCCCTCGCTCTCTCCTGGGATTCTTTGCATGAGAGACTAGAACAAGACCACTGCCTCCTTTGGCTACAGTGACTAGCCTGACACACTGGGGTCACCTGTGTACACCTTATGCCAAAACGTGTCAGGATCAGTTCATAGAGAGCAAGTGATCCTCCACAGCTGTTTTCCCCAGTTTCCTGTGGCTATCAGCTGTAGCCAGCCATCTCCCTGAGACCCATGGATGCCAGGATCCCAGGATTCAACACGTGCAACTGGTGATAGCATTTGGCACTTGGTAACTTGTTCGTTAACAATTATTGACAAAAGCCTTGTCACTGGTTGTGTAAAATCTCATGAGGAAGTAGTGAGTGGGGCCATTATCAGGATAAAAAATGGGCTTGAAAGAAGACATGTACGAGGTAATTCTGTCTTGGTTGGGGCTCTGAAGCAGAGTCTGTTTGGTGGGGAGGGGTGGGGGGAAGGAGTGGTTCTGTTTCTTTGGAAGAATAATTGGTTATGAGCAATAAGCCACTTGCCTTGTGCCATTGTGGATAAACACGGCACACGTCTCAAACAGCTGGTGTGAACCTCCTGTCGCTGTGCTGCCTAAATGGAGGCAGCAGTGGGAGCCTGCACGGCAGCCCCGGGTCTTCCCGAGGGCAGTTCAGGTTCGGGCAGCCTGAAACCCCGGTGCTGTTCTTGAGGAGCTGAGGGGCTCAGCGCTGCCGTCCAGTAACACATACCAGTACCGCTGCCACGGGCCGAGGAGGCTGCTGCGAGCAGCCCGGGGGCTCCGCTGGCACCGGGCGGGGGCTGCGGAGGTCCGGGGGGGTGTCCCAGCGCCCCAGGTTAGGCGGTGGGGGCTGTAGGGCCACGTCCTTGTGCCGACAGACCGAGCGACACGGAGACGTGGGGTGGTGCCCGACGGTTACATCCGCGGCCGGGACTGCCGTGGCCCGGCCGAGGGGTCCGGACGGGCTGGGGGGCGGCCGGCTCGCTGCCCCTTGTAAAGATGGCGCTCCCCCTACCCCGTTCCTTCCGCGACGTGGCGCGCGCCGCCCGTTGCAAAGATGGGGGCGGTGGCGTCGCGGGTGCGGGACGGCCCCGCCCCCTCCGCTCGGCGGCGCGCGCGCGGCGGGGATGGTGGCGCGGGGTCTGCGCGCGCTGCGCGGGGCGCTGCGGGCCGGGGGGCGCCGCTTCAGCACGCGCCCCGCGCGCGCCCCCGCCATGGACTACCAGGTACCGCGCGCGCGGGGCCGCGCACCGGGCGGGGCGCGGGGCCGCGACAGCGATGGGGCTCCGGTTCCGCGCGGGGCGGCAGACACACCCCCCCCCCTCCCCCTCCCACCCCCGACCCGCTCTGCCACCTCCCGCAGACCCGGGCCGTGCCGGCTGCCGCGTGCCGCGTGTTCCCGCCTTCTGCTCGGGTCACTGCGCAAAGCGCCGTGCCCCGTGGCAGCAGCGGGGGAGCCCGGCCTGTAGCGGCAGCCGCTCCGGTAGCCACGGCGTGTCCCGGCCGCACGCGGCTGCGCCGGGTGTCGTAGACCCGGGTAATGGCGGTCCCCGGCGTGTAGCCCTGCCGGGCAGCCGGGAGCAGTCCCGCTCTACAGAGCTGGAAGCGCTATGGTGGTAGTGCCACTGTCCGGTGGGACAGGGTCCAGCTGCCTGGGTGGACTGTCCCCACGCTGGGGACATGGGTTGGTGCTCTGCCCGCTTCCCCCAGCCGTACGCGGCTGTGCAGCGCCAGGCTCGCGTCCCCTTGGCGTGGGGTGACAATGGTGACCTCGTGTTTCAGGTGTGCCGTGCAGGTGCAGCGTTGCTGCTTCATTAGCGTCGCTCGTTAAACACCGGCAGGACGGGTGCGCTCTGGAGCGCTGCCCGTTCCTGCCGGCGGCGACCTTGTCCTACTGGGCAGCGGTGGGTGCCGGCGCTGGGCTGTCCCGTGCCCCACCGCGGGGCCAAGGGGCACCTGGGGAGGGGCGGGTAACCCCTGCCCATAAGTAGCCTGTCCCCGTGACAGGATCTGGCGCTGCCGGCACGTCCCCGCGGCACCATGGCAGAGATGCTGCCGGAGTGGGTGACCAGTGGCACCGCCGAGGGGACTGAGCCCGAAGGGGTGGGTCAGGGTGCATTGGGCTCTGGGTAGGCTGGCCCCTGGGGCTGTGGCGCAGCCACAAGGCTGCTGTGATGGGCGCTGTCCTGACTACCCTGGGCATCTTTCCAGGATGCAATCCGGATGCTCAACACCCTGCAGACCAATGCCAGCTACCTGGAGCAGGTGAAGCGGGAGCGCGGTGACCCCCAGGCCCAGCTGGAAGCCATGCAGGGCTTTTTGGAGCGGAGTGGACTGAAGGTGAAAGGCTGATCCCTGTCCCTTTTCCCCCTGTCCTGTTAGCAGTGCCACTATGCTTGGCACTGGCTGCCGTGGGGGTCTCACAGGGTGGTTGAACTCTTACAGGTCGAGGACCTGGATCGACTGAACATCATCCACGTCACGGGGACGAAGGGCAAGGTGAGGCGGGTGGGCGGTGCTGTGGGGGACTGGGGGGCTGAGGGGGGACTGCTGGAGTCTGTGGCTCTGTTTGCCCCTGCTCTGTAACAAGGGCTTTAACACAGCTGTCTCCTCAGGGCTCAGCGTGTGCCTTCACCGAGTGCATCCTCCGCAACTATGGGCTGAAGACGGGCTTTTACAGGTGGGCAGGGGGGTCAGGAGGGTTTTGAAGGGCCAGTGGAGTTGTCCCTAACTTTTCCTCCTGGCTCTGTACCCCCCAGCTCCCCTCACCTCGTGCAGGTGCGCGAGCGGATCCGCATCAATGGGCAGCCCATCAGCAAGGACCTCTTCAACAAGTACTTCTGGCTGGTCTACAACCGCCTGGAGGAGACCAAGGTGGGGCCAGCAGGGTTTGTGTGGTGCTCCCTCCCTTGGGTCCCCCACTCCCAGGGTTGTGTGCTCACCCTTCTCTGCCTGGCAGGACCCAGCACACTCCAGCATGCCAGCTTATTTCCGCTTCCTCACCATCATGGCCTTTCACGTCTTCCTGCAGGAGAAGGTCAGTGGTGATGGCCTCCAGTTTGTGGCAGAAATGTCAGGTTGGTGGGGACCTCAGGGAAGGGAAACTTGGGCAGAACTTGTGTGAATCGGGCTGTCATGGCTGTAAACGGGATTCTGTGCCAGGTGGATGATCCCCCCACAAATAGGGGGTGTGCTCAGGTGTGGGTTTGGAAGGGCTGGAGGCAGGGACCTGTCTTCACCCACATCCCTGAGTCCGTGGGGACATATGCTGCTAGTGGTTCTGATGGCTCCAGTGTCCCTGTGTCCCCAGGTGGACCTGGCAGTGGTGGAAGTTGGCATCGGCGGCACCTATGACTGCACCAACATCGTCAGGTAGGAGCTGGCAGGGCTGAGCCTGTCCCCAGGGCTGCCAGGGCCTTACATCCCCACAGTGGAGGGGGAACAGCAGGGACATTGCCATGCTGTATCCCCAGGGCACCGATAGTGTGTGGGGTCTCCTCCCTGGGCATCGACCACACCAGCATCCTGGGGGACACCATGGAGAAGATCGCCTGGCAGAAGGGGGGTATTTTTAAGGTAGGGAGACCTGCTTTCTTGTCTTGTGTTTTTGGGGTGTGTTCCACATGTCCTTGAGCACCCCCATCCTTCCCAGCCTGGTGTGCCGGCGTTCACCGTGGCGCAGCCAGAGCGGCCGCTCGAGGTGCTGAGGGAGCGAGCCCAGGAGCGGAAGGTGAGTTGCTGGTGGGGGTGTGGATGGGGGCGTACCCCGTGGCAGGGGGCTCAGCCTCCTCTCCCTGCAGTGTCCTCTCTACCTCTGCCCGGAGCTGGACAACTTCGAGGAGGGCTGCCGGGTGCTGGAGCTGGGGCTGGCAGGTGCCCACCAGCGCTCCAACGCTGCCCTGGCCTTACAGCTGGCGCGGATGTGGCTGCAGCGCCGCAGCTGCCAGGGTAAGGCAGGGGCTCAGGGACAGGGGGCCAGACCCCACCAGGGCCCCTGAGGTCTCAGTGGAATGCCTGTCCTGCCTAGGTCTTGGGGAGCTGAAGGAGGTGCTGCCAAGCAGCGAGCTGCTGGGGAGGCCAGTGCCACTGGCGCCTGCCTTCCGATTGAGCGATGCCATGATCCAAGGTGCAGTATGGCCTTGCCAGGAACGCCCCCTCATCACGTCATAGGGCTTAGCAGGGCCATGCTAGACCCCAGCCAGTGCTGTGTGATCTGGAGGGCACAGTCTGCCCGACACTGGATTCTCACAGGGGTAGCAGTGTTGGGGAGGGTATGGGGGTCCCAGCCATGCCCTGTGTTCCCCCAGGCCTGCGGGACACAGAGTGGCTGGGCCGGACTCAGGTGCTGTCCCATGGCCCTGTGACGTGGTACCTGGACGGAGCTCACACCACCAGCAGCATCCAGGCCTGTGTCCGCTGGTTCCGCCAGGCTGCCCTCTACCAGGACAAGCCCCATGAGTAAGGAGAGGATGCAAAGGGGGGCATGCATTGTGGGGGGTGTGGTGTTGGTGCTGGAGGTCCCCTGGGGGTATGGGCCACCTGCCCTTTCTCCCTGCAGTGGTTCTGAGGTGCGTGTGCTGCTCTTCAATGCCACAGGCGACCGGGATACGGCGGCGCTGCTCAAGCTGCTGGTGGTGAGGTTTAGGGGGCACGGGGGGGTCACTGTGCCCAGATGCCTGGGTTCTCTGCCAGTCTTGGGACTTGCTTTGCTATGGGTGCAGGGAGCTACGAGATGGAGCTGGTACCCTGTCTGTGTGCCCATCCTGCTATCCCAGGGTCTCTTCCACCTCACCTGCTTCCTGCAAGGGTCCCACAGTTCTGGGTGCAGGGAAGGAACTTGGATCATCCCCTGCCCCATCCCCTATAACCCTGCTGGTGTGGGACTGGCCCCAGTGGAAATCCCATGGGTAGACCCTGAGGGTTCCCACAGTGCTGAT
Source organism: Cinclus cinclus (assembly GCF_963662255.1). Lineage (NCBI taxonomy): Eukaryota > Metazoa > Chordata > Aves > Passeriformes > Cinclidae > Cinclus > Cinclus cinclus. The sequence continues at coordinate 6,206,868 of NC_085064.1, forward strand.
TCCTTCTGTCTCCACAGCCCTGTCACTTTGACTATGCTGTTTTCTGCCCCAACTTCACGGAGGTGTCATTGGCCAACAACGCAGGTGAGTGCTGGGAAGATAGGGCATTGTCCAGCTCCCCATCCTTATCCCTCTCCAGCTCCCCCTGCAATCCCTGACTGCTATCCCCATCCTTCCCAGACCAGCAAAACTTCAACGTGACGCTGGAGAATGCCCTGACCCGCTGCCTGGAGAACCAGCGGACATGGACGAGGCTCCTGGAGGAGAAAGTGGGGCAGGACCCCTGGCTCCCATCTCCCTTGCGGGTCGGGGGGCTGCTGCAGCCAGCCCCTGCCCGAGGCTCCCTGCTCCTGGTGCCTGCAGCCCCACGACCCCTCAATTCCCCAGCCCTGGTGTTCCCGTGCCTGGCCCAAGCACTGCGGTGGGTAGCGCAGGGCCGGGACCCTCACCTGGCAGCCCCTGTGGCCTCGGGGGCTCACCTCCACCCCGCAGCCAGCAGCGGGGCTGTGCTGCTGCGGGAGGCAGCTGCTGTCCGTGTCCTGGTCACTGGCAGCCTGCACTTGGTGGGAGGGGCTCTCCGGCTGCTCGTCCCTGCCCTGTCGCAGTAATGGGGGGACAGGGCTTTGCACCTCTGTTTACTTGAAGCAACAGTTTTGCCCCCAGTGATGCTCGGAGGCATCTGGAGGGGGATGTGGGACACCCTGCCCCATCCTGGTTTGGCTGTTTTCACCCCAGTGCCTTTTGCCTGTGCCCTTCCCAGGACACTGGCCATGGGGGGATGCTCCTGATCTCCATCCCCTCCCTGCTGAGACTGACTGGGGGGACCCCCAGCGTTTTGGGGGCTGCCCCAGGCTGTGATGAGGTCCCAGTGCCTGGTAGGTGGGAGCCTCAAGCTGTGGCAAGGCTCAGCATCAGGGCACAATTAATTTAATATAGGGAAGGTTTTTATTATTATTGATAAAAGTTTGTAACTTGGACGGGGAGCTGGTAGGAGTGGTGGGTTCTGCCCATCATCCTGTGGGCAGGCAGCAGCCTTGCACCATCCTCCGCAAATAAACCTCTTGCTGCTCCCACTGGCGCCTGCTGCCTTCTTGAGGGGATGCAGGAGGGGCACAAGGGTCACCCCAAGTGCTGGGGCATGTCTAGGGGGCACCCACTTCTTCCCCCCCCATTTGATGGGGAGCCTTGTGGGAGGTTTTGGCAATAGCTGCTCTTTCTGCCTCCCCACTGCAGCGGGGGACCCCAGGGGGGTTGCATGGTGCCCTCCCCTGGTGTGGGCTGCCCTTGGGGGGCCAAAGCATTCACTGAATGAGTAATGGAGGCTCCCTCTGGGCTTGGCCTGAGATTTGGGGCAAAAAATCAGCTTAATGGCACTGGGGTGGGTCCCCAAGTCCGTTGGCCGGGGGCTGCGCGGGCTCGGGGGGGCTCGGGGGCGTCAGGCCATGCTGCTGGTGGAGCAGGGGGTGCTCTGGGTGCTGCCGATGCTGTGGTTGGTGCTGCTGCTCTCCGAGGCTGGTGCCGTGCTGGAAACCGGCTGCAGTTTGGAGATGGGACCTGGCTCACACCGCCCGCCACGGGGGAACACCAAGGGGAAACCAGACTCAGGGCGAACAGCGGTGGCCTTGGCTCAGTCCCCATGGACCTTCCAGCCCTCATGAACAAACCCTCACGGATCACTCCCCAGCTAGCCTCTGGGATGGAGATGAGCGTGGGGCACCAGGAGCAGGAGGACAAGCAGATGGCAGAGGGACCCCCAAACAAGTAGGAGGGACCCTGAGGAGCTGTAGACACCTGAAGCAGGGTTACTCCACTAGAGCATTGCCAGGACTGTACAGATGAGGGCAATGGAGCAGTCTGGTCTCTGGCTCACCTGGGGACTTTGCCCAGGAGGGAAAAGTGGGCAACCCAGTAAGGGACATGCATGTGCTCCCCCCAACCTACCACAGGGGTCCCCAGGGGTGGTGGATACTCACGGGTGTGTGAGTAGATGTACCAGAGCCCGGCAGTGAGGAGTGCTCCGATGAGGAAGGCGCCAAAGGTGATGCCCAGGACAGCGGCCAGCCCCAGCCCACGGTCTGTGGGAGGAGGAGGCCATCAACACTGCCACACACTCCCCCTCCCATTCCCATGCTGACCACCTCCCTTGCCCTGAACTTACAGTTCAGTGGCCGCCAGGCATCCTTCACTGTCACGTCCAGGACCTTCTCAAAGATGGTGTCATTCTGCAGAGGTGGAGGTTGGGGTGAGAGGGGGAAGATGTGCACCCCTGCAGGATGACAGAGCTGGGGGCCCCCAGGCTCTTTGTGGACCAGGGAATGCTGCTCCTGGCTGGGCTCCATCACCCAACGGTGTGGGACAAACCCATCAGGCTGCTACTGCCAATGGGGACCAGCACGGTGGCATCGCAGCGTGGGGAGGGGGTTACACTGACCTGCAAGCCGGCCTTGCACTTGAGGATGGCAGAGGAGGGGATGTGTCCGCCCTCAGGAATGGTGTAGGTGAAGCGGAAGCGCCAGACCTTCCTCCCGTGGCTGCTGGTGGGGCTCTCCAGCACAGCCACCCCCGCACCACGCGCCTCCCCGCCCTGCACCAGCAGCACTGGCTCCTGCCCTGAGGCCACCAGCCAGCACTCCTTCAGCTGCAGGTCGGCTGGGTGATCCATCCACCGCATGGATGCCTGCACGGGGTGGGAATGGGGCACACCATCAGCATCTCTGGCCCAGGGATGGCTGGACTGCCCAGCCTGGGCACCAGGACAGTGGCAGTACCTGCACAAAGGCCTCCTTGTTGATCTCCAGCTCTGTCTGTGGTGCCTTGAAGTCAGCGGTAGGGAAAAGGCGCAGGAAGAGCTCCCGTGGGATCTCGCACTGGAAGCCAACCTGCAAGAGGGGTCAGCACTAAGGGGGCACCCAGCACCCAGCTGACAGTGACATTTGCACCTTCTCCAACCCCTGGATGTGCTGGGAAATTTGGCTCTTACCCGCACACTCCGGAGCACTGCATCCTTGGCCAGGCTGAGGATGAGCTGCAAGAAGACAGGAAATTTGAATCAGTCAGGTTGTCCCCACTGCTGGAGTCTATGGATGGGATGGGATGGGATGGGATGGGATGGGATGGGATGGGATGGGATGGGATGGGATGGGATGGGATGGGATGGGATGGGATGGGATGGGATGGGATGGGATGGGATGGGATTGTCCCACCCACACACTCCCCCTCCATCTCAGCCCTGGGCTGCAGTGTGATGTTTCCAGCCATGCAGAAGCAAGAAGGTGGAGAAGCCCCACTGGCAATCACTGAAGCTCTCATGGGCCATCAGTGGGGCTGGAGGCAACACCCCCAGCCAGGCCCCCTCTCACCTCATTATTGGCGTAGCCCCTGCCCTCCAGTGAGGTGCCGCAGTGGCTGAGGGGGCTTTTCAACATGAAGTGGGTGGCATTTTTCTCTGCCTGGCAGCTGATGTCCCTCAGGGTGATGTTCACCACGTCCTTGATGGGCTGAGAGGAAAGCACACTGTAGTCACCCACTGACTGGGGACAGCCCTGTGCCACCCACCCCGAGCACCCAGAGGAAGATGCAACTTCTGAGTGATTTTGGTGGACATTGGCAGCTCTCTCCACCCTCCTCACCTCCAGGTAGGACCTGATGATGACAATCTCCATGGTTTCATCTGTGCACTTCCAGGGTTTGAGGGTGAGCAGCACCTGGTGGGGCAAGTCTGGGGGCTGTGTGATGACAAGGGGGTTGGTCGTCACAGGCGTCTCAACCGTCTCTGCAGGACAGGGAGATGGGGGGCTGAGTGGGAGTGGTGGAACCCCCCATCCCATCCAGCCCTGGGGTGCTGGGGGCCTCACCGTGCCCATGAATCTTCAGGTTGATGTGGGTGCTGGCAGGGATGGCGGAGTAGGAGGCAATGACACCGTAGTTCATTTCAAAGGCTTTAGCGATGAGGTCCTGCTCTGTGTCAGGCAGGAGCGTCCCAGAGATCAGCGTCGGGGAAAAGGCAATCTTGTAATTGCCAGAGACCTGCGGAGAAGAGGAAAGGTGAGGCTAAGTGGAGACAGGGACAGCTGGGGGCGCACAAGGCAGGGTTCACCCCAGTAATGAGAGCTTGCAGCAAGGGGGCCGCCACTTTGCCCATGTCTAATGTCTCCCTCCTGCCACCTTCCCCATGACACCAGCATCTCCTGGGTACCTAGCACCTTGGTGGGGGTGGTGGGGAAGACATGTTCCTCTCAGCATACCAGTAACTGGATGTTGCACTCCTCCAAGGTGAGGAACCAGGTGAAGTTGGCCTTGCTTTGCAGGATGAGCATCTGGTCACCAGCAGAATTCTGAGGACATCCCAGAGACAGCTTCACCTCTGTGATGGGGGAGCTGCAAAACCACAAGATCCCCCTTCTCAGCATTCCCTACCAACTGGTCCCACATCCAACTTGGGATGTGGGGCTCTGCCTTTGAGACACCCCAACACCTTCCTAAGCATCTCCAAGCATATCCCACTCCCTGTCCCACCCCTGGGGTCCCACTGCTGGCACTGTGGTACCTGGGCTCCGACTGCAGATGGACGATGTGAGCGGCCCTGGTGCTCTGGGCATCACTGCGTGAGCAGCCCTTCACCCCGTGGAAGAAGACCTCCGTCTCAAGGTGCAGAGTGGCATTGAAATGCTCCTGGAGAATGCATTCTGGAGGACTGTGGGCATCTGTGCAGGTGGCAGAGTCAGCAGAGTCAAACTGTGCTCAGTGGGTGGGGAGATGCTCAGGGCCAGGGGCATCAGTCCCCATGGCATCTCCCTGGGGAAGGTACTTTGCCACAGGAGGTTGTCACCCTTCTGGAACAGGATGATCCTTCCTGCCCACTCCAGCCCCCAGGTGCTAGATCCCAGCCCCACATACCTTCTCCCAGGTGGAGCTGGACCCTGTGGGGGTCCTGCAGCTCACTGTAGGATGTGATGCCCCTGTAGGTAGTTATAGCCCAGCCCAGCAGGTCACTGGAGTTCATGGGTAGCTCAGGGTTTGATGCTCTCATGGAATCTGGGGTGAGGTGGGCGTCCTGTGGGCCAAGTGACAGCCTAAGCTGGGGTGAGGGGCAAAGCCCATCCCTCCCTTACACAGGCTGGCATGGGGTGGGGAAAGCAAGGAAAACCTTTCCCCTCAGTGTGCAGGATACAAACGTGAGCCTAAAACTGGTGAGTGTCCCTGGAGCCCGGGCTGGGGGTCACCCTGGATGAATGGAGGTTTTTGGGGCCATGAGCTGGAAGCAGCGAGAGTGGCACATGGAGGGCTCAGCCCACTTTATTATTAGCCACAAACAAAGCAGGAGGTTTATTTTGCTAACAAAGTGCCCGACCCCGGCTCAGCTCGCTGGAGCCAAACCCCATCCCTGACCTTCCTCCCACCGGCCGGAGGAAATGGGAGCTTTTTCCAGCCCTGTGCGTCATTCCCTGCCTGGCCAGCCCAGTGCTCAGCGCCGCCAGCAATAGTCAGGAGAGTCCCCTCCTCCCTGGGGCACCACAACCATCATGTCTGATGATTGTGAGTACCAGTCTCTACCAGAGACCCCCTTAAACATCCCCATGGATGGCCTGAGCCCTGCTACCTCCCGGGACTGCTCCCATTGTGGGGCTGTGGCACTCACGGTGTGGATGATCAGGTTTGAGCACGGGGAGGTGATGGTGGCAGAGCAGAAGGTGCAGAGGAGGATGAGCACTGCTGGCCGGCTGCAGTCGGCTCGTGGAGTCACGGTCACCACCAGAGGGCCAGGAGAGTCCTGGGGTGGAAGAGGAGAGTGTCACCACTGCGGCCACCAAGCCCCAGCTGCTGTCACCTTCCTGGCTGCCCCCTGGAGCCAGAGGGATCAGGGAGAGACCTTAGGCTGGCCCTGAGGATGAGCCATGCAAGAGGCAGCCATGGCTGGGTTTAGGGGGCAGGGATTCCACATGAATCCACACGTGTACCTACGCCAGCGGGGCTAACACCTCTTGGCTCCCCTAAGCAAGGGACCAGTTGTATGCCCACCTGGCAGATGGTGATATCCACACACTGGTGTCCAGGACACCCCACATAGTGGGGTCTAGGCACCCCCTTCTTAGGGACCAGGGCATCGTTGAGTTAAACACTAAGTAATCTCTGCACTGGATAAGACAGTGTCACCCCACTGTGGTCTGGGGTAACCCCAAACTGAGAACTGAAGCATCCCTACATTGGGCCAGGGCATCCTCACCCCATGCACCAGAGCATCTCACTGTAGGTACTGGGGTATCTCCCACTGAAGACTGGAGAATCCCCACCCTGGGCACTGGGACATCCCCCTGGAAGGTTTCCCAGCCCCATCCCAGCACTGTGCAGCCACTCCAGGCTCAGGTGTGTGCCCGTACTGGTGCGTAGGGATGCCTGGGCTCAGTGGTGGCACACACCATTCCTCGTGGCTAGCAGTGCCTGGTTGCCTCTAGCCGGAAATCCGGATGGGGAAGTCAAAACTCCAGGTGCTAAATTTGGCAACTGCTGCCCGAATAATGACTCGCAAAGCTCTGAGCCAGGCAGCAGGCAGGGAAAACCAGCCGGGGACTGGGTGGGTGGAGCTGTTGCCAGTGAGACTGTGGGCATCCCAGCCTGGCCATGGCCCCGTGGCAAGCGTGGGTGGCCAGGGACCCCGGGTGGCCCCGAGTGCCGGGGAGGAGCTGGCGGCTGTTTTTCCTGCCGCGTGTTTTGTGGCGCTCCATTGTTTGGCTGCGCGAGTGGCGGGAGCCTCGGCGCTCCCCGCCGCCGCCTTTCGGGTTATTTTTTTCTTTTTCTTCTCTTTTTTTATTTTTTTTTTTTTTTCATCGTGGGGATCTGCTTATAGAAAGCAGCTTCCAGTAATTCTTCTATAAGTGGAGCCGCGTCCCTGCCCAGCTTCCCCCGTGCGCCGCGGGGCTCAGTGCCGCAGCCGTGACATCAGTGCGTGTCCCCTATTGCCACTGGTGACAAGCCTGGGGCACCCCCAGCCCTGGCACTTATCCAGGATGCCATGGGCAGGTCACACAAGGCTAGGAGAGAGGGGTCCTTGCAAAACCCACCCTCCCCAGCGCCTCGTGGCTTGGCTCCCCCTCTGCTCCAAAAGCAGAACTGGGAGAGCTGGGAGGTGGCAGGGAGGGGGGAGTGTGGCGCCGGGTGGCCCAGGGCTGGGCCAAAATCTGGTGCTGGGCCCCAGCCAGCACAAGGGAAGCCAGGCTGTCCTGCAGAGCTGCCATGCAAACCCATGTGCTGGTGCAAATCCACCCAACAGAGCCAGCCAGCACCAGTGCCAGCTCTGACACTGCCGTGCACTGTCCTTGCCCCAAAGCACAAGTATGGTTATCACTCCTCGGCAAGGCTGTGCCAACATTGGCAGACAGGTTGCTGCTCGCTTGGACACCTTAATGTGTCCTCTTTCATCCCTCCACTCTTTCCTCTATGCCCCCCTTCAAACCTCATTCCATCTCTTCCTCCATCCTTTCCTCCATTCTGCCTTCCCTCCCTCCCTCCCTCCCCAATGTGGTCATCATTGGGTATCTGTGGCTCTGCCCAGCTCCTGAGCCAGAACAAGGCCACCTTCCCAGGGAAATGGAGTGTCCTGAGGTGTCCAGCACAGGAATATCTGCCTTGGCAGCACGGGCTATTTAAAGAATTTGCTTCTAATGTAAATGTAAATGTAAAGTCTTTACATTTACATTAGGCGCAGAAATGTCTAAGGCTATTCTTGGAGGAGACACTTGGACAGAGTGCCATGGAGGAGATTAATCCAGATCCTTTCACTGCTCCTTAATTTGAGGAAAGTTTTCACAGCTGGGACACCCTGCCTGCTGAGGACAGTGACAGGGTGACAGTGCTGTGGTGACAGTGTTAAGTGACAGTGTAAGAAGTTCTGTGGGGATGCACTGGGAACTCTCTTGCTCACCTCAGACCACTTGACCCTGAGGACATGAACTTCATGGCCCGTATTCATGGAGCTGTTGCTGACACAGCCCCGCAGCACCGTGCTGGTGGCATAGAAGAGAGTGATGGGTGGCTTCGCTGTCACTGGCTGCAGGTCACAGCCCTCGGCTCTCCCGGGGTCTGGGCGGAAAACAAGAGACTGTCAGTCCCCGCCGCACGGATGTGGGGTGACAACACGGAGGGACGCGATGGAGGAGGGAACTGAATGTCTCTGCCAGCGCCGGCACTGCCCCTTCAGCTTCAGCCCCCAGTCCGGCGTCAGCACGGCCCCACTGCCGGCACAGCACCCCCGGGACCATCTGCTACGTGTTCGCTCGGGGCCCGTCCGCCACCGCCGGCCCCCTCCGCAATCACGTTAATGACCCTTGGATCCGGGCTGGAAAAATCCACGGTCCCTGCTCGGCACAGCCGCGTGCCAAAACTCGCACCCAGACGCCCCGAAGGCTGGGGCGGTGGCGGAAGCCCCCCCTCCCCGCATTCCCCCGCCGCAGGAAAGTGGGAAGCGCAGGTATGGAAAAGGCTGTGAAGCTCATCCTCCGCGGGCGCTCAGGCGTGAGCTTTGCCCCATCCCAAAGCCCCCGGCGGCGCGCGGCGAGCGGGGCCGGCCGGCGGCTGCCAAGGGAAATCCTGAGCGCAAACAGCCATTTGAAGGGCTGATCCTGTAAATCCCCACGTGCCTCGACAGTTTCCTCCGCCTCAGGCAGCCCTGCTGTGGCCGGACTGTCCTCAGCTTGGCCCTGAGGAACCGTCGGCATCCATGGGTGCTCCCTTCCAGGGGGCTGGGCAGGACGGATCCCCGTGGTCACAGCTGGGGGACTTTCTATGGGCAGATAGTGCCTGGGATGCTGTGTTTCCTTTGGGGGTGGCCACTGAGCTCTATCCCTTCCCACTCCAACTTTTCCCATCCCTGCTGGCTCCAGCCAACGCACCCGGAGGCGGCTGGACCGCACTCCAGGTCCACCCAGCCACCCGCACCGGGACTGGGGCTAGAGAATGCGATGCTCCAGGTCATTCATTGAGTTTTTTGGGACGCAGCACCGGGCAAAGGGCCACTCGTTCCAAGTCGTGCCCATCATAGTGTCCCTGACCCTCGTCTGACCGATGGGATGGCCCGGCTGTGGCGGCGGGGTCACAGCACAGACCCCCGGTGACGCTGCCGTGGGCCCACTCATTGTCCGGCGCTTCCTCCCCCCAGCGTGGCGGCCGCGCGGCCGGCAGCATCGGGAGGAAGATAAACAGCCTCTTATCTGGGCGCCACAGGCTGTGTCCCTCTTCCCTTCCACTCCTGCCCTGACGGCACCGGGCACCGCTGGGCAGAGGACGGGCAGCTCGCCGCTCCTCGGGCAGCATCTTGCTGGGAGGTCACGCAGGGCTGGGGGCTGCGGCTGGGCTCGCCCCTGGCAGGGCAGGGATGCCGGCGGAGGGGATGCGGGGCAGCGGTGCCAGTCGGGCACTGTCTGTCCCTGGGGAAGGCAGCGGGTTCCAGCATTATGCCAGGATCAGATAAAGGGGCTCAGCTGGGCCGCCGAGGCGATCAGATAAGGGCACTGTTATTTTTGTACTCCAGGAAAGGGAAAAAAAATTAAAAGGAAGAAAGAAAGAAAATCCACTTTATGTTTTTCCAACTTGCACTCTCCCTTGCCTTGGTGCCGCTGAGATCAGGGAACAGGGATGGTCTTACTGTGGCTCCTCTGTGGGTCAGGGGCTGGGGGGAAATTCCTGGGGTTTTGGGAGCAGATGAAAAGCCTGGGCAGAGAGCAACTGCCCAGGGATGCAGGGTGCAGGGCAAGGGTTGCTCTGGTGGTGCAGGATGTCCATGGATGGGCAGTGCCACTTTGGCATCCTTGCATCTTGTGGTGTTACCTCAGCACTTGTGTAATGAGCTGATCCAGGTCAGGAATGGGGCTGGATTCTGCACTGAGAGGGAAAGCTCATCCTCTGATCTACTGCTGGCAGTTGGACCATGCTGAGGTGGCACTGGGGGTCAGATGATGGGGTGGACAGGTCCAGGCTTTGGGCTTGACACAAGCCACATCATCCTGCCACTCAATAAGTCAGACAGGTACCAAGAAGCCTCTCCTCAGAGATGGGAGGGGTGACCCAGCACCATGCTCAGCCCATGGGGAGCAGTGCTGGCTGCTGTCGAGGGGGCACAAAGCCCCCCACCTCTTGAAGCTGTCTGTGTCTGTCAGCCGCTCTGACACCCTGACACTGCACTCATTAAGAGCACCCCAGTCCCACAGCACTGCTCTCACTGAGGGCACCACCGTCCCACACCACTGCACCCACCATGAACATCCCAGTTCCATAATACTGAACCCACTGAGGGCACTCCCGGCCCCAGAAGTTCCTGTGAGGAAGAAGCAGCAACTGTACAGGATGTGCTGAGTAGCACAGGTAGGCGGGATGGGGACCATGTGTCACAGCCATGCAGGACATATAGCACAGACACTCAGGATGGGGACCACATGGCACAACTACATAGGACAGTGATGATATGGCACAGTCATATAGGATGGGGTCCATACAGCGCAGCTGTATAGGTTTGGGGTTGTATGGCCAGGGAAGATGGTCTGTTTATATGGCAGAGTGACACAGGACAGGGATCACACAGACACATACAATAGGGACTGTATAGCTCCATTACAGAGCACAGGGACTGTGTGCCACAGCCATGTAGGATGGGGATCATACAGCACAGATAAATAGGACAGGGACCATAGGAACGGACACTCAGGGTGGGGACCATATGGCACAGCCATGTAGGACTCAGCCTATATAGCACAGCCCTATTATGGCATGTATGGCACAGCCATGTAGGGTGGAGACTGTTGGGACAAATACAAAGGTCATGGACACATGGCACCGCTACATAGGACACAGGTGACATTGCACAGCTGTGTAGGATGGGGACCAGATGGCACAGCTGTGTGGTATAGAGACATCATAGGGAGGACAAGAGCTCTGTGGCACAAGGACACAGGGTGGGGATCATATGGCACAGTTATAGGATGGGGAGCATATGGCACAGTTATAGGATGGGGACTGTACAAGAAAGCTACGGAGGACACAGACCTCAGTACACATCTATGCAGGAGAGAGACACCACAGCACTGCCACAGGGCAGGGACTGTGGCACAGCTACAGGACGTGCACCGGGCCTCACAATTACACAGGACCCAGGACTTACTGTACATCTACAAGAATGGAAACTCTATGGCACAACGATAGGGGACATGGCCCACATGGCAGGGACTATCTGGCACAGCCACCACACAGCTTATATCACAGTTGTGATATAAGATAGTGGGTGTCAAGCCTGGCAGTGGGGCCACTCCAGCACCTCCCAAGAGCACTGGCCCCCGAGGTGACCAGGAAGGACCAACCGATCCAGGACACTCAGTGCTGCTGGCCCCAGGCTCTCTGGGTGGCTGCTGCCCTCCCAGTTCCCCTCCCCTCTGCCAGTGGGCTATGTCCCGAAGTCCCCCAGCTCCCTGTCCTCCAGCTCCATCAGCCCTGGTGTCCCTCCTTGAAATTCCCACTGTGGCTCCAACTGTTTTGGAAGCATCTTAGCCCCCAGCTCCCATGTGAGGCTTTAAGGCCTTTTTCCCCGTTCTCATCTCCATCTCCAGCCCCACATCCCATGTGAGGCTTTATGGTTTTGGTTGCTGTTTTTCTTTTCCTATTTCTCGTCCCCATCTCCAGCCCCACATTCCACGACTTTAAGGGTTTTTTTTCCCACTTCTTATCTCCGTCTTCTGGTCAACCCCTACATACTCCATGGTGATGGCGAACCATGAAAGCCACCCCAGACCCCCCATTTACCGTCTTGGCCAGGATTCAGCCACGGCGTCTTCAACACCTCCCGCGCCCCGGTGACGCAGCCGGGATTTCGGGGGTCCCAGGGAGCGGCAGGGCTGTGCTGAGTGTGTGTTCCGGGAATCGGGGCGGGTTTGTCCCTTCCCACATCCAGGCTGCTCCCCAAAACCTCCTTTCCCGGGGGTGACAATCACTGCCTGTGCGGGCACAGCCGGGACCCCTTTGGCCACCGATCTAGAGTCACCGCTGGGTCCCGCCGAGGCGGCTGTCCCGTCCCGGGGCTCCCTTCCCGGGACTCCCGTCCCGCTGTCCCATCCCGCGGGTCTCATCCCCGGGCTCCGGTTCCCTGGTGCCCCCCGTCCCCACTCACCCGGGCGGCCGAGCAGCGCCAGGAGCAGCGGCAGGAGAGGGACGGAGCGGGGGCCCATGTCCGCCTGCGGCCGCTCCCCGGGAGTCAGCGCCGAGTGCGGGCGGCGGCAGCGGCAGGAAACCGACTCCCTTCGGAGGAGGGTCCGCGGCGGAGGAAATGCCGCTGGCGGTGCTGGGGCCGGGCCGGCGGGGCCGGGGGGCGGAGAGGATGGACACCCCCTCCCCCGGAGGCGCCGTGCCTCAGTTTCCCTACAGCGCCGTGCGGGAGGGGCTCACTGGAAGCGCCCCGGGCAGGGGAAGGGCACTGGTACCCGGGGTAGGTGCCCCCAGGGAACTCCCAGGGCTGGCACCAGTGAGTGGAGGGGTTGGACACAGGGGTTCTGGTGGGGTCCACCCACCCAAGTTATTCCCTAGCTGCCCCCAGGGATGGGAATGGAGGGGCTGCCCCCGACATTCAGCCCCAACTGCTCCCAGCCAACGCCTTAGCAGGATGACATGTCTCAGGCTGGTGGCTGCCCCACGGCCCTGGACACCCCCTCTGGTGGGCAGGTGGAAGCCCCCGAGCACTACTGCCTGCCTTGCCTGTACCCTTGGCCAGGCCACAGACGGGGCTGCCCGGACAGCCCTACCTGGCAGGTGGGCTCGGGGTCAGAAGATCCTTTGGCACAAGGGGGCCTGGGTGAGGGAGTCACGGGCAAGGGGGTCACAGCTGAGCACCGCCAAAGGGGGAGCCATGAGGTGGCTGGGGACCCCCTTCTGCACTCCTGCCCCATTCCTCCCCACACCTCTCCTGGCCGAGGTGAGAGCCCTCACACAGCTATCAGTGCGGCTGGGACCCTCAAGCCGGGGTAGGCGCAGGTCCCCCGGGTGGTTTTCATCTTGACTCATGGTTCACGGGCATGGCGACAGAATAGAAATGTGCCAGGGAAATCAGCGACGCCTGTTCCCAGCAGCCAGGATGTCCCCGGAGATGTCTGTGACCCGGGACACCAGCAACCATCTCCATGACAGAGCACTGCCATCTCCTGGGGACCGCGGGGACGGGTGCTCACCCGGGGATAGAGACAGCGGTGGGGACAGGGACCCGGCCCAGGATCCTCTGGCTCCCTTGCACCCCTCTCCCCACCAGCGACACTGCAGGACAACGAACAAGAAACCCTCGGTGATGGACACTGGAATGGTGGCAGCCACAGTGTGATAGGAGGGTAGTCGTGCCTGTGGGATGGCCACATGTGCAGCCCCCTGCACCCCACTTGGCCCAGCATCCTCCCCCCTTACAGCATATGTGATGGCCTTGCAATTTCAAGACAGAGGAAAAGCATCTAAACCCCAAGACCAAGCACTAAGGGCCGTAATGGGGAGCAGGGCAGGGTCCCTGTTCCACTCCCTGCCCAGGTCACCACCTGGGGAAACTGAGGCACACCCACAGCACACCCACAGAGGGCTGGAGGTACAAGACAGATGGGTCTTCCCATTCCCCAACTTTAGGCTACGGTGTTCCAAACCACACGACCCCTCCGTCCCTTGTCTCCACCAGCACGAGGCAGGCACCCGCCGGCCCCAGCCCTGGATTGTTGTCCTGGCAGTGTCCCAGCCCAGGCCGGATGGCTGCATCCTTCCTGCCCGCCGGCCTCCCCGCAGTGCCCCGGGCTCTGCCGGTGGCTCGTGGCCCCCGAGTACGGGGCTGACGTCGGGCTGACTGGTGAGTTTGGATTTTCGTCTTGGGGAGTTTTGTTTTTTCCCTGCTGGCTTCCTTTCACCGCTCTGACTCCTTGGCCTCGTGGCCTTGGCTGACCCAAATGCTGCTGCCCCTCCTGCCCTCCCAGCCCCCTGGCTCCGTGCCCAGCTCCCAGCAGCCCAAAAGTAAGTGGTGGGGGGGCCCTGTTGGGGTTGCAGCTTTGCTACCTCCTGCCCTCACTGTGGCCTGTCCCCAAGCCCCACCGCAGACCCTCAGCGATGGCATTGTGACGGTGTGGTTCTGTGGGTGCTGGGGAGCCCCCACATCCCCTGTCCCCCCCACCAGTACCCCCAACTGTCTGTCTGTTGGGGTCCTGTGACTCACCACCATGAGAGCACCCACCCAGTCCCCCAGCCAGGAGGACTCCCAGCCTGGTGGCTGAGCTCCTCTGGGTGTCCCCAGCACATTCCTTATTCCCCGGGGTTAGGACTAAGCAGTGAGTATCCAGGCACAGCAGGACAGGGAGCACCCCACTCCAGGGTATTGTGCCACCACAAACCATCAGTGCAGCCACTGCGTACCCCAAAAAACCCAGACAGCCAACAGAAACAAGGAAATGCCAAGGCATGAAAGTGGTGGAAATCCCCATCCCAAATCCGGTCGCCTTCAGCCCCTGGCAGCCAGTGGGAGAGCTGAGAGGGAGGGACGCATGTGCAGGACACGACTCAGATGCTGCCTGTGTGTCTGGACACACACCCAGAGCACGAGGGGGTTCAGCAATTGGGACAGAATGAGGGCGGTCAGGACTGGCTGGAGGATGCAGGCGCAGCCTCCCCGCAGGCCACGGATTGGGAAGCCGGGGCGAGCGGCCGGGATGCTCCCTCCCTTCCTCTGAGCACAGCATCTCGCCGCCCCGGTGGGATAAACACCCGCTTCCTGCCCTTAATCAGCTCCAGAGGGGCTGGGGGGGGACGGACAGAGGGGGAGAGAAAAAAAAAATTCCTCTGGAAAGAAAAACTCATTTCCTGCGACAGAAGAAAAAGATAAAGTCTGGATTCATTAAAGTGAACTTTACTGGGGAGAGACGGGAAAGAGCCAAACACAATGTCCTTGAAATTTCCTCCGCATGGCTCCGTCCACGAAAACAGGATAAAGCCGCTTCCGCTGTCTCTGCTGGAGTGCACTGGGGGGAACTGGGGCCGGGGGTTCCGTTACAGGCAGTCGAGGTGGGTGCAGACCTGCTGGAAAACCTCATCCACGGAGCCCTCGGCGTTGAGCTGGGTACAGAGGGGTTAGCTGGGGGACTCCCCTAGGGTTCTTATCCAAGAGCAACTGGAGCTCTTCCAAGGGTGCATTTTGGCCATGGGTGAAGAAACCAGGGCTCATTTAGGGCAAAGGGGTGTGGGCCATCCTTGGAAGGGGGGTGTGTTGGGAATGAGAGGGGTCAGGCCCACCCAAAATTAGGTGGGATTGAGTCTTCCTGCTTCCCTCATCATCCCCATCCATCACTTCCCCTCCCCTGGGACACAAGCCCCAAGCAGTGGGGCTGGAGGGTGCTGGCATCAGCCACATAGCCGCTTACCTGGCGGACAATGCCTCTGCTCTTGTAGAAGGCAATGACAGGCTCAGTGGCCTTGTAGTAGGTCTCCAAACGCTTCTTGATGGTCTCCTCATTGTCATCCACCCTCCCGCTGGTCTCCCCTCGCTTCAGCAGGCGTTTCACCATTGTGTCCTTCCCTGCATCCACATAGAGCAGCAGCGTGGGGGGAGCGATCTGTGGACAGAGGGAACAAGGTTGTGGGACAGAGGAGGACGCTGAGTTGGTGTGGGTCTGGTTTGGTTTGGGCAGGTGGTGGGGGTCAGCATGAGGGTCACAAATGTCCCCACACCACCCTCTGGCCCCCTCCCCACATGGGTCTGGGGACCATCAGTACACAGAGAAGTCCCCACACCATCTTCTGCCTCCCTTCGCTTTGGTCTAAGAGCCACCAGGACACTGTTCCAGTGGCCTCTAGGGCCATGTAGAGGGAGGCAAAGGGACACTGGCCAAGCCCTGGCTCTCTGCCATCATGTCAGCACTGTTGTCACGCTCTGTCAGCCTGAAGACACCCTGGTCCCTCCCACTGTGCTCTGGGCACAGGCCGTCCCCGATGGAGAGGGACCTGCTGCCCAGTTTAGATCCCTCTGGGATGTGATCTCTGCTGGGAGGGGGAGGCCAGGCTGCTGCTGGATTGAGTCCTTGTGCTAAGCTGGTGTGTGGCACGGCACAGCTTGGCACCAGTCCTCACCTTCTTTTCAAACTCTTCTCCCTGCTTCACCTCGCGGGGGTACCCGTCGATCAGGAAGCCCTTGGACACGTCTGCTTTGGCCACCATGGCATCCCGCAGCATGTCCAGCACTGTGTCCTGCAGGGGGGAGGACAGAGCTGCTATGACTGATATGGGACACCATGACTCCAACTCAGCATCCCCGATCTCTGCTGCAAATCTCACCCTGGGATGGCAGGGCCAGAGATGCCTGAGCCATGTGCCAACCATTACTGTGGTATCTGGTGACCCCACTGACACCCCTGTGGCAGCTGGTGGCTGGTGAGGACTTACCAGGGGCACCAGCTCTCCCTTCTCCATGATGGCCTGCAGCTTCTTGCCCCGCTCGGAGCCTGAGCTGACCTCAGCCCGCAGCAGGTCCCCCGTGGAGAGGTGGGTGTAGCCATACTTCTGGACAATCTTCTCACACTGTGTCCCTTTCCCTGAGCCGGGGCCACCTGCAAGGCACATGTGTGCCCCAAGCCATGGGTAAGGAGGAAGGGGGTACATGGGAACAGCAGCACAGACATGCAGGAGTCCTCAGAGCTCGATGACATGTCAGTTGGTGTCCCCAAGCCCAGCACCAAGTGGATGGACAGAGCTCCTCCTGAGGTTGCCCAAGTGCCTGGGGGTGTCATGGGCTGCTGGGAATTGGCATATGGGCACCACACCCTGATGGCACCCAGGGCATCACCACCCAGGGTTTTGTCACATTACCTCCCAGGGGTTTGTTGTCACATCAACCCCCACTGGTCTACAGTCACATCACCCCAGATGCTGCCATCCCATGCCTGGCCAGAGGTGGCCTCCTGGTCCCACCATACCCTATGTGGCCTCGAGGAGCCAAGCTGGAGCCATGGCCATCCCACAGCACCTGGGAATAGCCCAGTCCCAGCCTCCAGCCCCGTTTCCCCAGCCTAGAGCTACAGGGAAAAGGCCTGGGCTGACCCCACCAGTGACAGGACCTGGACACAGACTTACCCACCACGAAGATGATTTTGTGCTGCTTGAGCTTTTCTGAAAGAGAGAGAGGGGGAAAAAAAATTATCAAAAGCCAAAAGGTCCATTGGGGAGTGAGGTGTCCCCAGGGGGTGCCAAATCCAGGGCAGGCATCCCTGGGGATAGAGGGGACCGATCCAGGAGAGTCCTGGGGAGAAAATGGAGAGGGAAGCAGACGTGTGTCCTGGTCACCTGGGCAGGTTGGGATGTCTGGCCACGTCTGAGCACAAGGACCCCATGGCACCTCGGCCATGGGGCTGGAATTCCAGTGCCACGTGGTGTCCCAGAGGTGGTCATTGTCCATGGCTCCACTGCAGGCAGGGACTGGTCTCATCCATCCCTGTGGCTGGCTTCTCACCCCGCTGGGCTAACTGGGGCCATGGCAGGCTCAGCTTGGCACGGCCACCTCGAGCACCTGGCACAACGCTGGCAGTCCCTGGACTCCAGCATCAGTCCCTGGACCTGGTGGCTGATGTGCAAGTGGCACTGACCACCCCAGCCCCTGCCCAGCACCCTGGCACAGGGTTCTCACCACCTGTGGGATCTGTGCACCAACCATGGTGTGGGGTGATGCCAAAGAGGGAAGCAGAGCTAAAAATAAAGTTGTGCTTCTCTGGGGCCACTTTCCCATCTCCTGATTACAGCTGGATGAAATTTCAACCCCTTGGCACCCGGCACTCCCCAGGGCTGGGGATGGAGCCAAGTGTCTGGCAGGGACCAATGGGATGTGGGGAATGTGGGGGGGCTGGAGGGACACGGGGGATGGACAGAAGAGAGGCAGGCAAGGACACGGGGACACGTGGAGGGGAGGAACGCAAAGAGGACCAGGGGCTACATGTAAGGGGGACAAATACAGGGGGGACACGGGGGACAGAGGCAGGGAGGGATGGGGAATGTGGAGGGGATGTATGCAGGGAGGATGAAGGGGATTAATTCTGGGGAGGTTGATGCGGGGGGCAACCAAGGAAATGGATACAAGGGAGACAGGGAGATGCAGAGGGAATGGATGCAGAGGACACGGAGGGGACGGATGCAGTTGGAATGCATGCAGGGAGACAGATCACTCACCTGTCGACATGCTGCTGTGGTCCAGGCACTGAAGCACTTAAGGCTGCCAGGAAAGAGCAGGATAAACAACTCAGCACATCAGGTGATGTGACACACCAAGTGTCTGGGGAGAAAAGGGGTCTCCCTTTCTGGCCATGATGGTGCTTAGCTCCAAGGCCAGGCTGGGGGGTGGGACAGAAGACACAATTCCTGGCTCGGCCCTGGATTAGGGAGCTGAGGGATCTCTGCTTCTGCGGCCATCACTCACCTGGCTCCCAGCAGTCACCCTCCGCATCCGGCTGCGGTAAGGGCATCCCCATGCCGGGTGACGCGTGGTGACGTTGCCGGCTTCCTCCCCTGCCCTGCCCACATCCCAATGCCAGGGGTGCTGCCCGACAGCAGGAAACCCGCTTGGGATGCCCGGTGCCACCACAACAGCGAGTGATGGAGGCAGCACCCCCAGCTGCTTAAGGGCTGATTTTAGGGGGGTGTCCTAAAGAGGGGGTTGCAGCACCCCACTGCACCCCCAGGACCTCGAGGGTGTGTTTGGCCACCCTGCCTGCCCACACCCAGCCCCGCAGCACCCGACCTGCTTGGCCACAGCGCGTCACCCCAAACCGGCTGGACGGGGTGCAGGGACGGGGCATCCCGTGGCCAGAGGAGCCCGCAGCCGCTGACAGGTCGTGTTACAACCTCGAAAGGGCAGGGGCTAAGAATGGCCGGATTGAAACCGGCACCGGGTCACATCCCACCAGCGCTGCGGGGACAAAGTCCTGAGATGGCCCCCACGGGGTTTGGGGGACGCGGGACTCCCGAGTCCCTAATTGTGGGGGTGCTGAGACCCAGGACAGCTGGCACAACTCTTGGTGGGGTGATCGGGGGGTGCGGGCAGCCCCGGCCCTCAGCGCGAGCTGGGTGCCCGATCCAGCGCGGTGCCGGTCCATGGGTGATGTGGAGGTGATCGGTCCAGAGGCGATAGGGAGAGCGCTGACCCATTCGGGTCGGGGCTGGGGAGGGGGCTGCAGGATGGCCTCGTAACTCCGCAACCAAGGCCATTGCGGACCGCACCCCGGGGTGCCTCCAGCGACCTCAGCCCACCGCCAGCTCCAACCCACCTCTCCCATCGGCAGCCAGCGCCCCGCAGCCCCTCCCCGGAACCCGAGCCCCGGGCCGGGCTGCTCCAGCACCCCTGCAGTGCCCCCGCCACTCCTCGCAAGCGCCAAGCAAAGCCCCCCGCGCTCCTGCGCTGCCCCCGTGCCCGCCGCTGGCGCGGTGCCCGCCCGGGCACCCAGGGATCCCGCACTGACCGGTCCCGCACAGACCGGTCCCGCACTGACCGGTCCCGCACTGACCCGGTCCCACGGGGGTCCCGCACAGACCGGTCCCGCACTGACCCGGTCCCACGGGGGTCCCGCACTGACCTGGCCCCGCCGCCTCCCGCGCCGTGCCCACCGGTACCGCTATTTATAGACCACGGCGGCGCGCGGGGCACGCCGGGAGCGCGCGGCACCGGCAGCGCGAGCGGGCGGCGCGGGGGAACGGGGAGGGACGAGGGGGGACAGAGGGGGACAAGGGGGGCGACACGGCGGTCCCTGCGTCCGCCCGCACAGGCAGCACGGGCAGGACGCGGTTAAACCCTGCGCGGCTCGGGGGTGCGGGTCCGCCCGCGGGGGGAGCCCCCGCCCTGCCGGGGCTGGGGTCTGCGGGGCTCCCCGCGCCTCCGCCCCCAGCTCGTCGGAGGGGAATGCTGTTCACGTCACTGTCCACATGTCGCCTCCCCTTTCCTGCCCCCACTCCGTTCTCATGTCCCCATCCCTATCCCTAAGGCCCATTCCTGTCCCTAGTGTCCCCAGCACTGCTCCTTATGTCCCCATCCTCGTCCATAATACCCTCATGTCCCCAACCCATTCCCATGTGCCCATCCCATCCCTACGTCCATCCCTAATGTCCCCATTCTTGTCCCATCCCACCCCTACTGTCACCATCCTTGTTCCTAATGTCCTTATGTCCCCATCCCGTCCCCATGTCCCCATGTCCCCACCCCCAGCTCCAGGGGTGTAAAACCCCGGGGGCATTCTGTTCTTGTTAAGATCTGATTAGTGAGAGATGCCGGATGCCAAAGCCAATAGTATAGATTTTATTTAACAATAAAATGTGAGGTAGAGAAAGAAATAGAAAAGAGGGACTGTATGTGTGTCGGGGGGAGAGAGATCGGTCAGGCACAAGACTGTCACCACCCGTGGCTCCCTCAGCATCCCCCTGGTCCCTCTTCACCCTGGTCTTGGTGGTGGGGCTCCCGAGGTTGTTGGAAACTTTTCACTATTTATACATTTTTGCAAATGAAGGCATTACTGCTCATTGGCTACACAGTTCCTTTATTCAATTGGTTAAATGATTCCCTCTCTTCTAAAGCTAATTAATCCCATGCTCAGTCTTTCTCTTCGAGTAGAGTCCTTGGTTGCAATCTCCCCTGCTAGAATTATCTTTTACCCAGCTGGAGTTAATTCCATCCACCAGTTACCAGGTTGACTTACCTTGTGGATTCTGTGTCCATTATCAGGGATACATTTTCTCCCCCAGTTTTGTTTACCACCCCTAATCGGAGATAATGCTCAGATAATAGTACCACCATTATTTTATCTCAAATTCCTCTTAGGGTGGCTTAATTCATGTAAAATTTATGTAAAATATCAGGCATATTTGGCAGGGGGAAGAGGGGCCTTGGTGGTTGCAGATCTATCCCATAAGTTGGGGTGACCTGTTTGACTGGTGGTATGTGTATGAGCAACTGCCCTTCCACGGCTCGTCTGGATGTGTTACCCAGATATGCCAGACCAGAGCCAGGGCCATCGTGCTGCTCTTTTCTGTGCCCATCTCATGGCAAAGTTCTTCTGTGGCACCAGACTTTGAGGCAGGCAACTGGGATCTCCAAGTACTTGCACTTACCTGCCCTTCCTCTTCCTCTGAGGCTGCAGAGACCCCGTCCCAAGACCCTGTGACCCCAGGGCACCTGGCTGGGGGTGACACAAGCTGGGGAGGTCTCAGCTGTCACCTGCCACTGAGGAGGTGGCTCAGAGCTGGAGTCAGCCCGGAATTGCACATGGGTCCCACCTGGCCATACCCTCCTGAGTGTCCACTGCTGTGGGATGGGGGTCACTGCCATCATCCCCAAAAACCCATCCAGAACCAGGGCTCAAGGTAACAGACTGCAGCAATATTTATTCCTGTACAAACAATTACAAAACACAGGCACCCCACTGCTTCCCCCAGCACGGAGCCCAGAGGGAGAACAGGAATGGATTCTGGCCAAGGCTCAGCACCCAAACATGCCATATTTAGGTACTTTTCCCAGATCTACTTCTCTGCTGCCAAGAAATTAGTAACGAAGTCCTGTTCCAGCCACAGGGTGCCAAGAGGCACCACTGCCCCCCCCCCCCCCCCCCCCCCCCACTTGCCCATTTCTAAATTTTTCATAAGCAGTTGCTGGCCCTTTGTTACTACTAACAAGCAGCCCCTGCTCACTCCTTCATCCAGGAAACCCATGTACAAACCCCAGGATTAGAAGCAGGGAGAAAAAAGCCAAACCCCCCAAAAAGCTCCCCAAAATCCCATCTTTCAGTTAGAAAAGGTTATGGCACAGTGGGGTGCAGTGGTGCTGGGAGGGGCTGGTGTTTTTGGGGTACTGGGACAGGGACGGTGACAATGTCACCCTCATGTGGTCCCACCAAAAACTGTACGGCTCTGCTGTGGGAAGGATGACCGAGGACTGGGATGAGGGGGCTGGGGATGGCAGAGGGGGGGCTGAGCTCCAAGAGGGGGTCTCCCCACCCAGAGGGTTGGGGGAAACAGTCTCTGTGATGATCCCAGAAGTGGTGCAAACCCAAAACTGAGCCAAGGAGACCAGGAACTCCCTTAGAGGCTCACAGGGGTTGCAATGTGCATGGACCAGGATGGGGCAGAACATCATGCCCCATGCACATGGAGGGGGGACACCCCAAATCTTACATTCACCACCTGGCCCCCAAAAACCAGCTCAAAACCCAACACATCCCAGGTGCAGGAAGCCACCATGCACAACAGCAGTGGTCCTGGGGGAGGCAGGATGTGTGGTGGCATCCTGATGCCTGGCTCCCACCACTCCCAGGGAAATGCAGGGGAACCCCCATCCATGCCAGCACCAGGGGTGTGCCCGGCAGGTGTGGGGCAGCCCCTAGGTCCAGGTGGGGTGGGAGAAGGTGATGTTGTAGAGGCCGGCCCAGCTGGCAAAGACCCTCTTCTCAGTGATGAAGCGGTGGTGGTTGCCCCTGCGGCTCCGCTCGTTGTGGATGTAGGTTGTGCACTCGTCGGGGCCCTTGGGCTCATAGTAGTGGTAGGGCAGGCGGCGGGGTGGGGGGTGGCGGCTGCAGTGGAGAAAGAAACGTTGGGTGAGCCCCGTGGTGGGGTCAGGGCGCTGGGGTGGGGGCCTGGGGCTCTCCTTACCCGCAGTAGCTGGGTGGCACCATGCCATAGACTTGGATGGCGTCGCACAGCTCCACCGCGATCACCATGGTGAACCAGCCAGTGCTGAGCCACGAGCGAGACTTCTCCCTGGGGAAGAAAAACAACAGGAAGGATGACAGGGGTGAGGTGATGTGGATAATGGACCCCCTCAGTGTCCCCAGTGTGCCTCAGGGGCCCCCAGCTCAATCCTGCAGCCCACGAAGGAGCACCAAGAGTCAGGTCTGTCTTGGTAACCAGGAGATAAGGGGACACAGCACAAGAGGCAGCTCTGAGGTACCTGTCCTTGCCTGTCTCTCCCCGAAACAGGTCATCAAACTGCTTCATGCGGCCGGGGGAGACAACGTAGGCTGTCATGTTGGGGAACGAGGCACAGACGCGCTGGATGATCTTCAGGAGGCTCTTCTGCATCTTGGTGGGCGGCCCCCAGAAGATGAAAACTGTCTCTGGGGTCTTGTTGACAAACTCCTGGGGCCGCTTGAGGACACGGTAGAGGCTGGAGTGGGCCACCACGCGGAAGCTGGTCTTGTTGCCCACATCAGCACTGTAGCCCGTGGTGGGAGCATCATTCATGCGGATGGTGCACTCAGCCCCGTCGATGACCGTGCCCAGGTGGGTGCCCAGGAGGTGGCTGGAGCTGGTGACAATGACGCATTGGTGGCAGCGGGCAGTCAGGGTCTGGTGATGACAAGTGCCGTCAGCAGGTGACTTGTGGTGTCACCATGGACAGGGTGCTGTTCCCTGCGGAGCCACCGTCCGCGGGAGGGGACAGTTTGGCAGGGTGTCAGCAGAGGGACAGACCCCGTGTCACCGCCGAGGCCCGGCCCTGCTGCCCAGCTCGTACCTTGTTCCCACAGACAGGCAGGTACCCGCTTTTCACCCCCCACTTCTTGAGGTCGGGGGGCCGGCGGGCTCTGCCCCGCAGGCGGCTGTAGGGGAAGACCTCGCTCCCGTTGCCAGAGCTGTAGATGATCAGCAACATGATCAGGGCAAAGAGGACCCCTAGGGCGGCGGCGCGCTGGCTCTGCGGGCGGGGGGAGAGCATCAGCCGCTGCCCCCACCCCACCCCACGGGGGTCAGCATCCACCCCGCTCCCATGGCACCTCCAGCAGGGTGCCTGCTGTCCCCAGGAGGTCCCCGAGGTGATTTTCTGGCACTCACCGTGCTGCCACTCATGTCTCTGTGCCGGCCTCAGCACGCAGTGATCGCCGGCGTCCCGCGAGCACCTGCAAGGCATGTGGTCACCCCCAGCCTGGGCCATCGTCCCCAGGCTGCCAGGCTGGTGGGGGTACAGCATCAGGTGTACACGGGACGAGTCTCCAGGTCCCCCTCTGAAGAGGAGAACAATCCCCTGGAATTCATGAGGGAAAAAGAATGTGGACAGAGGCTGGGCAGACTCCGGGGTGTGGAAGAGCCACACCCAGCCGCAACTTGTGCCTGGGGGATCCCCACGTTAAGATGGGTCCGGGGAGGATTATCCTCCTCCCGTGGGGATGAAACCGCTCAAACCGCAGTTTGGGAGGGTCAGCCTGCTGTTCGTGCAGTGAAATTCCATTAATACCACCGCCAGAGGAGTCTTAGATCAGGAGGGAATGGAAGCAGGCAAGACCTGTCCCACTCAGTGAATGCATGGGATTGTATCCAGCAGACCTGCAGGGACCTCTCCAGCCCCGGGACCCACTCGAACTTCTACTCAAAGCGGACTGACCCAGTTTAGTTTTGGGAGCCCTGGTTAGTGAGCCCCAGCTCCTAACGTACTCCTGGAGCGCTCCAAGTAAGTGGAAATTAAAAACCACTGAAGCCTCTTCACTAATTGTCACAAGGAAAATTATGCAACAGCCTGAGATCAACCCCTGGGGGGAGCTGACAGCTCGAAACGCTTTCAGGGCTGGTGGTGGTGCCAGAATGTACCAGCCTTCCCGGGGAGCCCAGGCCATGGCCGGGAGTGGTGATGCTGGGGGGGATTTGTCGGGCAAAGGCCGGGGACCCTGTGGGACCCCCACTCCCGGACCCCACTTCGCTCCCCCCACAGCTCTCGGGCCATGTGGGACCCCACGGAGGGGTCCCGGCGGCGGAACCCCGCGGTCTTACCTGGTGGGGGCTGTCATGGGGAGTCCGTCACCTCCTGCGCCCCGCGGGCGGCGGATGCAGCCCGTCCCCTCCAGCGGGCTCGGCCATGGCCGGCACCGGGGCTCACATCGCCGCGCTGCGGGGAAAGGCCGCTTCAGACCCGGCCCCCTTCTCCGCCGGGGTCCCCCAGCCCCGGATGCGAACCCTGCCGCCCTCCGGGAAGGGAAAACACGCCCGGCCCCGGGCGCGAACCTCCCGCTACTCCTACGTGCGAGTCCTCCCCCGCCCCGGGGAGCATCCCCCCCACCCCCGGCAGCGGCCGCGGCCACACGGGAGGGAGCCGGACCCTTCCTACCCCTCCATGCCCCGTGCACCGGCTCACCGGGCCCGGCGGGAACGGGCGAGCTCCACCGACCGCTCCACCCTGAAGCTGCCAATACCGATACCGCTGCCGATATCGGTGTCGCTGCCGATACCGCTACCGTTACTGATACCGAGCGTGCCCCCGCCGCCTCCCAGGCGGGTCCTAGTGCCGCCCTCCCGGGACCGGGAGCACCGCCGGGTCCTAGTGCCGCCCTCCCGGGACCGGGAGCGCCGCCGGGTCCTAGTGCCGCCCTCCCGGGACCGGGAGCACCGCCGGGTCCTAGTGCCGCCCTCCCGGGACCGGGAGCACCGCCGGGTCCTAGTGCCGCCCTCCCGGGACCGGGAGCGCCGCCGGGTCCTAGTGCCGCCCTCCCGGGACCGGGAGCGCCGCCGGGTCCTAGTGCCGCCCTCCCGGGACCGGGAGCGCCGCCGGGTCCTAGTGCCGCCCTCCCGGGACCGGGAGCACCGCCGGGAAAGGCCGGGACTGATCCCCGGTCCCCGAGGGCACCGGTGGAGCCAGCGGGGATGCGGGCAGCGCTGCCTGGCTGTGCCAGGAACGCAGCGCATTGCTGGGATGCCGAGGTCTCCCCCGCGCTGGCCGGGCAGCCCAGGGCCCCGCTCTGGGGGGTTTCGTGGCGCAGGGAGAGGACTCCACCTCTGGCAGGGACCTGCATCCCTGACGCCTGTTCGGAGGGATTCTGTCTCCGCCCTGCCGGTGAGGCCTTGCCCTGCATAGGGCTGTGGCAGCTGAGGCAGCAGGCAAAGAGCTCCATGGGCGCCTCGGCTGCACTGCCCTGCAAGAAGCAGCCCTGGCAGCACCCCCAGTTCCCTTGCTCCTCACTGCACCCCAGCATCTCTGCCCTTCCTCTTGCCCCTGGCCCCCCAGACACCACCGGACTTATCCAAACATGTTGCATATGTTCACATGTTCAAATTGCAGCGGGCTCAGGGCCACATAAATTCCCATTGCGTGTCCCAACTCTCCAGGGACACAGGAACTGCCAGTGCTTTGTGACAGCCCAGCAGCACTGAGCCCTGTGGGACTGAGAATCACCCCAGACCCAGCACCCATCCTGCACAGACAGTGCTGCTGTAATCTCAACTGCTTTCAGCACCCTATTTCATGTTTAGGCTCAGCTTGTCACCTCCCCCTCTTATTTATAGCCTGGAAGCTTGTGACTAGCTGTTGAATATCCCCATACTGCACTCCCTGTCCTGTCCTGCAGCCACAAGGGGCACAGCAAGGGGCACCACTGAATTAAAACTAATTTTAATGGCCATGTTTGCTTTGGTCTGAATTCAAGGACACTTGTGACAAGGCAACTCGGAGCCCCTAAGGCACATGTGGCTCCAGGGGGGATGCAGGCATCGAGCAGCAGAAGGCAGAGCCTGGATTCAGTTGCCTGCATCCCACACCCAGCACCGTCCAGAGAGCATGAGTGGGGCAAGGACCAGAGCAGAGCTTTCTCCCTGTGAGAGGTACCAATCTGTGGCCCTGGCAGGGCTAAGCATTTCTGCCCCATGTCCTGGCAGAGTCCACAGCATGTCTAATCCTGCATTAAATATCCCTCCTAGTAGGGAGAGCAGAAAACCAGGTCTCCCTGTGTCCATCCAGGCAGGTGTTTGGAGCTGGTGGGACTGCACGGGTCCAGCTCATGCCCCCCATGTACCAACAGAGGGTTCCCAGCCCACCCAGCAGCTGGGGAAACAGGCACTGCTGCTGCAGAGACGGAGACTCCCTGCTCCAGGGCTTGGCAAAAAGGTGTCCAACCGTGGCACTGGCAGAGCTGAGACATGTTGCTGCAGGATGAGAGCTGCCTTGCTGCCGAGGTTCCTGCTGCCTCACCCCATGGCTGGTGCCCTACCTGCCGGCCCAGGATGGGTGGTTGAAAACAATGTTCCCCCTCTTGGCCCAGCGGGAGAAGATGGTTTTCTCGGTGATGAAGCGGTGTCCGGCACGGTGAGCTTGCTCGTGCATCAGGTACATCTTGCACTCGTCCAGCTGGCCTTTCTCAAAGTAGTGGTATGGCACGCTGGAGTGGTTCTTTCCCCTGGCAGGAGAGGCCAGGGTGAGTGTGGGACTTGAGGAGACACTGGAACACCCCACGCCTGCCCCCACCACCCCCCCCCCCCCACCGCACCTGCAGTAGCTATCGCTGACCATGCCAAAGACACTGATCTGCTCGCACAGCTCCATGGCCAGGATCATGGTGAACCAGCCCGTGCTCAGGAAGGAGCCAGATTTCATCCTGCAAAGCATTGTGGTCACACTGGAGTGGGTGGCACTGTGCTGCTGGCCCACCCACACTATGGGTGCTTGATGGGGGGACAGGTGGTACATCAGGGGGTCTTGATGGGGCTCCTCAGGAGCCAGCAGTACCTGTTCTTCCCTGTCTCATTCTGGAAGACATCATCACAGTACGTCATCTTCTCCTCAGTCAGGGTGTAGATCTGCACCTGGGGGTACTTTTCTATCACCTTGAGCAGTGCCTGGTAGGTTGAGCCCATTTTTTCCCTGTTCATCTTCTTTGCTGGCCCCCAGATGAAGTAGAGTGTCTCTTTGGACTGTTGGAAGAAGTAGGGCTGGTTCCTCAGCAGCAGTGGAACGCTGGTGTGTGAGACCACCCGGATAGTGCAGCGTGTCCCCACGTCCTGCTCGTAGCCAGTGGTGGGGGCATGGTTCATGCGCAGGACACACTGCTGCCTGTCGATGGCCTGTCCCAGCTGTGAGCCCAGCATCTGCCCCGAGCTGGAGACAATGGCACAGTGGTGGCACAGCACTCGCTCCAGCGGCTGTGGGGAGATGCACCGTCAGCTCCTCTTTGCCTCCCGCAGCACAGCCCCTGCCTGCCCTTCCTAAAGGACAGGGAAACTGAGGCACAGGTGGGCCGAGCTGCCCCGCCAGCCCCAACGCTTTCCCATCCCCACGCACCTTTCCGTCGGGAACGCGGCTGTACCCCTGGAAGCTGCGGACGCTGGATGCGGTGGGGCTGTCCCGCAGCCCTAGGGCCGGACAGCAGGGCTGCATACGGGTGCGGTAGCACAGCGGGATGAGCAGCATCGCCGCCACCACCGCGCACACCAGAGTCAGGAACAGCCCGACCTAGAAGCAGAGCGGGGAGTTCTCCGGGCCGGTCCACGTGCACCGGCCCCGTGCCGGATGCCGATGGTCCCGTGGCCATGCGGGAGCTGCCCCTCGGAGGATGCTGAGGTGCCGGACCCGGCTCACTTCCTGCAGCGGCGATGCCCGCACGCCCTACGGGCTCCGTGCCGGCGGCGCGCACCGGCCGCGGCCGGGCTCAGCCCCCTCCAGCACCAATTTTAGGGCGAGCGGCTCCCCGATGGTGGCGGGGTCCCACCGGCCCTTCCCCCCTGCCCCAGCGGGTACTCACCAGCGTCTTCATCCTCGGGGGGCTGGTAAATCAACGGGAGGGTGGGGGCTCGCACCCTGCAAGCGGAGCGCGGGCTCAGCGGTGGCACCCCCGGATGAGGTCGCCCAACGGGATATCCCTGGTCCCTCAAGGCCCGGGGTTCATCCCCCCACGCCTCGTCCCGGGACCTCCCCGAGGCCATTATCGGGACCCCCCCACGCACCCTCATTCCCACGATCCCCGGAGTCCCCCCACGTGTCCAGCTCCCCCCGCCGTGTCCGGTTCCCCCCGCGCCTCCGCGGGTGCCCCCCGGCCGGGCAGGGGTCGGGGTATTTCCCCGGCGCGGCGTCTCCGGTTCCCGGTGCGGGCCCCACTCACCGAGCCGGGAGGCCCCAGCGCCGCCACCGGCGGGTCCTGCATCCCGCCCGGAGTGGGGCTGGCGGGCCGCGCCGGGGTGAAGCCGAGCGGCCACTGCCGGGACTGGCACCGGGACCGCCCCCGGCCCGCCCCGCGCTCCTCCGGGGACGCGCCCGGCGCACCGGGACCGAATCCGACACCCAGCACGCGTGTCCCGATACCGATCTCCGCCTCTCTCCCTACCGTGTGCCTCGGTAGCGACCCCACGGCTCTTTCCCACTCTTGTTCTGCCCTCTCAGGCTCCCCTCCCGCTCGGGGGATCCTGCAGCTTCCCTGTTCCTTGTGCTCTCTCACCTCTGTGCACCACCAGCTTCCGATAATTCCAACGCCCTTCACCTGACACCCTTCCTGCCAGGGTCAAACCACCCGTGAAGTGTCCCCAGAGCGACCTGCCTGTTGCCCCAGGGTGGGGCACCGGATTTTTATTTCTCCCAGTGGTGAGGAAAAAAAGTGAGGTGATGTTATCTTGAAACCAATCCCTGACATAAACCCGAACAGGCCCGGATCCAGGGAGAGAGGAAGTGACAGGAACACCACTGGGATCCTGCACAGGATGCAAAACCGGATGGGGAGCCCACGTCTGGAGCTGCTCAGTCACCACAGAAGTCTTCGACTCTTTGCTTCCTTCTGACCCAGCCCAAAACCACCCTTGTGGGGTGGGCTGAGCCCCATCCAGTGGGTGAGGGACAGAGAAGGGCAGCAAGTAGTTTGACAGCTCGGCTTGGCCTTGCAGCGTCTGCAAGAGCTGGAAACGAATCTCCAGCCAGAGCCTCACCTCTGGACCCTCTGCTGGCTCTGCCAGGTTCAGCTGTGGGCCTGGGGGTGTCCCAAGCCACCAGCGTCACCCCTAGGCAGGATGGGAGACTGTGGGACATGCTGCTGGCAGGAAGTTAACAGTACATGCAAGGGGGGTTAGAGTTTTGCCTCAAGTTTGCCCTCCCCAGGCAGGGTACAGCAGCCCCAAGCGTGGCAGAGCCAGCACGAAGTTGGGCCAGGTTCTCTCGGGTGCTTCTCTGCCTGACCTCACCAGCAGCACCTTTTCAGCTGGATGCCATGCACTGCCAGGGCCATGCAGTTGAACCCACCCTGGCAGGCTTGTGGCACCCTTTGGCATGGGCAGAGGACAGGGAGCGAGACCTTACAGACCTTTATTGAGGGTGATCCTGCTCACCGCGGTGCAGGGGAGCTGCCAGGGCAGCAGCTGCTGCCAGGAGAAGAAACCCCACGGGGGAAGGACACCACCACCACACCTTCCTGCTCAGCCCCAGCCTGGCTGGCACATGGAGCCTTGTCCAGGGCAGGAATCCAGCCAGGACTGAGAGCTGTGATGGGAACCACACCCAACACTTCCCTGTGACATCTTCCAGGACATCCCCTCACCACCCCCTCAGCTGGGTATGATACAGAGGGCAGCAATATCCCTGCACCCTCTGCACACCTAGCTTCATGGGAATGCTTCTTCAGAAAGACAAGAGCCCCAGCACCCAGAAGCAAATGGAGAAGGCAACCCTGTCCTTTCCAAGCCCAAAGTAATTTATCTCCTCTTGGACTTGAATAAAAAACCCTCCACAAAATGTAGGTAAACTTGGAAATAAAATTCCCAAAAGGAACAAACTACTGGGCAGAGCCAGAGATGAAAGGAAGGAGTGCCCTGACAGTGGGCAGGACAGCCCCAGCCAGGGAGCAGATCTCTCAGCAGGGGCTCTGGTCCCTCACTTGAGCCTTGGATGAATCCTGCTTCTCTTTGGTCAGTGAATTGTAAACTACAGGTTTAGTCTCTGCAGGAGGGAATGTGGGAGCAGCTCAGTGCTGGGCACCTTGGAGATGTCTGCCTGGAGCTACAGGAAAAGTCTTTTCCTGGCTATGATGCTGCAGCATGGGTACCTCCTCATCTCCTCAGATGGGCCTTCAGTCTGATTTCTTGGCATGTTTCCTGCTCTTCCACATGACGAACATTATAAAAACACCTGCCATGAGATAATGAACAGATTTAGGTAGGAAACTTTTAATTCCAGGCACTTCTACAACACCTGCTAATGAGAAACAGAATCTCAGCACAGAGAGCAAGAAAATTCTGCTGTCCAGAGGCTCAAACAGCCAGTCACACACAAACACAGTCCCAGGTCCCCGTGCCAGGTTAAGGTAATCACAGAGTCATGAGTGTCTCACATTAGCTGAACCCATAGCAACCCTCTTGTCTCTTCCTAATTTAGAAGTTCCTAATTAGAACAAGAGAAATAACTCTCACCTATAAATAGCAGCAGCAGCAGCCCGGCTGCCACAGGGATGATGACTGCGTACTCCCGAGGCAGGAAATACTGGTGGATCCCATGGTCACTGTCAATGAAGGGCTGCAGGGACAGAGAGGGTTGTCAGCAGATGGGCACAACACCTCGAGGTGTAGCCTCGAGGTCTTGGGAGAAACATGGAAATATTTGGCACAAGATAGCTAAAATTAGTGTGCCCAGACCTGCACGTGGGTTGGTCAGAGAGACCAAGAGTGGGTGGGCAGTGAAGGGTTTGGTGTTCATTGAACAATGAGGGGTGGCTATGGGGCTGGCACAGGGTCCCACAGCCCTGGGGGCTCGGGGTGGGCAGAGCTGCTGGTGCAGAATACAGCAAATCCCTGTCTCTGGGCCCAGCAGAAAGCAGCAGCTGACATCGGCTCTGCTGCATGGTTATCCCAGCAGGATTCCTCTGCAGAGGCCAGTGGAAGGCTCTGGACACTAGGGAGCAGTGTGAGGATTCCCACACAGCAGCGAGTATTTCTGCAGCTCTGGGAATGCCGGGAGCACAGACATAGAGCAGGCAGCAGAGTGAGCAGATGAAAGAGGGGAATTCAAAACCCTTGGGAGTTAGAGGGGAAGCTGGCGGGAGTTCAGACATCAGCCCACGGCTGAACCTGGCCTCTCACACTGGGAAAGCTCATGGGGAGAAGTTTCTTTCCAGGGAGAAAATCACTAATGATCTCAGCTACTGTGTCCCCAGAAATGAGCAGCCTCACAATCACTTTTCCAGAGCCCCGCATTCCCTAAACTACTGTCCTCCTACCAGGCTCCAGATATGTTAAGATTTGTCTCTTTCTATGTTTCCCTCTACCATCTCCCACCAGCACCAGGAATCTGGGGGATGCAAATGTGGACATGTATGACTACACCTCCACCAGGGCAAAGCTTTAGCTCTTCCCAATGGCTCATTCATACCTAGTTGGGTCAGCCTGTCTTGGAAGAGCAGGTGGGCACCACGATCAATGTTTGGTCTTGCCCAGGCAAGGCCAGGAACACCCAAATGGGACAATGACTGTGCCAGCACACAGAGGAAGATCTACCCCGAAATTTTTAACCCAAGAGGTAAGAGTCCTTCGGACACACCGACACATCATCATCTGAGCAAAAGCCAGGAAAACACCTGAGTATAGAGTGACCGAGATTATATTGACCAGAGGAACCCCGTACCAGTACGATGATCCAGAGGGTGTAGTAAACAAAGAGGACGAGGCTGAAGGTGACCAAGCCAAACCCAACCAGCTGGTCCGTCGCTGTGGCCTGCAAAGGGAGAGGCGTTCAGAGCGGGATGCCCAGGGCAGCGCTGTGCAGGAGCGGCTCACGGCACCTGCCGGCTACGGGGCCACGACACCGGGAAAACCGGGGACAAGGGCACCGCGTGGATGAGACACTGCGGCGGTATAATCCATCACGGGCAGCAGGGTCCTGCCGCAGGAAGCTCCCTGAGCCAGTTCACGCACACATCCCAAGGACCGACCCGGCCGGCGCCGGGAGGCGGCAGGACGCGGTTTCTCCGCAACGGCAGCAGCCAGGGAGCCTCGCGAGGGCTCCGGGCCGCGATTCAGCCTAAGCTCTCCGTGCTACCGGGCCGAGCAGGGACCGGGCCGAGCAGGGACCCTCCCTCCATTCCCCCCGCCATGGCGTCCCGCTCCGGGCCGGGCCCGCACTCACCATGGCGCCTCGGCCTCCTCCCCGCCGGCCCCGCCTTTCCGGGGCGGCCGCCAATCAGAGAGAGCCACGCCCACCCCGCCCCGGGAGCGGCCAATCGGCGGCGGCAGGCGGCGCGCGCCGAGACCCGGCCCGAGCTCCGTCACCTCCCGGAGCCACGGAACGCCCGGAAAGAGCGGCGGGAACGGGCCGGGAACGGGGAATGACAGGGATCGGGGAATGGAGAGAGCGGCGGGAACGGGCCGGGATCGGGGAATGACAGGGATCGGGGAATGGAGAGAGCGGCGGGAACGGGCCGGGATCGGGGAATGACAGGGATCGGGGAATGGAGAGAGCGGCGGGAACGGAGAGAGCGGCGGGAACGGGGCGGGAACGGGCCGGGATCGGGGAATGACAGGGATCGGGAATGGAGAGAGCGGCGGGAACGGGCCGGGATCGGGGAATGACAGGGATCGGGAATGGGCCGGGATCGGAGAATGACAGGGATCGGGGATGGAGAGAGCAGCGAGGCCGGTCCTGGCACAGCGCTCCTGCCTTCCTTTTCTCACTCGCAGCCCTGAGATCATCGTTACAGCTCGGAGCTCCTGGTGCTCCAGTGCCTTTGCCCTTACCTTGAACTTACTCTGATTGCATCTGCCACCTCTGCCCGGGACCCATGGCAGTGACAGATCCTGACACCTGCTCCATCCCCCGGGACATTGCCATCCCGTGCCCCAGCTGTTCCTCCAAACACACCCGGGGAACGAGAGAGACCAAACAGCCAAGGGACAGACACAAGAGGTAGAATCGGCTGCCTCCCCTTCCTGAAACAAAGGAAAAGGGAAGACCGTGCTTGGGACTCAAAAGGTGCACTGACCTTTCTGTGGCCAAGGCTCTGGAAAAGTGGAAAAGGCAAAAGCTGCTTCCTTCCAAGGTTCCTATTCCTCTTCATCCCTGTCAGGCATCAGCAATGATTGGGCACTGAATTTGGCTCACTCTCCATTAAGGGGGTGATGAGCCTGTGGTGGCCAAGGGGCTACTCAGGCACAAGCCCTGAGGATCCAGAGATGTTTATTCCCTGAATCCCTGCTGGGCTGTGGGCCCGATACTTAGGTGAGCCTGGTGAGGTAGCCCCAGCAGGAGAGGCAGTTTAGCTAGGCAGTCCCTAGGCTGGGACAAAACACAGGACAGTGCTGGTGACTCAGGCGAGTGTCACCTTTCCCTGGGATTGCTGCTTCCACAGGACTGGTGCTATGCTGCCAGCCCCACTTCTCCAGCCCTCCTCCATCTCCAGGGAAGGGCCAGCAGGGATCGCCGCTCCCAGCTGCCAGAGCAATCCAAGAAGGCAAAGCAAAACTATTCTTGGCCCAAGCATCCCCTTCTGACCCTCTAGCAGATCTTTAAAACAAGAAACGGAGCAAGAAGAATCAGTGTGAAGTACCAAAAAACCTTTATTTTTTTCCCCCAAACCATAACATTTGACATTATATTGATTTCCTCATATATTTGTTATTTCTCTACATTAGGAACCAGATACAGAAAATACAAACACGATCTGTTGAATCAAAGACAGCACAGCATTCCGTTAGAAAAAGAAACAAAAAAACTAGAGGAGCAAGATAGAAATGGTGAAAAACAGTCATTCCCTCCAGCCCAAACTTTCCAAGAATCATCATCAAAATAGAGCAGTGGAAGTAGCTTCTCTTTCTAAACACACTTCTGCTTTAAGACAAAAGTTAGATTTATCTTTAGATTTTCAAAGTAAAAAATTGTTAAACTATCTTTCAAGCAATTTTGGAAGTTTGCATAGACCCATTCCCTTTCCAAAAATATCAGCCATCTCTCTATAGAATTTGATACAAATTGAGTGTGCCTCAGCTGAAGGTCACCAAGCTCAATTCACTTGCAAGAAAATAAAACATGATCTCCCGTTCCCCTCCCTCCCCCCACAAAAATATGGGCTCTACCGTTATTCCAAGTGTTTGAGGCAAGTTACCAGGCTCAGCCACATCCCTCACTCAGAGCTTTATCCCAATTCCTTTTCATTTCCCGGGTTTCCACGCCCGCTGCCTCCAGGTAGGGCAGAAGCGCTCTGGAGGCAGCGGGATGGGAGGGCACAGGGAGGGGGCTGATGGACACAGCTCTCGGGAGGAAAGCGGGAGGGGGGGGTGGGAGAGAGGGAATTTTGCATTTATCAATCCCTCCCCGCAACGAGGAAGTGGCTTTTCAAGGACAAACACCTGCGACCAGGCAGAGTTTGTAGGAACTTGTCCCTGGGGACTGGCCTTGTCCAAAGGGCTCAGTCACCGGAGCAAGAACTCAGCTAGAGACCAGGTGGGGCAGCAGGGACAGGGCAGGAAGGGTGGAAGGGGGTCTGCAGCCCCCGGGTAAGGCAGCGAGGAGGGGAGGGGGAGCCCCTCGCCAGGAGGGGTTTCACTGTGGTGCTCTAGCGTACCTGGAGTGAGGTTTTCCCAGAGGTTCCTGGCAGCAGTGCAGAGACCAGCTGCACTGCCACCCGCTTAAAAAGAAACAGCAACGACAAAATAAATAAAAAGTCAACCCCTCCTATTCAGATGAGAATGAAATACTACTTCAGGCCTCCACCTGGTTTGGAACCCTCTAAAAACTGAAGCAAAAGTTTAAAACGGCTTTTTAAACTTTCTGCAGGGGGCAAAGTGATGTGGCAATGGGAGGGGGGGAGAAATCACATGCCTGCTGCCCATCACTGCAAGGGTCAGAACAGCACAAGGCCCCCATTTAAAGTGCTGACCATACAAAAGATGATGATGAGGGAGCAACATCCTTCTCCCCCTTTTCACATCACAATTTCCAACTGAAATCCATCTCCTTCACCAACTAATGACTAAGCCTATTCTTTCGGACACTCAGTTTTATACTGGTTTTAAAAAAAGAAAAAAGTTAGTAAAAAAGTTACACTAAATTTCCTAACACTTTGCAATGTGCTTCCACCAACTAAAGGTCTAGAAAACAGGAGCAGAGCCCACATGCTTTGTCTGATCCTGAGA
Source organism: Cinclus cinclus (assembly GCF_963662255.1). Taxonomy (NCBI): domain Eukaryota; kingdom Metazoa; phylum Chordata; class Aves; order Passeriformes; family Cinclidae; genus Cinclus; species Cinclus cinclus. The sequence goes on from NC_085064.1 coordinate 6,242,718, forward strand.
CTGAAGCAGAGAGCCAGCTCTGCTTTCCAGGGCCAGCCAGGCATGAGCAGCCCTGCTCGTCAGCATCAGAGACCCAGGGGATGCAGAGTCTTGCCAATAAGGTCCTTTTACTTTTTTAAGCCACCTCTGAATCCTCTGAGAAGGAGAACAGTGTGGGGAAGAACATTCCCCCTTAAGCCCCCCTGAAATAAAATATCAATGAAACAACAATGCAGTCAAAAAACACCAGCCTGCTGGGTTTGTATAAAAAAAAAATTCCATAAATTTCACAACAAAAACTAAAAACCCAAAGGAAACTAGCCAGCGGTTTGGGTCTGGAAACTGATTCACTTCCTAAATGTTCAAAGTCCAACGAGGAACAGGCAAGCAGTGATGCCACAAGGAAAAAAGTGCTCATGAGATGCAGGTTCCTGAGGCAGTGGTGAGTGTGTGGGACAAGTGACCCCACAGCCACCACCTCGGGTGCCCACAGCTGCCCAGGGACTGCTGGGCAGTGCTTGTGCAGGAGCTCTGCATGGGATCTACAATAGGAACAGACTGCTCCTTCCTCCCTCTAAGTCTGCTCCAAGTGCCCCAGCTGTGCTGCACCAGGCTGGATGACTGGGACTGCTTACTCAAAACCAGGGGCAGGAGAGCTAAAATGTCACACAAAGACCAGGATCTGTGGAGGCACTAACGTAGAGACAAGCAAGAAATACCTTATGAAACACAGTTATCAGAAACGCAAGATTTGCCAAGCCACTGGAAGGGAAGCCAAAGACATGCCCGGGTTGGCCACAGTTGATGCAACGGAACAGGTTATGCCTCTGCCAGCCTGGGAAGAGGAGACCAGTGCTCTCAAAAACTCACTTCTCCTCTTGCTTTGCTAGCAAGATACTCCTCCCTCTGTCCCACTGATTTCGTGACATGCTAAGCTGCCAGTGCCTCGGAGCAGCCGACTCTTGCCAATGGAGGCCAAAAGAATGCCCTGGGATCCCAACTGCTCTGACAGTGACTGCTATTGTTTTTCATGGGAACAGAAGCAAAGCAGCAGAAGTGGGCTGAGTTTTGGCCTCTTTCCTGGCTTATGCTTGCTCCTTTCAAGTCCTGGCTGGATCTGATTTCCTGAGGAGTTTTGTTGGCCCCTGGGGAGCAGCCAGACCCTCGGCTCTGCACGGCCATCCACAGACAGGGCAGAACAGCCACTGCTGTCTGAGCCTCCTTCTGCCCTCACCCTGACCTGAGCAGTCAGGCCAGGCCTGGCTTTCTGGCACTGCCCCAGGGAGAGAGAAAGACAAGCAGTTCTCTCCTTCCTGCAGACATGTGGCACCCCAGGAACAGGGCAGGATGCTCAGCAACCTGCAAGAGAGTGCCAAACCTACCCAGGCTGAATGAAGAAGAGATCACCATTAAAAAAAATTAGCAAATGTGAAAGAGCTTTTGTTCTAGACAGTCTCAAAAATCCAACACTTTTGCCCTACATTAAACCAAACCAAGGTGTTGTCTGTATCCCCTTTTTACCCTAATTCAAATTTAATTCCCTTTGAAGGGAAAGGGTGGAAAAGATGCATATCCTGTATGTGGTCTGTCCAAACACAGAAAGAAACCTCTTGACTCAGAGAGAAACCATCAAAACAGAGTAAGCAAGTGCATCGTTCTACCACACTGCTGAGCACCCTCCCCATGCAGCATCCTTAGCTAGAAGGATTAAAAAAAAAAAAAAAAGCTAAATCAAGGCCCTTTCATTCCTTGTTTCTCATTCTGCCAGATTCCCTTTTCCAGTAGCTCATCTGCATGCATTCTGGCCAAAGAGACCACAGTTAATGCTTTTTTTTTCTCCTTTAAAAGAGGCTTTACAATAACTAAGAATTTGAACAACGTGATCAGTTACAAGTCTTTCCTTGCTGAACAGGATGAGTGTGTGTCTGTACACACACACACAGGTGTCAGAGGGGAGCCAGGTCCCAGAGTGTGGAATTGCTCCGAGGGCACAGCTGCTGAGTGCTACCACAGTACACTGGCAAAAGAGGAATGGGCACTACACAGAAATAGCTTATCAGCTGAGGGGCTCTGTACAGGGAGGGCTGCAAGCACAGCCTGCTGCTGCCCACAGCCAGGGACTGCCCAGATCCTCACTGGCAATTCGTCTGCCAGGAGAATCTCCAAGTGGGAGCTGAAAGGGATCGACATCTCTGCCACACACTGCAAGGAAAAGTGTCAAACAACTGCAGAAACCAAACCCAAAGAAAAGCAATTGAAAGATGAACCTTGTCAGAAGAGTTCACTCACCACAGAGCAAGTCAGAACAGCTGCTGTGGCTAATGCAGCAGCAAACACCCATCCTACCCTTGAAGGCAGAGACAGTAGCTTCTCCCCAGCCCCAGAACGAACCAACTCAGGCACAGATCTCTGCTGACAAGGCAAGAAAGGCCAAGCAAAACCAAATCCCTTACTGGCCCAGGCCAAGAGAGGCAATCGACATCACCACCACAATAGAGAGACCACTGCAGTCAACTGCATCCAGCTCTGGCCCAGGGAAGGGCTGTCAGACAAGATTATTTTCACAGTTCAAGAAGGGCAGTTCCTTTCTTGAGCCAATGAAACAAGAAGGAAATAAAAATAAAGAGGCTTTGTATTCCAAACTCCAACAGTACTATTTGCTGAATCAGTCTAGCAAACACAGATTATACTCCTGGAATAGTGAGAAGAAGCCTCCTCCAGGTAAAATCTGTAACCTCTAAAGTGCTCCTGCTAATGCTAGCTGATGAACACCCCGTTCCATGCCCAGCAGTGGAAGGGCTGCTGCAGTCAGTGGTGTGATGAGCACTCACATTTAACCATTCACCAACTCCCAGCTGGCCTGCAGTAGTTTTCTGAAATGCACTTTTGGGAAATATGTCCTATGAGAAGATGTTGTTTGGGGATGTGAGGATAGGAAGGTGAAGTGTACACCACATCATACCTTGTTCAGTAAAACCATTGTCTTGGGAGGTGACGTTCCCTTGCAGAGTCAACAGAATAAAGCATCCTGCAAGTGGCCATGTCAAGCAGCTCTGCATTTGGTTAGAATGCTCTCCCACACCCCCAGTGGTTTGAAGAGTTCACAGTGGTATAACCCAATGTTTTGGGGAGACAAACTGAGAAGTCTCCTGCTGCAAGTGAATGGGTAGAATGAGGGATGCAGATGAGCAACATCCTCTGGGACTAGCCCAAGGATAAGGCCCACAGACACCTTGTGTCTGAGCAGGAACAGGGGAAAGGCATGCACTGGAACGACCAGGAAACAGAGAAGGACAATGCCAGTGTGGGGAAAGTGCATGTTCTGGAGTGGTCTCAGAGTAGTTCTGCAGTGCAAACATATGGGGAGGGGTGTGGAGAAATCCCTTCTGGAATGCTGCATGAAGAGAGGTAAAGGTTGGCATCCATGTGGCAGCAGACTGGGTAGGGGGCCTGTGTCCAGCAGCTCTACCCTGTTCTTCACATTTAGTGGGTTTCAATCACCACTGGCTCGTAAACTCCAGATGAGACCCTGGGGAGGCAGAGGAGGAGAAGGGCCAGTTAATTTCCACAGTCATTTTGAGCAACCAAGTTCTGATTCAGAGCTCTCCACTCTCAAACATCATTAAGCCCACACAGAACACTGCCAGTAACAAGTCAGCCTTGTGGGAAGTTCAGTCCTTGGAATACTGAGGGGACAAAGAGGTGGCAAGTCAGCAGCAGAGCACTGGAGAGAGCTGGGTGTGACACAGGACACTGCAAAAGGGGAGTATCCTACCCAGAACAAAGAGCCAGCATGCCTGGCTTTGCTGTGCTCCTGTTTTTCTTACCAACTTGATAGATGCTTGCATTACCATTACTGCTCTTTTTTATTGAGAAGATACAATAAAGCCTCAAACGCAACTGGCCAAGAGTTGTACTAAGAGCAATAATGGCAAAAAAAAGTTTTATTGCTTCAGAAAGCTTTCATGAGAGAACAAGCCCTCGATGATTACGGCAGAGGCAGGGAGAAGGGACAATAAACCCCACTCTGCCGCAGTTTTGCTGCAGGCCAGCAGGAGGCAAAGCTCCCTTCTTCAGGAATAAACGGGAACCAGCCTCTACCATTTTGTCCTTTCACTCCTCCCTTCTGTTCCTGGGTCTAACAACCAGGATCCCATTATCCCTCTGAACTCCTGCTGAGAACCGCATTCATACTGCAGTGCAACTGCAGCCTGTCACCAAAGGGATCCCAGGGCTGTTAATGTGGGAATAAAACCACCACGTAGCACATGATGTTTAGAAATCTCTCCTGTAGCAAAAAGTGGAAGTTTTCTAGGTACAGAGCCCAGTAGTCTCTCTGGAGCCCCTCTCTGTGCTAGCCTTCCGGGAAACCTACCTGTTTCCCAGCTGAATACCACTCAGTGTAGTTGTTCCGTCTCTGCTCACAAACAACCTCAGGTTACTGTCTGCAGACAGAAAAGGAAGACAGACATCAAAATCCAGAAGTACTGAGGCTGCCAGGAACTCCCCTCTCAGACACAATCAGAATAGGACAAGTGTGTCTCAGCAGATGCACGTCCACACTTTCTGGTGGTGTTCTCCTTTCCCTGCTCCAAAAGGGAGCCTCCACAACACAAAGCTTTGGAAGAATAAAGGCAGAGATATTAATTCAGTCATACTCCTCCAGCTGCCTCTTTTAAGGCAATTCCATTGATGCAAGTTCTTGGTCAGCTTACACACATTTGAACAGATGCTTTTGGAGAGTTACTGGAGGAGAAACTCAGCCTGTTCTGCTGGTGAGAGGCAGCTGCATTCAGTCTAGTTCTAACCCACACTGAGTGAGGTGTAACTCCCCACATGATAAGAGTGCTGCCATGTGCAACAATTTAAGGTGACTAATGGTAAATCAACAAAGTACAGATAAGCTAGGCTCAAGTTTAAAACTTAAGAGAAAACCTCAGATAAAAAAAATCAGATTAAAGATTGATTTCTATGCTGAACTGGAAAATGAAAGTGAAAACAAAAGCAGTTATATTATTTGTTTTCTCCTAAAAGATGCTGTGACTGCAATGGAGAAAACCCCTTCTTAAGCTCTGCAACAGATATGTTCATCAGCACATGGTAACCCATGTTTCTGTAGAGATATGCTGCTTCCCCTCCTGTTGCACTCTCCTCTTTCAATAAATACCCTTGGCCTGACCCTGGACCAAGGCCATTAGAGCAGTGCAGACAGCTGATGCAACTGATCTCCACTGAGCTGAGAATCAGTATTTTTCCTCTCTCTCCCTGCAGGTTTGAGCTACTATTCAGTCTCCGCTGTCATGTGTGGAACAGCAGCTAGTGCTATCTGTAAATACATGTGCAGCTCTCAAACCCACATGGTTTATCTACCACAGAAACACCCGGCAAGCACTGAAAGCAAACAGCTGTCAAAAGAAGGGAGCCCAAGGCAGATCAGATCTGACTGTAAATGTTTGGCAGCCTTGTGAAAGGAACAACCCAGACATCTCGTCTGAGGCTTCTCCTCTCACCTTCAGTATTGCTGACATCTGTGAAGTCCTGACTCTGCATTATTTTCTCCACTATATCATCAGCATCGATCCTGGTGTCATCCACTCGGGTTGGGTGACTCTCCATTGAATCTTTTTTTCTCCTGGCAAGAGGAAATACAGGAAGAACTTACTCAGCTTTTCAAGACACAGGCTTCTACATACTGTCCTGCTTCTCTTGGCCACAAGTCTCCTCCTCAGTTCTGATGCCCTGACACCTGAAGACAAACGAGCAGGCTGTGTCTCTCCTTGCCAGAGAAGGGTCTTTGCTCCACTGTTACTCACCGGGAGGGTCTGTCCAGCAGGAGGGGTGGTCTGGGGGGGCGAGGTGGCTTCTCCAGTTTGTGTTCCCGCTCCCCCTCAGGATACTCCACGGTCATGCTGAGCCCCCCGGACGCGCTGCTGCTGGTGGACGTGTTGCGGCGGTGCGTCAGGTCCGACATGCTGGAGGAGCGGGAGTGCTCCGTGCTGTAACCTGCCAGCACACAGGGATTACAAACCTCATCTGCTCCCCTTCCTGGCAGCACAGCTAACGGGCAGGGCAGCTTCACAGCAGCACTTCTGTTCCTGCACACAGAGCTTTAGGGCTCATCTGCAGAGACTGAGCAGGAGGCTGGTATTACAGAGCAGGGTGAGAGAGATGGCTGAAAATCACTCTCACAGGAGCTTGCTGCAGGAAGGAAAAGGGATGGCAAAGCTATGGATCAGTGGTTACCAGAGATCTTGGACTGCTGGCTGGCGTAGCTCGAGTTCCGCGAGTGCCCTGAGTGGAAAACTTCCTCTGGGCTGGACAGGTTCTGATCCGACTCTTCTGGGACACCTGCCAAGGAAAAGAGGACACTGCTGACACCATAACCAAGCCAGCACATGGTGCACTGATCAGCTGCGAGTGGAGGCTGATCTTGGGATGACAGATCAAGGAAAGGGCAGTATATTGGCCAGAGCCCTGCTGTACAGGCCAGCACAGGGTCTAGAAACACCCAGGGAGTAGGGAAGACCACAGTGAGCTTCTCTGTCAAGTTTATCACTATTTCTATCTAGCACGTGAATTTACAATCTTCTCTGGGGGCTTGTAGTATCTAGAAGGACAAGTAGTGTCTGAAAGTATGCATAGCTAAAAAAGCATGAAGCTAGGACCAAGTAAGCATGAGATGGCCAGTGGCAATAAAGTATTTCAACTTCTGTTTGGATGCTTCTGCTGCTACCTTTCCCTTTCTATTACTTTTGAGAGAGCCTGTGCCATCTAAATAATTTCTGAATTTGCTACAGACACTTCACCATAACCCCTGCTTGTTTGCTAGTCCTGCTTGTCTCTCTTGCAGGAAGCTTATCCAGAAGTGCACAAATGTAACACGTTAGCCAGCTTTTTAAGAACACCACTTGCACCACGTGCTCTGTCACTGAGGGGATGAGACTGGAGTGCTATTTTGGTGCAGTGTATCTGCCTGCACATTTGGAATGTGCTGGGAAGGAAAAAAACTGATGTGAAAATGCAGTGCCCTTGAAAATGGGTTCATAGAGAAGCCAAAGAACTGCATCAGCAGCTGGAACAAGGCCACTAGACCTTACACCAACCTCTAAAACCTTCAGAGGAACTTTTCTAGAAGATAAGCCTGAGCAACAGAATAACTGAATGCAGAACAATGGTAAGTGTCACAGAGCACACTGGTAAGCAGGCACGAGTGCAGTGCATGAATTATTAAATCCCCAGCAAAAAGAACAAATTGCTTTATCTCCACTAACAGAAATACACATGTGGCAAATATTCAACCTTCCTCTCCTCAGTTACACTTAGATGGCTTGGTTATTCTCAATATTCTTAATGAGCATTGGGGTTGTAGATGGGTATAGGAAAACATGAAAAATTAAAGAGTTTCTGTGCTTGCAACTGCTGGGAAAAACAAGAGTGTCCAGGCATTGCATGGCTGCAGGGCGGGCATTCAGACCTGAGCTGAGAATGGCAGTTCTTGGCTTGGTCTGGCGCAGGGAGCCAATTGTGGAGGAACTGCTGCTGCTGGTGGTTCCCTCACCCTTGCAGGTCAGCTGCAGAGTAGAGTCCTGCCCCGGGATGGTGATGGATTTGGCTGTGGAAGGAGGCCTGAAATCAGAAGGGAAGAAGGTTACAGACTGCCAGGCAGGGAGCATGCATCATTCTGTCCATCCCACCCTTCTCAGCAGGGGAAAGCTGGCAGCCCTCTGGCCAGCAGCTCAATTGAGATATTGGGTTTTGTATTCCTACGTGCAAGAGTGATTTCTTCCCTACCTTGGACTGCATTACAAGACAAAACAAGTTTTGGAGGTAAATTAAGGCAAAAAGAAACTATTCATTCATTTATACAGGTCAACCAGCTCAGAACTTGCACTGTCCTCCAGAACACCATCCAGAGCTGCCCTTTCACCCCGAACATGTGTCCACTGGCCAGCTGGCTTCACAAACAGGAACCAGTTTGCTGCTGTCCCACTCTCAATTCCAGCTTCCTTTCTCTTATACCTCTTTGACCAAAATGAAACCTTTTATCCCAGCAACCCTGTCCTCTATGAGAGCACTTTTACAACAATCAAACAACCTTTCCCTTTTTTAAGCTGACGATTAAACTCCTTCTCAGTAAAACTGAAGTGTTTTTCCAGCTGTCAGAATTATTTTTCTAGTTATTCCATGAGCTCCCAACATCCCTTTGTAAATGCTGACTGCAGGGCAGAGCTGTGAGTACCAGGAGCCCCCTCCCTTCCTCCAGAAGTGCCTTTGGGTAGAAGCCAGAGCATGTGCAGCATGGCAAAGTGAATATTCCTGGTGGAGCCCTAACCACCCTACAGACCAAAAAGTCTGAACTGGAACTAAAGGATCATATTATGATTTTTAAGTGGGGAATGATAAATAAAATCTTTTGTCTCACTCAGAGCTTTGAGGGAAGATGCTACATGAGAAGGATCTTTGCAATATTTTTGATGAGAGAATATTTAATGCTGGCAGCTGAATGGCTATAAAGCTTTCAGGAAACTCACAGTAAGCCTTCACCAGAAGAAAACCTCCCTAATCACCTTATCAGTGATTTGCATGCACCCAGGTGCTTTGTAGGCTTTGCTTCACAGGTTTTTAAGGCTTTTACAGCCTTAAGCAAGCAAACTGCTCCTGCAGCAGCTGTGGGAACAGCCCTTGGTCAGCACAGCTGCTCTGGCCCTTCCAACAACCCCAGCAGGAGAAGGTTCATGGAGTGCTGCAAAAAGCAGTGCTTGGAAATTATTTCCCAGCACAGTTTAATTCCTGAGTGTCATTTACCAGAAGCTCTACTGATCAAGGACTATTCCACATGCAAAGCTTCTATTTTTAGATATTTGCACATCATCAACATAAAAGGGAAAAGTGGGAATGACTGCAAAAATCCTTCAAGAAAATTAGGAGGTTTGAGTTGCAGACTGAATCTACTTACATTAAATGGGTATTTATATCCTATTCTGTGTAATTTCCAGGCATTCTAGGAGTGGGACTTGCTTCCATTGCAAAGGAGCAACAGGTATTTTTGTCAAACATTATTATCAGACATCCTAGTACCCTAGATTTAAAACATCTGTTACTTCTATAAAACTATGGTTTAAGATACTACACTTCCTTCTAAAGCAGAAATTCTTCGGAATCAGATGACATTGATTTTGGGTTTAAAAGTGTCAGAAAATACTGCAGCACTATGAAAAGCCACTCACAAAACAAACCTACCAAAAATTATGCAGCATTTTAAACAAGAATTTGAGCTAATTTATACACTCCAAGCTAGCTCCTAAAATCAGACCTTTTAGACCAGAATACAACTGCTACAAGAGTTGACCTCAAGGTAAAGCTTTCTTCTCTCATACTGTTGGGAGGCAACAGTATGAGATATTCCTTTGGGCACATGGCAGCCCTGCTGTGTAGTCACACACCTTCCAGTACACCACAGCAGGGTTGGGATCATGATGCTGCACTGTGGTGTGAGGGAAGATGTGGCCAGGATATTCACTGATTCACCAACAATTCTTTAAACAGCTAAACTTCTCCACAGCCTAACTGTACTTATTCTTTCCTACCATTATGAATTTAAAAATCCCCACATTACAGCAACTTATCTGATAATGAGTACAAGTTGTGAACCCTGTAGAAAAAAAAATTAAAATGATTCATCCTCAAAGTATTTTTGTTGTTGTTTCCATCTGACATCTTTATCCCCCATGATATGTGCTGAAGTGTGTCCATTTCCAAGACTGTTTTCTTTATTGACCTTTCTCCTCTTGGAGGTCAGTGAAACCAAGCCCAGAGCCATGAGAAATTCTATCCTTCAGGCAAAACATGAAGTTTGTAATCAAGATCTACTGTTTCCCAAAATCTAAGTTGCACCAGCAGGGAAAATACTGTGCACAGCAATAATCAAAGCTGGGAAAGGCAGAGCAGAGAAAAACCAATTAACAGCACAGACTGGCTATACTTTTCTGGCTGATTCAACCAGTTTTACTGTACTTCCCCAATATCAATGGCATCTTTTCCCTTCTCTTCATCAATTTTAGTGTCTGCTTGGAATGGGATACCCCCAGGAACTTACGTTTTGAAGCAGGGGTCCCCAGAGAGCAGGGACATTCCAATCGTGACCTGGAGAGGAGACACAAGGCACATCATTAGCCATGCTGCACTGAGCTCCTCACTTCTCAACAGCCAGGAGGTCAAGGGCTAGGTGTAAAGATCAGCCAGATCTAGCTCCTTTTCCCAAGGAAATCAGCTTCAGGGATTTAGCGAGGTATTCCCCTCCCTGCCCCAAATCCCTGGCATCAGTAACTCCATGTGGCAGTGGCTCAGCAGGAAACCAGCTGGGCCATGCTAACAAAGCCTTGCAACAACCTTTTCCCTCCCTCCTGTTCCTGGTTTCTTTGTCAAGGGTCACTGCTTGGCCAAATCAATGCCAAATTATCAAAGGGCAACTCTGATAATGGGAAACTTCCCAAGTCAGTCTAGCAGCACAAAAGCAAAATTCTGTCTGTATACATAACAGGACCTTCTCTCAGGCCTGGCACAGCACTGTGATCTCCATGAAATTCTAAGCAGGATTTCTACTGTGCAAGTTATAGCTGTTGTACCTTTAGGATGGAGTTGTCCTGTCGGGTATTCTTAGTATCATATCCTTCCAGCAGGCAGCAACGGACAGTGGATCCAGAGCCCGCAAATTCTGCCAGATTTAGATCAGCAAAGCCCAGCTGTAACCAAGAGAAGAATGGAGGGAAAGGTGAGAGAACAGACATTACTCCATAAAGGGATACACAGCGTCGCACAAACTAAAGGGAGAACACATCTGTGAGCAAGGGCAGAAACTGGAGCCAAGACACAGAGTGGTAGCTCTGAAGACTGCCTGTTCTTGAGGATGGAAAGGGTCACATTCCTAATCCCAAGATAGATGGGTACTTGAAGGCCTTCAGGAAGCCAAGCCCACATGGAGGAAGGGTGTACAGAAGTGGTGGTGGCCAGGACAGTGTTAACCAGCCTGCAGCCATTGCATAACCAAGGACATGGAAGGCATTAGGTCAACAATGTGGAAAAAACAGAATCACACATACACAAACACAATAAGGCACTCTTTGTACCGGGCCATCCCAGAATGCAATGGAGCATGTGAACCAGGAGATGAAAGGATATTGTTACAGGGGAAAGTGACACCATCCTGTGAAAAACAACTAAGACTATGGGCACAGGGAGCTGGAGGCCCAGAGCCATGTGGCACTGCCTGTGCCTCACCCCTCAGAGGCAGCTGCTGGGCTGGGCAGCTCCTGGGACACTCCTCCACAACGCTGCTAAGGTTTAACTAGCAAAGGATTTGCTTGAAAGGCAGAAGGGAAGAGATATATTTAAAGAGATTTAGTTGTGAGCTCTCTAAACCTTGTCTAACAAATGGGAAGCAAACAGGGAAGGTGACAAAGCTGAAGATCACACGCATTTTCAAAAAGGGCACTTATCCCTCCAGAGTAAATACAAACACAATGAAGAGCACCTTTGTTTTCCTGCCCTAAATCCCTGGTGTATTAACACAGTGTTTCAAATAAAGTTACAGCTTCTTTTATGCACAGCTTTAGGAACAGAAGGCAGTTGTGTCCCATCTCATCTGATCAGGAGGACATGCTGTACTCAGTATGTGGCCAAAGCATCCAGGCATGGAGCATGTGCGTCACCATCAACAACAGGTCAGCTCCCAGGGGAACAGGGAGCACAGGTGGAGCAGCAGCAGGTCTTCTGTGCTCTGCAGCACATCCCTTCGGCCCTGCTGTTGACAGCTGGATGACAACTGAACAGAGAGCCTCAACAGTAGCACCATCCTATGGAACTGTAGTGCCTCTGTCAGCTGAGGAAGCTGATAGAGAGTCACAGCACAAAACAGTCACTGCCATAGGAATCCTGGCTCCCACAGCTCCAAATCAAGAATCACAGTCTGCTCAAGATGTATGGCTGAGGAAGAAACGGCAGCAAGATTAATATAGCTATTTCCTTCATCCCATTCTCAAAGGGGAACCTCTGATGGCAAATTTAAAAAAAAAGTGGGAGAGGGAACCTTTTACCAGAAAAAAAAAGTAAAAAAAACCCCACCACCTTTCTCCCTCTATTCTCACTTCTTAACGATTCTTTTAATGTAAGTGTTCCTTCAGCCCTTGCTGCAGAAATTTCTCTTTCTCTTCTAGCCAAGGGCTATGCTGTTTGCTAATTCTTCACCGATAAGGAAAAAAACAGTGAATTTTTATCTCTTAGAGATAAACAGGACAGAAGAAAGCCACAGAGGGAGATGCAATCCATCACTGTGACAAAGACACAGCACCACCACACCAGGAGAAGGACATGGCACAGGGGTGGCCTAGACCCAGATCCCTCTTCCTCTACCACAGCACTAAATTCTGAGAGACCAACACTGGAGCACAGTGTTGGAGAACTCTCTAGCAACCCACATGGTATGCTGAGGTCAGAAGCTCTTTCAGGAAGCAGACTCCCAGTATATAGAGGAAAGATCCCTTAACAAAAGGATGTTTTCAGATATAACCTTTCAGAATAGTTTCCTCAGTTTTCCAGCCAGCTGATGGTGTTTCTTGCAGCTCATGGAAAGAGTTTCTGCTTTATCAGTCCTTCCTGTCGCCTTCCGCCCTGTCACCCCTGACACTGAGGTGACATTCACGTCAAACCCAAAGGTGTGCAAGTCACTGGAAGCTCTGCCTGGAGCACAAACAGCCCCATCGCCCTCACTCCCTGCTGATGGGGGACCAGGTACAGAGGGCATTCACAACTTTCATTTTCTTCTACATCTGCTGCCATGACTGGAAAAGTTCTCAGCTAAATTAGGATAGTTTAAAAAGTTGGGGACTTATGGTGTGAAATGGGAAAATAGCTTCATGGACATGCACCACTGACTTCTGCTAGAAACATCAGGAAGCCCAAATCAGTTCTGTCACGAGGACCTGCCTGGAACAAGCCTAATCCACAGGGCAAGACTGCAATCACCCTTGTCTAGTGTGACATCTCTCATTTCTTAACTGCTTCAGATTGTCTTCACAGAGAACACATCTATCTTTTTCTACAGGAGACACCAAGCAAGACACCAGCCCAAGAGATGACAAGTACTTGAGATCTGGTCTCCAGTTTGGGGCTGGAGGAAGTTAAGTCTCTTTTAAATGCCACTAAACACAACTGAAGACTGAGTGAAAAGGAAGTAGGTTAGAACATGACCTGAGTAAGGTCTCCAGGTTTACTTCACCACTGAAACGTGCCTTCAAGCTTCCTTTCATTCCCAAATCCTGTGGAAAGCCTGAGGATGGACAGTGCAGGAGGCAAAGGCTGATGCATTTACTATGTCTTTTCCTCCAGCTATGCTGCTCTCCCTGGACATGCAGCTCTGCAGAATGAATAACCTTCCCACAGTGTGAATTTAGTGAAAATTATGGCCCTAGAGACCACGCCCTAAATTAGCAGCAAAAAAGGAACGATGTGGGCAGCCACACTGCCTTCTCCCACCCAGCAGAGCAGAACACAGGAGCTAGTGCAGCACACCCTTCACAGCCAGTTGCCTCCATGGCCTCAGAAAGGATATTGATAAGAAGGAATTCTAATATGGCTGTGTGTGACCAAAGCATCTGTTTATTAGAAGCCAGCAGCAGTGACTCATTTTCAAGCAAACATGATTTTGGGTACTGTGTGAGCTCAGCTTCTGAGCCAACATTGTCTCTTGATCCAGCACAAGGAGGAGAAGGGGGTGGCCCATTGTCTGTTCCACAGCACAGGCAAGAAAACTTGAGGAAGAGAAACCAAGACAAAGATCCCTGCTGATCCGTTTGGCTTTTGCCTTGGTGTCTCCAGTGCTTTGGCAGGCAGTGATTCCTGCTGTAGGTTCCTGCCTGCACTCCTGAGGCAGTGAGGTGCTTGCCCTAGCTGGCTGCTGTGCTCTGGAGAACAGAATTGGAGTCTGTTTCTTTATTACAGACACGCTGCCAGAAGCCAGAGAGTTCACATCTGACTCAGAACTTCCCCAAAGTTTGAGGACATGCAGATCATCTCTCCAACCCCCATCTCAAATCCACATCCAGTGCAATCTGGATCCTGTCCCAGCAAGTAGAGTTACTTGGGAAATTAGGAAATTTGGGAAATCTTAACTCAGAGTTAAACTAAGAACTAATGAGCATCTCTCCAGACTGCTCCACTCAGCAGCCACTGGTTTCTAATGGGTGTAAAGCACTAGCAGGAGACAAGACCATCATCACTCTGCTACATTTGCCCTTTCTGTGCTCTTACCTTTGAGTAGGTTTTTCCGCCCTTCAGCTCCTATATTGGGAGACAAAACAAAACAGGAAAAGCAGCTATTATATGTGCTGGGGAAACAGGGGGAAAGTCATTATGCAGTCCTGGAATCTGCTTTCAGCATTCACAGACCTCTCTCTCAAGGGCTACCACCACCTTGGTCGCTCCCATCCTCCATCAAGGACTCTTCTTGAAGAGAGAGGCTCTGTTCCAGCATATCCTGTCCCAAACAATCTTCCCTTCCCACCACAGTCCACGCAATTTTTCTTGCTGCCAAAAAGCAGCCAGTAACCAACTGCCAGTACGCTACTGGTGGTACTGCCTGCCAGGAGCAAGGCTGGATGCTCACCTTACGGACAGACACTCGGCAGACGCAGGGGTCCAGGAGTCCTGTGGCAGGGTTGGCACTCATTTTACACACAAAGGTGAATTTCTTTTTCCAGCGGACACAGTTTTCCTGAACTTCCTCTCTAGGAGAATGGAAAAAAAAAAAAATCAAATAAAGGTTCAAAGCCAAATCAAGACCAGCTCTTAAATATCTTTTTCAATGATTGCCATCCAAGTCCATAAAAATCCTCTGCAATAGCTTGGTTCACCTGAAACTGCACCATACAAAGGTGTTAAGTTAGCATCAAGCTTTTCACTAGTCAATACAGGTAAAATCCACCCAGGTTACAGACATACTAATCATCTCATCAACAGAATTTGCCTTTAAAACTCTCACAAGCTCTCTGACATTTCCTGCTCAGCTGGTTTAGCTGATTCACAGTCCAGCCTGCATGGAGCAAATCTCCATACCCAAACTGGGCTGAAGGTTCACAAGCTTATCTCCCTCCAGCACGTCTGTTTGTACAGCCTCTGCACAGCAAACTGCTGCGTGTCCTGGATGGCCTGTCCTTCCCTGCTCCTCAGGCTGGGACTAAGCCAGTGAGGATGGCCAGCTTGAAGGAGGACAAAAACACATGTGGAAATGCTCCTGGTGCAAGCAGACTGGGCCACACCAAGCAAACACTGCATTTCAAATCCTGCAGGGGGTCAGCTAAGGAAGAGGTGGTTTTGCTTGCAGAGCTTCTGAGCAGACCATCCTGATCTCCAGGTTGAGTGGAGAGGCACATAGCTCTGGCATAGCCCGAGCCTGCAGGAGGAAGAGGAGAAGCCTTCCTGAGTGCAGGAATCACTTCAGGTACAACTCTGGTTTCTGAACAGCCCTCAGGGGAATTTTACCTTTCCAAGGAGGCTGGTTCAAAGGAGCCTTGAAACAAGGCATGTGGGTCCCTCCATGGGACTCTGTTTTCCTACTGAGCCTCTGCAGGATCTGATCCATTTATGGCTCAGAGCTTGGCCCTCAGCCAGGTCAGTTCTCAAAGTAATGAAGCCAGGGGAGGAAGAGAAGGCACTGCTGACAGCTGTGAGCAAGTAAGTTTGACTCTTATCTCTCCTCCTAGCACAGGACAAAGGGGCGAGGGCATCTGATAAACTGTTTGCTTTAGCAGGGAAAGGGAGGCTTCCCACCATCTGACTCAGGCACGGTGTAAGCCAAAGGGCTTGGTGGCAAAGGGGAGAACGATCAGCCTTGGTAGTGTCTCCTCTCTTTCTGGGAAGGAAAGCAAAGAAGCTGTAGCTCATGTGAGGTGAGCCCAATGGGACAGATCCAGGGACTGGATCCTGAGCCAGGAGGTCCCTGCTCGTCCTCCAAGACATTCTGTGGGACTGAATGTGCCAGCCAAGGCAGACACAGAACAGAAAAGGAATAGGTGACAAACAACTGAAACCCGTAATTCTCTGTAATGCAGATAAATGCTGATCATCCATGTTTAAAACAAGAGAAAACAGAAGGCAACAACTCCATCAAGGTAAAGAACTTAAATCCCTTCTAGACAGAACTCAGGCTTGCTGTTGAAGTCAGTAAAAAGTGAGACAACTAAGTGCCAAAAATACCTTTGAATCTGGGATTATTAACTCAAGATGAGATCTGGTTCTCATTACTCCACTCAACTCACCCCAGCTCTCTCAGACACAAGGAAGAAACACATCCAGAGGGATTAAAAAGGTTTTGCCTATAATAAAATATTTACCATGCCAGCCAAATTAGGCATGCTACATTTCAACTATGGGTGCCTTAAGCCTGCCTCAACAATAAGCATCTTAAATAATCTAAAGGAAGGAAAAACTCAAGATACAGAGGAGAAAAGGTATGCAACAGAATGGAAAACCACCTGCAAACACATGCTTCAGGAACACAAGGCAGGTACAGGAGGATGCAGGAAACACTGAATATTTTAGCAGCATTAGTCACCTTTGGAAAGGAAGTGCAATCTTCTAGAAAGCAAGGCTAATGCTAAAGCTACTACTGACACCAGAGCTCCAAGTGAATGCTGGAAGGCAGCTAGCTACAAGTGAAAGATGTTCACTCGGACAGCAGCACACTGGTGCACACCTTGTTCACAACCCTGATCAGAGCTCTAACTCCTGCCAGACAAGAGCATCCATGGAACTAAACTGCAGCTCCCAGAGCACATGCCTGGCTCCCACAGCTGCAGAATCATCCGTGGCATCAAGAGCTGCTCCAGCATGCTACTTCCCTTACTCAGGAGTTCCTGCTCGTTTTACAATGCAGCCATGATTAAGCATCTGCTGGATGCTACTAAATCAATGAAGGCTAATTACTTCAAAACGTGGTAAAAAGGACTGATTAACAATAAAGAGCTCCATAGCTAATTTGCCTTTAGCGTAAGCTCCTCTAACAGACATTCTGCTTCTTATTAAGGATTTCTCTTGGCTTTCCAGAACTGCTGTAGATACCACACAGTGAAAGGGGTTTGGAAAAGGGTTTGGGGGTTTTATGTTACCCATAGCACTATGATCATGAACCTGAGCTGCAGGTGCATACATAGCTTGGGGTTTTGTGCCTTTGGAACAGTCTGCACAGGGCAAGGAGTTTATAAGACAAAATCCAGAGCTGCTTTCCAGTCACAAGTTTCACAATCATTCAGTAATGAATTTCAACCTTTTTTTGTTTTTTACTTTAAAGGGTGGGGGCTGGGTCTGTATCATTAGACAAGCAAGCAACAGCTCTATTGTTTCAAACTGAACTCTAAAAAATTAGTTCCACATTTCCAAAAGATGGCATGTGGAGAAGCAATGGGCTTTGCCTATCCACCTCCCTTCAGGCTATCGTTAGGCTGGTAATTAGAGAACATTAAAATAGGGACCAAAGAAAAAAAAAAAAGACTGAGATGATGAGCAGTTTTGTATTTAGCCTTGGACTATTCTCTGATGTACAATTAGGAACCATCATACAGAAAGAAAAAAAACACCCAAGAAGCATGGTGAGGGCTGCACCATGAGAAGTTACCTTTCATTCTAATCACAAGGCAACTAACAGTAAAGCAGAAACGAACAGCTTAAAACCAGAAGTGTCTAATTTAAAGTTTTGCTCTGTATTTGGAGAAGCAGAAATAGTTCACACCAATGCCAGGTCTAGGTGCCAATTCAATGGGTCTTCAGAGGTTTTAATTTAAAAAAGCTGTCTGTGTAATTTTACAAAAAGGCTCCCAGAAGGTTGAATTCCTGCCAAGCTAAGCTTCTCCCTCTTTTGACTTCAGACTTATTCAAAGCTGTGTAATTACTCTTTCCAGGCCTAAATATACTTCCTCAGAATAAACCAGTGCAATCCTGTGGCAGTTTTTGTGAAAAGTGCAGTTTCAGAAATAGTTTTGTGAGGTCTTCTAATCCTGGAGCTGCTCATTTACCTCCAGCTCCAGGAACAGTTTTCTGCATCCCTCATCCTACCCCTTGAGAAAAGATTTATCAAAAAAAACCAGCAGCTGGAAGATGCTACACCATAGAATAGTGAGAATTCAAGTAATGGGAACGATGCACAGCAGGGACACACTGCTTTACCTGCTTTTGGAGAGGCAGCAGTGAACTCGGGGAAGCCTCCAAGGCCACTTTGGGTTGAGATCTCACACCCAGCTCTGAAGACAGGCAGAAAAACACACAACAGATCTTAAAGAAGAGATGTTTCCCAACTGTGATTTAAGCGCCATGGATAGACTAGCACGGTTACAGAAAGCTGCAAAGCTCACTGTGAATTCAAGCTGGTAAAGCAAACAGTTCTAGAAAAAGGCCACATATATGACCCATGCTATCTTGGGCTACGGTGAACCTCTCTCCCACATGAAAACCCAGCTAATGAAACACTAGAGCAGAGATTAAAACTTCTATTTACAGACTCAGAGCTGAGTTGTGGGTATCAACCTTCCAACACACCACCCGCTGAAACACTTTTGCCTTGCTAAAGCATTTAGAAAAGCAGATGTTTCACTCTTGCTTTATGGCAGTTGTCACACATAAGACAGTGTCATAAAAAGGCCACAGCCTTACTGGAAGGGCTGCAGCAACAAAAAATAGCTTTTAATGTCAAACGTTTCACTAGAGCAGTGTTTCTCAGTCTGATGTTTCATGCATGAGGCAAACGTGGGAAAACCTCAGGCTAAATGGGACAGTATAGAGATAAGCACACACAAAGAGCTGCTTATTCAGATTTACTCCTCCTCCTTACAGAGGGGAAGGGTAAGCTTCCCTACTTCTGATGCTCAGTCCACATGCTCACTGTCCCCCCTCTGAGATGTGGATCTGTGTCAGAGCCTTCAAGCAGAACTAATCCCCCTCTCAGCAGACCTAGTCCTCTGCACCCTCCTCCCTGGCTCACCACTGCAGCAGGAGCAGCAGCATCTTATCTGATAATGCACAGGAGAGATAACACCATTCCAAAGAGGCTGCCAAGCCAACACCCAGCACAGATTCTTTTAAGCACAATGAAAAACAGCCCTTCAAGGGGCCCTGACACACAGCAGCAGTGAGTCTTTTGTGGAGTAAGGTAACACAATCCCTGCAATGCAGGTACTATCCCCTCAATCACAGAGGGGGATAAAGAAACAAAAAAATCACGTTATTTCAGCAGATTGCTCCTGAAAGGCATTCATCCGCAGAGACACAGTTAAAACAGTTCCATCTAATCTCCAGCCCTTCCAAAGGCTGAATTGGAGCAGAATCACTGACACTTCTATGGCTTTGCAAAGCCTGCATTTTGCTCCAGAGAAGACAGTTACTATTTTAACCAGGTTATCTAGTGCAAAGCTATAGGAAAGACCTTTGGTAAGGACAAGGAAAAATCCCTGAAAAGCCTGTTTCAAAACTGACTTTCTAAGATGCTCAGGAACCAGTATTCACACCGCAGCATTCACAGCACACAAATATATCCCATCCTACTAACACAGCAGGTCCTGCTACAAACAATGCCTAATCACTGCCTATAAAACACAGGAATTACAAGAGTGAGTGAACATACATATGTAATACAAAGCAA
Organism: Cinclus cinclus; assembly: GCF_963662255.1. Lineage (NCBI taxonomy): Eukaryota > Metazoa > Chordata > Aves > Passeriformes > Cinclidae > Cinclus > Cinclus cinclus. The sequence goes on from NC_085064.1 coordinate 6,262,378, forward strand.
GCCCTCATTTAACCATTAGCTGATTTAGATTTACAACCCAGAACCTGCAGGTTATCCAAATAATGGGGCTAGGACAGGGCACTTCATGGCAGTACACTTGTTAAAGAAAAATGGAGCTCTGAGGCTTTGCCATCCAGATGCCTGGCAAGGAGAAGGAGAGGATTCCACAGGGACCAGGATGCACTGTGGGCAGAAGTACAGAACAGGTCACATCAGTAAAGCTAAGGGCTGCCATCATCATCTTAATTTTGTTGTCAAGCTCAGGGAGGCCAAACACAGGTAGGAAAGCAGAAGCAAACACAATGTAGCAATAGGTGCTAGAAGCTCAGTGGAAATACAACCCAGGAATGAGAAGCAATACACCACATCCCTGGGGGAACATCATACAGAATGATAAAAACCAGCTGGATACACAATGCATGAAGCCCTAGTTTAACCTGGGAGTCGACATATGCTTTACAAGCTTACACAGAGGGGTTTTGGCTTCCCTGAGAAGAAGCAGTACAAGGGCTGCAGGGAACTCCCAACAATAAAGTTCCTCTGCTGTGCCTGAGCTGACATCACTGGCCAGAACAACTGCCAACCCAAGGAGCTGGACATCTTCCCCCTCTGCAAACAACCCCGTATTCTCCAGCTGACAAGTGCTGGTTGTTGTTCAGTAGACATGAGCAGTTATGATGGAAAAATGGCTCAGAGACAGATGATGCAGACTGTGTTATTGAGAGAACTAAGCAAGCCTTTGTCACTTGAAACAAGTCTTATTTGGATGTTTCACTGCAAGTGTTTTAAACAAGGGCTCAGCAGTAAGGTCACTGCATCTACCACCTACTCACAGAATTAACTTTTGAACTCCCAAACCCATTCCAACAGCCCACGGTGAAGAAGGACACCTACCCTCATCTCTCTTGTGGCATCAGCTTACACCTGTTCAGTTCCTCATTTGCACCAGGCCAATGATATGTAAAGGCTCTCTAAATGCTAAACGTGTACACCAACGCTTTCAGAATGAAGCAGTGTTTTTGAGGGAGAACAAGGCAAGCTCCAAAATGTCTGTAGGGCTCTACCCGCTGCTTCAGTTCTACCTCCCAGCAGGAGATGGACATACAGCCAGTCCTGCTGTTCACTGGCAGCTGGGGAGGTGGGGAAGAGTGAATGGGGAAGGAAGAGTAGGAAAAAGCCAGCTCAGGGAACCAGATTCCACTTACGCAGTTAAGAGCACAGGCTGCTTAATCCCTACTCGACTGCACATGAGACAAATACAGGAAAAAAGATTAATGGCAAATGTACAGGGGAAAAAAAGCTAATGGAAGAAACTCCAGCCACAACTGAGAAACCAAGATAAGGAGCAGTTCAGGTGGCTTCAGTAGGGGACAGGGGATGATGATGATGACAGCACCAAGTATGTCAAAGGCAGCTGAGGAAAGAACTGGAGCAAAAACAATAAGGCAAGCATGAAATAAAAACAGTATTCAAAGAATGATTTGGAAATCATCCTTAGAAGAAAGCTGGTAAGGCTTGACTTTTTATGGCTTTAACTTTATTTCCAGACAAAGACTATTTCTGTAAAGTACATCTTTGAAACTGTGTGTTACAGTTCCCTCCGAGGCAGTGATCTATCTTGATAAAGGTCCACCAGTACAAACCAGGGAGTGATAATCCCTCCTGGAGAATAGGGTGGCAGTCAGTCAACCACCAGAACAAACCTCTCCAACATCAGCATTCCTAAATGTGTATTAACAGCTTCTTTGAAAGTAATTCAGTTATGTCTGGACTCCAGCCTCATGAACCCAGACATGTCTTTTCTAGGTGACAGATAAGAAATGCTGCACCTCACACACTGTGTCCCATAGGCAAGAGCTTTCCAGTGCAGTGCATCCCATGCACTCCAGATCACTGCACTGGCTAGCCAGGCTCTCCAGTGCTTTCAGGGCTTCTCAAACCACTGGGAGTTATTCTAGAAGAAATATTTCCAACCATTCCTTGTATCTAAATCTTAAAAACTATTAAGCTCCTCCTAACGTGAATTATGTTTAAAATACCATAAAAAATGAAACAATGGAGGTTATTTAAAAAAAAAAAAATCACATGCAGCTGGTGACCAAGTGCTACAGGAAAAGCTGCATAAGGAAACAAAAATTGTGCCAAATTGAGAAAGTCACAGAAAAATGATCCTTTAGGACTTAAACTATAGAACAAGTCAGATGAGTTTTGGAAGGGTAAGCAAGGGTGGAGTGGGGCAAAAGGCACGAAGAAATAATTCTAAAAGACTTGGCTGCAAGCAGCAAGAGATGGATACAAGGTACTTTAAAGATGGGACATGCCCAGCAGAGCCACTCTGCTTAGAGGTATTTGTAATTTCCATTCTGTCTTCTGGAAGCAAAGAAGAAAAGCTGGACATCAGGAAAACAAATCCAAGAAGGGAGTGTAACAGCAAATACTGTGCAATACATCTATTGTTACACACTGTGCTGAAGGCAGAACAACCCAAAGCAACACATATCCAAGGACTTCTTGCCACATCCACAGAGCACGAGCTCTTTCTGGTCTGAGGCCAGGGATGCTTGCCAGGAGCAAAAAACATCACAGTCAAAAAACTACCAAACTCTTAAGTGTAAAGAAAGGAATAACTGGATAGATGACTCAGTTACTAAAACACAAGTCTGTAATAATGTGTGTATTGAACACTGAAAGATGCATTTGCTTTTTCTGAACTCTCATCAGGCACTGAGTCACCACACCAACTCCTACTTCCATTGTTCCAACAGACTATGTCAGAGCTGGGTTAGCCAAGAATGAGCTATGTGCCAGGCTGCCAAGCCCACCACCAGTGCCTTCCTCCCATAAGCAAATCCACAAGGATTTAATTTTCTGAAGAAACCAGAGCAGGTCTGCCCTGCAGATTGCCCTTGAGTCTGCCCAGGTCAGCTACCAGCTCTCACACTCAGGGTTTTCTATGCCAGTGGTCCCTTCTCCAGTGTGACTCACATGTGTTGTTCCTCTTGCTTTGTGCTACCTTGCAGTTCACACCCACCATGCTCTGAAGAACTTGTCTAACTCTGGGCCTAAATACCTCTTAGAGATAATATTCCACAACTACAGTGACTGAACAATCAAATGTGCATAAAACAGACATGAGGGCAACTTAACTGAGTTACCTCTTACGAACTCTAACCTACATCTCCTGTCCAGCCAGCTGGACTTACAGGAGGATGAAAAAACCCACACAGAGAATTCTGTGTTACTGGGGGTGTAAGGCACAGGAGGGGTGTTTAGGTTCACTACCAACAACTGCACAGTAAACCCCACAGAAGTTAAAACTGTGAAAAAAAAATAAAAATCCAACCCTTCCAGGGCCTATTGGCCCCTTGGACAAATCACAAGTCCAATTTCCCCTGTGGTAATAACAGACTGAGGAACTAAAGTTTGAGAAGGTCCCAAACACTTCAGAAAAAATAAAAAGTTTGCTCTGTCCAGTTGCTTACAAGATTAAGGTAGAAATAATACAGTAAATTTCCAAATCAATATGTGTTTCTGCATCACAACATGACATTTCTCGAAAGCCTTTTCACTTCTGGCAGACCACAGATGTAAAATGAAGACTCACTGATTATCCGTTGCTGGTGTATTTATAAACTTTCTTCATCCCCTAAGTGTTAGCTGTCATTGTGAGAGATTCCAGATTTGCATTTTGCTGACTAAATTTAAACTCCCAGTGAAGAAAGACAGCCATGTAAACTCCACCAAGGAGAACTCTGATAATGTGCCTACCTCACAGGGCACAAGACATGGCTACAACTCTGTATTGCAGGAAAGCTAGGAAAGCATCTTTGAACACAAGATGCTGTTATGAAGAAAAAGCTACTTATAAAGAGAAAAGCTACCTTTCAAAACAAAACAAAACACACACAAAAAAATTAAAAAATCAATGCTTGCCCCCCAAGACGAGAAAAATCCAGACATGGGTCAATTCAACAGGCTAAGGCTTTGCTGGGATAGTAAATGTGGCAAATGAAAACTCAGAAGGGAATCAACAACAAGACTAGGAACAACATCACCAACATAAGTGATATGCAGAGACAAATGTTTTTGCCTCTAAGGCAGATTTAGGGCACATGAAGACATCATGATGCCAGAATAGTTAAGTGACTTTTTTTGCCAATATCAATCCTGCTTCAACCAGGAGGGTTTGCCAAGGTAGCTGTACCAGAGAGGTCTTTATAGTGCAAATTAACCTGCACATGAGGCCAAGTTAATTTCTGGAATAATTTCATTAATACCATATGATGTAATATCACTGCAATTTGGCTTGAACATGCTGAAGAGTCTTCCAGTAAATAAGCTGCCTGAAGTCAACCCTGGTGCTAAAAGTAGGTTTAGTTACCCAAGAGGTAACACCCAACCATGCTCAGACGTGTTTCCCCATGAGTCACTTCTATAGAGTACATATTTACTCAAAACAAATACAACAGCCCAGGAGGAGGCCCTTTACATGCTAGCAGCAACTTTTTCATTCCAGGATCAATACAGGTGTTTATGATGACTCCTTTATAGAGGCACCATTCAGCAGGTCACCAGCTTTATGGACAAGGTTCAAACACGTTCTCCCTGAACCTCGGTCCCCTCCATCAACATCTATCACTGCTGGTGTTTATCAGCAAAAAGGCCACTCAGCAGGAGAGGTTCACAAACGAGAAGAGCTGAGCAAAGCTTGTTGACCCCTGACTCACCACTGTACAAGTGGTGATGGGCTGGGACTCCTAAATCTGCCTCTCCCAACTCTCCCTTCCCTTCTGCCCCAGTTTCAGTGTCAGAGCCAGCAAGAGGGGAGAAAAAAAGGGTCTCAGACACAGCAGTTAGAGCTGATTTTGATCCACTGGAGCCAGAGCTGCAGACAAACACAATTCTCTAAGAATGACCAGTATCTCATGGTGCTGCTTGTCCTAATGAGAGAAAGGCAATTGCATAAATTACACCTTGTTTAAAAGCACAATATGGGAGAGCTTTGCATTTAGAGGCAGCAGCAAGTGCTGGTTAAGGCCTTGGAGGATGTCAGTACAGGATCCCATTGCAGGAGCAGGTTTCTGTGGATCAGAGAGGCTTTACCTCCTCTGCAGCTGTCACCACAAGCTGTATTCAGACATGCTCCCTTGATTCACCCCTGCTGAGAGCAAATGACATTGGGGATCTAATGCATCACTTCTGGAGGGAAAACTACAGGCAGGTTTGTTTTGAAAGAAGAGATGCATTAGCACTTACAGCAGGAAAAGTCATCACTATAAACCTACAGCAGAAATGGACCTTAAAGAGAACAGGAGCCACAGTATGATCAATACTCCCCATACAGCACAAAAAGGGTGTTCAACAAAGCAGAAAGGCAGCAAAGGACAGCAACAGTTGTAGGAAATACACTCCTCCACAGCACAGTTTCCCTTGCATCAAAGAGCACTGCAGGCTACTGAAGGAACAAATGAGCAGCACTGCACTTGAAAGAATTTGACATTTATATAGATGGAATAGCCAGGTGTTACCACAACAAGCCATTGACAGAAGCCAGGGAAAGCTTTCCTGCAGAGGGGTTACTGTATAATTAATCTGTAACACAGGCAAGCAGACTACCCCTGCTCAGCCCTTACTGCTTAGTCTGGAAGCAGGATGCTGCACTAGCTGGGGCTGACCGGTTACAGCAAAGCTGCCTTAAGTGCAAATGGTATTGCTTCATTTGGGAGCTATGTAACATTAACAGCTCTGGAAAAATTGCTGAATTATAAATATCCTACGTATCTCCCTCATCGTCTCTGACATGCAGGCACAGCCTAAGCAAGGATGGGAGGAACAGGAACCAGCAGGAGAAATAAGCATGATGGAAACACAACTCAACTGAAAACCCTTTCCTCAACCTACCCAGATGCAAACAAAAACCCACTGAACACCACGATGCCACACCCAACCTCACCTTTGCTGTCTCAAGCATGGATAAGCCTCAAAATCTGATACAAAGCCAGGTTAAAAAAATTCTCTATGCCAGGATTTTTTTCCAGATAAGTGTTTCCTTCCTCCTCTCCTGGCCATTTGCATTTTTATTTTGATCAACATTACCTCTTAAAGACTGGAAACAAAAGTGACTGGACAGAGAACAAGATGGCTGGAAAACACTGTCAGAGTTCACTCTGGCCACCTCATTTTGTACTCCTGACACTCTCAACTTGCAATTCAGGAGAAATGGAAACTCCATTGGCAGGCAGGAGCACAGGTAGGCATGCACTGACCAGTCCTTCATGTGGCAGCTGACAGAGAGTCTCTGCTGATCATTAACCCAGCAGACATTAGTGAAATATCTCACCACAGTCATTTCATACAAAGTTTTATTCTGGAAGCAGAATGGAGGTAATGTGACTTGCCCAAACTGAAACCCCGAGGCCACATCAATTCCACAGGATTTTTTATTACAGGTGCCTTGATCTGCTTGCCCATTGCACAGCCAGACTAGAACATAGAGCTTGGTAATTTTTGACAGGCACTTAAAGAAACCTTATATTTTGTCTTCTACCTTTGGTACACTGAATGGCAAGAGATGGGATTTGCCTCCCTGTTGAGGGAAACATGCAGCTCTAGAAAGCTCCAAAAGAAAGTTTTCTAGCTTTTGTTGCTTATTTCAGAGAGCACATCTCAGGGTAGTTACCAACCACATGACCTTTGCAGGTATCAAAACCTGCATTGCTCATTAGTGCTGCAGCTTTCTAGCCCTTCCAGGACAGTAAATCCACATAGTCTCTTCCTTCCTCCCATGTAAACACTCACAGTGCTTTCAGGCTGAACAGAGAGAGTTCATTTCTTATTTAAAGTACAGCATACAGCAGTAAAAGTATTTTTAGCTTCATCCCATCTCCTACTTCAACATGGGACCTCCTTCAAGGCCTCTTCTCACCAATGAGGACAGCCAAAGGAAAGGCATAATCCTATTCTCTTGCCAGCTCAGCTACTTGCTATCCACAGGGAGTGTGGCTGCTATAGACTGTGTATGCTACTGCTTACGTAGAACATCCTGCCTCTTGCACACCTACCTCCTCCCAATCCTTTAGTCTCCATGTGCTTCCTCTTCATTGTCTTCCTCATCCCCGTAACTCCACCCCAGTTCCTTGGTCTTATCCACTGAGCTACAGGGGTGACCCTTGAGAAGCACATGACAATGACATCCATGACAATCAGCGACTTCGAATTGTGCACAACAATTCCCTTTCTTGCTCATCGGATTAAAAATACACTAAACAAGAAGGCTGTTCATGCAGTGAACACAGGCACAACTGTTTATCTAGTGGGAAGTGCCTTTCAAACCCAGGCACTAAAATGAGATGCCGAGTCCCACTGTATGGTACCAGAGGGATCATGATGCCAAGTCCGGAGTTACAACAGCGACGTGCATCGTGTCTCACAGCAAGTGCACTTGGCACAATATGAATAAACTGCAAGAGGAAAAAAAATAAAGTCTCTCACCCTGCAGGGCAAGCAGCTGGTACTGTGGTGGGCTTACACATCCTGAAATAACACATGAAATGATCACCTTTACAGCACAGATTATTGACATGATTTCACAGGACACTCCAGAAGAAACATGCAGATCCAAATGTCGGTCCAGGGATCTTCTAACTGCTTCTGGTTATTATACAATAACACACAGCTATGAAATGATTCCTGACCCATTTCAGAGCAGGCTGCAAGCACAGTGCAGAGCTGGCAGCCCACAGAGGATACAGAACATATCCTGTTTGAAGAAGGGAGGTCACACACAGAGCCACATCCGCCTGTCCTCGCACGGATGAGGCCTCACAGAGCCACATGCAGGTGGATGCTGCGGACCTCACCATCCCACACTGCCAGGCCTGAAGCGAGGGAGGTTTCTGATCTGAGGAAGACACTGGGCCATTTCCTGAAACACTACCAGATGTAGTTTCCTGCAATAAAATAATAATGAGAAATAAATCCGTACCTGCCTCATTTATCTAGAAACTGGTAGCAGAACAACTTGCCATGGGCAACTTATGGCCTATTAAAATATCAACTGCTGTGCAGAGTTCACAGGCTGCTGAAGGCACGCACGAATCCCTCAGAAATTCAGCTACAAAGCTAGAGTCAACATTAACGGCAGCTCAAGAGCACAAAGAATAAAGAGACTGGAAGCTCTTTAGGTTTTTCCCTGTATTTCAGTAATAAATACATGCCTTAAAGGAGCAGGGCCACTCACCTATCTGCCCTGATTCTCAGCCAGAGCTGACAGCACTGTCAACCGGCAAATTAAGTGGGCCACAGAGCCCCAGTCTCCCAGCAGAACATTAATGTTCAGTGAGTAATTTTTTTGAGCCAAGGGCTGCTTAAGTCACACAGATAAGGCTATTGCTAAGAGTCAGCTGTCAAAGCAATGCCAGCTCAGAATCAGTGACGAGGGGGAACTTTGAAAGCCGCCTGTATCTGAACGTATTTACTGATGCTGTACACACAGCGTATCGGTTACAGAGCTTCAGACTGTAGCTTCTGGTCAGCAGAGCAGCCTCTGCCTGAGCCACAGCAAGCAGGACAGAGTCAGAGCACGAACAGAGACTGTTCTTTACCTGACAGGATACAGCCCCCATGGCAGGAAGGTTTTAATGTGATTCTGCCAGTCCTGTGACAGGTTTCAATGTGGTGACTGGTGACAGGAAGAGGCAAGTATGGCACAATGCAAATCAAACCACTCCAGAGCATCTGTCAGACCCTGCAGGTGTAGTACCCAGAGCCCAGAAAAGATGGGAGAAGTGCTCTGCAAACTCAAAACACAACTTAAGATGGCTTGTGCTGGGGACCTTGTGGTGCTCCATCACTTCTGTAATTTTTCCAATACTCTCAACTTGTGAGATCAAATCTCATCCACTGCTTCCGCTCTCACAACTTGCACCTACGTTTAGCTGCACTCCTGGAATGAGCCCCCTTTTTCTCATCTTTGCTGCCTAGTTTCTCTGTATTTGCTTCAGAATGCAAGGCACTGAATGCAGGTACTATGCTTTAATACCATCTTGAAGTGGGTCATGTTTTATTGCACATCACTTTTAGAGGCTGTATTCAAATCACTTCTCCAACACCCCCAGCCTATTCCTGAGGCTGTGCCAGGAAGGAAGGATGTTATGTGAAGCTGCTCTGGAACATGAACGCTAAGTCTATTGATCTGTGTAATAGGAATATTTGTACATGTAGGGAAGGTCTGCATTTCCAGACACACTTGCAACAAAAATACTTTTAAAATTAACACACCACATGCTCTAGCAGAGGATAAAGCCAAGCACATACTGTCCTAAAATATGGAACTGGAAGAATTGTTTAAAATCACAATCAAGTTCCTTGCTCTGCTAAACCATGACAATCACACTGGAACCAAAAGGCAGCACTCAGCAAGTGATCCCCTTTTTCACTATGGCCAGTTTTCTTCCCTCCTGGGGACTCCAGAAGAAACTAGTTACCTAGCATTTGTTTTAAGGCAGACAGCAGTCAAGATTCAGATCTCAACCAGGCTGAATCAGTCTTTCACAATCTGATTAAACAAACAGTTAACAATTTTCTGGTCTGAAAAAGTTAAACGTGGTCAGCTTAATTACCTGAAGGATCCTGTAGTGTCAGGCACAATGACTATTTATGTAAAGACAGTGAAGTAGTTGATTTCTAACTCCCACCACCAACTGCATTCTGGAGGTGGCACAACTTGTACCTCCCTTCACAAAATTTTTGAATCACCAGCCCTGTGTTAGAAGGGTAATGCTTCTCCCCTTTATTTATGTCCTGCAGAAGTGAATAAGTTCTGTTTATCACCAAGGCATTATGATGCCTTTTATCCAACCAGCTGCCAAAAACAAGTAACTTCAGGTCATTTGTGCCTACATGATGATGACAGAGCAACACTTACACAACAGCTGACCTCAGTCCACAGGGGGCTGTCAGTGTGCTTTCCCAAATATCAGCATTTCTTTGATTTTCTGGATGCAGCTTTACACCCCCAAAATATAAATAAAGTATGCAGTGCAGGAAGAGGCCTTTCATACTGACTCAATTAAAAATTGCAAGGCTAAGAACATTGTGGGTTCAGGCTGCAGCACTGACATACTTGGAGGTCAGACCACCCCAACAGGGTCAGGCCTTCCCAGATCAAGCCCACATGCAAACAGGGCAGGGATGCAGGAGACAAGCTACATTCATTATTTCAAACTGCTGCAACGAGTGCCAGGATCAGAAAACCAAGCTGAAATGCTGCAGGTGCTTGGAAAAGCATGGTCTCAAAGGAAATGCAGTCTGAGGTGCCTTCGGAAGACAATGAGGAAGGTGGGAAATGCCCTCAAACTTTTTTTGGTTTTGCTCAACTTATGCAAAACAGTCTCTCCTCTAGAGTCAGACAAGGGCTTTCAGAGTACAACCCCTTCCTTCAAATCCAGAAATACCAGAGTGAAACTGTTGGCAGGCTAACAGAACAATGTAGGATGAGGTGTCAGGAGTCTCTGGATAACACCTGGCTTTCCACTTCCTTCACATTGTGCGCAGCAGTGCTTGCTGCCAACACAGAGCCAGAAATCACTCAGCACCGAGGCAAAGAGCATCTGGCTGTCACTCAACATGACCTCTGTAAGCAGAGAGGGGGAATTTAATTGAGTCTTCCTCTTCTGGGATACCCAAAGATGTACATGAACTTACTACACCAGCCCGTAGCTTGAGGCGCTCATCTGGACATCCAGGCTCTTGCCTGAGCTGATCCATGGATGGAATACTTCCTGATATATAAACTTACTGTCTCATCTCTCTAGGAATAAAGCTGCTCAACCCCCTAGAAAGCTTCAAACTGGTACAAAATGCAGCCACCCACCTGCTCCACAAAAATGGTTGCCATGAATACATCCCTACTTCTCTGTGCCTGCTATTTTTAAACATACTTGGGAGGCAACTGAATTCACTGGTGGTTTGTGCTATTTAAGTATCTGGATTAATAATATTCAAGGAATATATTGGTAGCTCTCTGTGGGGAAATACAGCACCTGCCTGGCCTACACCTGGCTCAGATACCTTCTCAGATGCCCAGCTTCTGTAATCCAACTGCAGGGTGATAAACCCACAGACACAATGGATGCTCTTAACACAGAGCACCGTAAAGTGAAACCTGTGAGTTTTATTCCTCAAAAATCCTAGAACAACCTAAGGAAACTTTACAAAGGGAGAGAAAAGGACAAGCAGAAAAGATATTTACAACTGAAACTTTAAAATACCTATTTTAAAGGTCATTAAAATACCTATAGTTTAATGCAAGGCCTGAGCACAGGAACAATGGAAAAAGAGTACCTGCCTGCAAGAAAATAATAATTTTAAAAATCCCAAACAAACCAGAAAACCCAGGACAGGCATATCCAGGCAATGCTGAATGTGCTGACAGGACCTGAACCTTTTCCAGACATCCCTGAATTCCTAAGAGCATTTAGTTTTAATACATTTCAGACAGGTTCCCCTCCAGCCAGAAGTGTGAACAGTCTGGGAAGGGGGTCCCAGCCCAGTGTGTGCCCCACCAGACCCAGGGCAGCAGGCTGTGGCACCTCTGTATGTGCACCCAGGCTGAGCTGGACTTGGGACCAGGACAGGCTGACAAGAGCCAGCAGTACAGGCTGCTGCCTCTGCCTTGCCCACAGTCAAATGCTCCCAGTGCCACCTGACAACTTATTGGGTATATCACATTCCCACCTCCTGACACAGACATGCATGAGGTGTCAAGCAAGCTTATTGTAAGTAACCTGAAAAATTTGTCTCTGGAGATTCCTGTATAACACTCCTCTTTTCACACTACAATTACAAAAACTGATTTAGTGTTTCCTGTGAAGAGTTGCTATACCTACTTCTAACCTCAGTTACAGACTCCAGGTGACATGGGACACATTATTCAGATCAGTTCTCTGAAAATTCATGGTCACCAAGAGCTACAGCTCAGCTTGATCACAGCCACAGACCTCCAAATGGCCCAGATCACAGAAACCCAAATCAATTGCAGAGCAAACACTAGATTTTGTTCATTAGCAGCTCACAAGAGATTACCTGCCAGACATTACAACCTCAAACCAAATCACTTTTGGAAGTGGTTGATTTCAGAGAAACAACTGCAGACTCTAAACAACTTACAGATTTCTAACACAACGCATACACAGTATCTCCTTTCCTTTAATCTTTCCCACTGATTATCAAAAGGTGACAGAAATGAGGAGAGGAGCACACAGCAAAGCCAAGGCACGACCTAGGAACATCTCCACACGGTAACTCTTCTGGAAATTCACCCTTCCTGAAGTTTCTCTAACTGCAACAGGGAAAAATATTTGGAAAAGGTCAAATGACTCAATACCACTGAGACCCGTAACTTTTCAAGCAGGAACAGGTTTCCATGTGCTTTCAGTTAGAGCACAGACAGGTTGGGGGAAAGGAGGGAAACCCCCCAGCCCACTCTGCCTCTGCTCCTTTGGAGAGCTACGTATATGTTTGGTTTCGAATTACAGTTGATTTTGCTGCTGGAACACATCTGCAATGCTGAGCGAACTGCTGAACCCCAGCCAGCTCAGAAAACAACCCACACGGCTGGCAGCACCAGCAAATCCCAAACGGTTCCTAGAAGCTGCTTTCAGGGACAAAAAGGAGAGGGAGATGGACATTTCTCTGCACAGGCTTTTCCTGAAACACCCTCCAGTGCCACTTATTCTCTGATGATTCCAGGAAGTGGAAGGGTTAATTTCTTTCCAAGTTCACATACTGTTTGAATTCCTTAGATAAACTGCTTCCACTAAACCCAAGGATCTAGCCTCAGGGGAGAACACTGTGAGGAAAAGCTCCTTTGATAGATTTTCTTCAAAAGAGAAATTAATTCAAAGTCCATTTCTGGAGGTGCTCCACACCCTCGGCTTCCACCAACTTCAAATGAGGTTGCATCATGCCTCTGGGAAAAAGCCCCCCAAGCTTTGAGCACTGCCCTACCACTTCTGTTTGGAAGACAGAAATGTTTTATGCTTGCCCAATAAAATCTCTCTTGAAATGAGAAAGCTCAGTACACAGCACTACAAAGAGGAAAACCAGACCCAACCAGGCTTTAGCCCTGGGATAAAGAAGTTAACAGCACAAAATAATCCTGTACCTTTAAAACTGAGCAGTCACTCAGGAAAGCAAAAAAACAAGTTTTGAAAGCCACTGAAGGCTTCCCTCACATTTTGAAGCAGAAAGCAAGTCTGGGCTGTTATGGAATTCATGTTTGCATACTGTTTGTGATAATCTGTGTGCATAGCTGGAAACAAAGCAAGCTTTTATTAGCAATTAGTAACAGGAGTGGGGAGTCAAGAGAAACGCCGACACAGGATGGCAGAACCTTTTAAGATGTGTAGCAGAACGATACCAACGTGACATAGAAAACACTGCTGCTCTGAAGTGGGAAATGCAATGGCATCAGTTCAAGGAGATAAACTGGGTCTTTAACACTGACAACTTTGACTCCAGGCAGCAGTTTTCCCTTGCACAGCAATTTGCAATGCAAAACAAACTATTTCCACCCTTACCAAGAAGAGAAATTCAGTATCAAAGGGGGAGAGCAAAGTTGGGAAGGGTTGATTTGCTTAGACATAGTTTTCTACAGAGTTGAGTTTCAAGTAAGGCATGAAGGCAATACAGAACAGGGCTTGAAACAGTGTGTGAGAACTTGGGCAAGGAGGAGTGGGAAAGAGAAGAGAGGATTTAATCCCCTTTCAGGGGAGTGACCTCCCACTCCCTCCCCTCATCTCTGAAAAATTCAATCCAGCTCGGATCAGCCAACACCACCCAGGTTCAGAGCTCTCCAGCTATGTACTTCCCCTGCTCTGGAGATTGATATGGCATGTGGGGCCCTACAACAGAACTATTAAAATCCCATCAAGGGGTAAGCAAGTGGTGGCCATATGCTAAACCACTCAAGGGAAGAATAACCAGGGAAAGCAGCACAGCCAGGCAGCAAGTCTGCAGGCAAGGTCTTACCTGGTAGATAAACTAGCAAAGTCTCCTCCATCTAGCAGTCTAATTTTGCAGAACAGAACCCCATTGACAAAGGGGACGGCAGTCAGCTCTTCTAGAGTGAAACTTGTCTGAAACTTGAATTTCTTCTTCTTCATCAGGAAAGCCATGGGCAAATTCAGCGTGGAAAGCTCAGGAATTCCAAACAAGATCAGGGAGAAGTGGCTCACAGCACAAACAGACAAGCAGAGGGCAGTCGCTCCGGGAGCACAGGCAGGGAGTAAATTCCAGTTCAGTTACAACGACGGCCCAGCTTCAAACGCACGACTCTCTTCTCTTTGGCGGTCGGATCTGGCTGTGGGATCATCGCCACGGCAGGCTTCAGGTGAGCAGGAAGAGGTCAGATTAAATCTCTGCAACATTTCCAAGGGAAAAGGGAGGGAGGGAAGTTGGGTCTCAGCTCCAGACCAGCAGGAGCTGTCCCAGTTAGAGGCTGCAGTGCTCTGTCTTCAGCACAACACCTCTTGAAAGCATCTCTTGTGATAAATCATCTCGAGTCCCCAGAGAGGCCCCCGTCTGCAGGCAGCACGTTCAGACAGCTTCCAGTCTCTCTTGTACAACTCTTTGATAGAGGTCTTTGGGTCAGCCTTGGGGAGGGAAATGAGTAAATTAGTTCCAGCCAGTCTTGGACTCCTCCTCCTGCTCTCAAACCTGTTTGGATGGGTAATATTCAGTCCAGACTCATTCCAGTCTGAAGAGGTATGGCCCCAATTAGCTCAGCCCCAACATCCTCTTTCCCCTTTTTTGCCTAGGGCAAGCTTCGCTGTTGTCATCCTCCCTGTAATTTCTGTTTTGCAAAGCAGCTAATAAAAATTTGCTCTATTTTCAGTCATGTTTAGAAGCAGTTTACAGCGCAAGATCATTCTAACGTGTAATCTAACAAGAGGAAGGAAAACCCGTCTCAAGAAATGAAAAATATGTTTCTTTCCTGCATTTCCAACCTGCCCTAAGTATCAGCACCTGTATCCTATAAACGGAGAAAGCAGCAGAGACTGAAAAAAACCAAGCAGCCTGCTCCAGATTACACAGCATAACAACCGAATCAGGTCATCTGGCTGTCCAATCGCCAGGCCCACCGGGAATGCTGCCTTCCCCCGGCACCGGGTCTGCACAGAGCTGTGCCCTGTACAGTCTAGATCTGGGGCTGGAGACAGCGATTTCGTTACACATTTTACGCAACGCCTAAACCAGGGAGGCGGGAGCTGATTAACATCTCAAAAGGACAAGGTTAGGAACACCGGGCAGTAAATAATCCTCACTGATTCTAGGAGCTGCCTGCGTGGGTGGTGGGTGATTAAAGACCCTCTCCGGCCCGGTGGCCCAGCTGGCTCTGCCAGGGCCTCCGGGGAGGTTCCGCTGTCCCACAGACACCTTGGAGCAGAGTGGGGGCGAGACGGGTCAATGCTCCACACCACCAGCCCACTGCAGGAGCGATGCCTGCCCCTCCACCGAACTGCTGCCAGGGCTCAGCCTTGGCTGTTGTGAGGTCACAGCATGTCCCCTGGCACTCCGGGGTTATGCCCTGAGCTATGCCCAGGTCCCCGCTCCCTGTCCGAGCCGTGCACTGAGCTGTGCCCAGATCTTAGCCCACTTCTTGGCCCTCTGAATCCCCGACTGCCCTGCAGCCCAGCCGCAGGGGCCAAGGACCGAGCCATACCCGGCCGCATCCCGGCTCCGGCCCCACAGCCCGTACACCGAGTTGCAGCCCGGGCTCAGCACCCTCGCAGCCCGTGCAGCCCGATCTTACCCCTCTCGCAGCCCTCCATCACCAGCTGCCTCACGGAAAGTCTCACCCCGCTTCCCAGCGCCCTCCACTGACCTGCGGCACGGTCCCGGCCCGGTGCCTGCCCGCTCCTCGCACGGCGGCCGCCGCTCCCCGACACGGCCGCCTACTGCCCGCGTTACGCCAACTGCGGCCCCTACGCCGACAGCGCGGGCGGTGCGCGGGCAGAGCGGCGCAGCCGCGCTTCGGGAATACCGACAGCACGTAACCCCCGCCCTCTCCTCGATATTAGAGAACGAGAGCGGCGCCTCCCGATTGGCCAGCATCAAGGAGGCGGGCTGAGCACTGCGAGGCAGTGATTGGTTGCTCCGGCACAGGGCGGGGAAAAGAGCCGAGAATTGGAGGAGAGCGTTGTCAGTTTGGACAAGCCCCGCCCCCTACCTGAGGAGGTGGGCGGGAAGCGGGGTCTCCGGTGTCCCCTCAGCGGGATTTGGAGCTGGGCTTCGCGCCGCGCAGGATGTCTTGGAACCCCTCTGAGGAAGATGGACCTATTTAGCCTGGAGAAGCGATAACTAAGAGGGGACCTCATTAGTGTGTATAAATACCTAAAGTGGAGTGCCAAGAGGATGAAGCCAGGCTCAGGTTAGTGGTGCCAACCACAGGGACAACAGGCAATAGGCAGGAAGCAATGCCCAGGAAGTTTTACCTGAACATAAGGAGAACTTCTTTCCTGTGCAGTGATTTGCCTAGAGAGGTTGTGGAGTCTCCCTCACTGCAGATATTCCAGAACCATCTGGACACAATCCTGTGCCATGTGCTCTGGTATGACCCTGCTTGAGCAGGAAGGTGGGACCAGATGACCCACTGTGATCCTTCCAACCTGACCCATTTTGTGGTTTGATGACAGACGTCATCTCTGCATCCTCCTGACAGCCAGGACCCCTTCCCCTGGCTTGTCCCAGCGCCCAAGCAACTCCTGATGACATCCCTCTCATCAGCGTGTCCCATGGGCTGCAGGCACATGGTTCCTCAGGCTGCTCAGTGGTGTGGCCATCCTGTCCCCTCAGGATACCACAGAGTGGCTGTGGGTCAGGCCAGCAGTGCCTGGGCTGGCTGGGACCAGGAGGGAGGGCCTGGTACCACAGAGCCCTGGAGAGCAGCACGAGGCAGGGCCCGGAGCTGGAATCTCACCCTCCGCATGTGAGATGTGGCAACCAGTTGGGCACATACCTTCATCAAAATGGCTCCCTGTTATTATGTGCTGCTGCTGTGTCCATTGCTGTGGCTGGGATCCCTGGTTAGGCTGGATTCCGTCGTTTAAGGGCAAGCGGAACAAAATGTCTCTCCTTGTCCTGAAGGAGCCTGCAATCATCAAAGTGATTTGCCTAGATTTGAAATTGAGGTGTTTGCCCAAGAGCCTCTGTGGCTGAGAAGTTGAGGATCATATGGGAGGAACTGTTCTCAAGGCTGATATGCAAAGCTTGGATGAAAGCCTTGGAGTCCTTGCTCTCTGCCAGGCTTTGATGCCCAGACTCCTTGCCTGTAATCTGCCATCTATGCAGACAATATCAGAGCTATCAAATAATTCCACCATAATGTGATCCTTGGGAAAAAAAAAATCTTCTAGGAAAAGTACACAGAAATGTCCTTGGATAAAAGTGAAAAATTGGATAAAGCCAAATGCATTGTTACAATTTTTGCTTACCAGGTTAAGCTTACACAGACTTTGGCTAGAGAAAACATTTTGTATCGATACAGTGAAAGCATCACAGAACATACCAGGAGTTACCAGGAAACAGCAGGGTTTACAGGCTTCTGTTAGAGGTCAGGCTTGAATCCTCCATCAATTCCTATCTGGTGTTTTCAAGGCTTTGAGGGATTGCTGGAGATAGGTATTTTTTGATCTGTGTTTGCAGCTTATTGGGAAAGAGCTGAGCCTGCTAAATACTTGATATTTAGCAAGCTATGATGCTGAAATACAAGAGGCATCAGAAGAATCCATCTCAGTTCTCACATCTCTCATGCCCCAGCACACAGCTGACAGACATGTGGATGCTCTGCTTCCATCCCTAGGTAAAGGACAAACGATCCCTGTGTGTGGTGTGGGAGGAGACTGTGTTATCTGCTATGATTCACTCTGGTAAATAACCTTCTGGAGGATTGCTCTTGTTCATAACAACAGCCTCAAATGCTAAAGTTTACAGAGACTTTAATCCTTGCTGTTCTCACGCATATTTACTTTGCAGTTTTATCAGAAACATCTCTTGAAAACCTCAGTGTTTTTATAATTAATTGAATAATGTGACTGATGTTAAAAATAAATGGATTTGGAAAAATGCCCAGCAAGCTGCTGAGCAGTGTGTAGTATAGCAACCGTAGCTGCATTCTCAGGGTTATGTGTTTTCCTAACAAACGCAGTCTCATGACTGAGAGATTAAATCTTTATTAGTTCAAAATTCACCCTGTTGATTTTGCTGTGTTTATTCTGCATAATTGTTTCTGGAGAAATTCACATGTTTTAAAGGGACTGTGCTCCTGTTTACAGAGGGGATGGCATATCTGAGCCTCCCACAGAGTGAATGTGGGTGTAGGGTATTCATCCATCCACATCCCTCTGGCTTTGTAATCTTCTGCTCCAGGTGCAATCCATTGGCCATGGGGCCGTGTGTGTGTGACCAAGGTGCTTTAATACACATGGATTCTGCTCATCCCAGACTCACATCCTATGGATTTCTCCTCTATGGCCGTGCCCACCTCACCTCTCCTCCATGACTCTCAGCCACATCCCTGCCCTGTGTTCTTCCAGACCTAAGCCTTTCCTGAGGCTGCTCCCCAGTGCCGCCACCACTTCCTCAACTTTTGCTGGCTCAGGGCATTGTCTTATCAGTCTGGGATATTTTTATCAGTCTGTGCTCTGCAGTTAAGTCTGGGCCTCACCTCTGCTCTCCTGGAGGTGTGCCTGGCTGCCCAGGGCTGGGACCACTGTGCTCTGCAAGTGAGCACCAACAGAGATGCCTTGTCTTGCCTCCTCTCTACTTGGAGGACAGAGATAAAGCACAGTGGAGAAATAAGGTGAGATAAATGCAGGAGGGATAAACTCAGTGAGGTGAAGTGAGGTAGATCCTGTAATGCATTTGGTGAGCCTTCAAATCCTATCTCTTATCCCAGGGGAATTCCAGATGCACAAGCCCTGCAAACGACATCATCAGCATTTTCCTCTGGAAAGCATCATCACGCTAATTAATTTGTCCTGGCAGCAAAATGATTAAAGTTTTAAAACTAAATTACACACATTGCTGTAACAGCATAAACACAGTAATGGTTCTCCTCTGTTACACCTGTCGCCTCTGCTGTAATGGCCTTAATGAGCTTTCAGCCTCATCATCCAAAAGAAAGAGATTATCACACAACATTTTATGCTGTAAGTGCATTCTTGGAGCCTTGGGTGGAATGCAATGCCCTGCTCCAAGAAGCTGTGCCTCCCCCTGAACGGGGGGTAGGTCCAGGCTGGGGAACTCCCAAAATGGGGCAGGGGTTGCAGACACCACAGCAGTGTAAACTGTAGCATGCAGGAAGCTGGAAACCTTGTGAGGGGAATGGGTACCTATCCCCATTACATAGGATTATCCCACAGTGTGGAGTTATTCCAAGCTTGCATCTTAGCTTAATAACAGGCTGTGAGCTGCACTTTGACCTGCTTGTGTTTTTCCCTTGTTCCATATTTAACTGAACTCATCATCATAAAGGCCAGGAACTGTTTCACTTTCTGTGCCAGGCTGGGTTTCCTGTTGGATGAGCAAAAGACACACCTGCACGGTGGGCTTCTGGCATGCCAGCACTGGGAATGCTGTTACTGGCAAAAGGAGCCCAGGAATCTGGAGTCGGTGGATTCCTTTCCCCAAATATGTGGCTAGACCTGAAAATCCAGCTGCCTGGCTTTTTTTGTTTACTGGTTTCCATGTCTGCTTCAGTGGGTCCTGGGAATGTGCAGCAAGACTCTCCTGGGAGGTCTGTGTGTGGAACTGGATTTCGTTTACCCCTTCCAAAATCTGCAGACTTGGAACCTGCTTTGCCTCAAGGCATGTTGTGTTTATTAAGCCTTATCCTGTGTCTGTATCCGTGCTTCCATCCCTTCAGTGCTGTGCTGGACAAGAGACTTGCTGGTTGTGGCTGTGGTCTGTCCCACTGACTGCAACCCCACAAATGCCGCTGCTACCCCAAATACATCAGAAGCAACTCTAAGTTTGTGGTTCCCCCTTGCCACAGCAACCTCTAATTTGGGATCCCAGGTGGCAGAGGTGAAAGGAACTGCCCCTGCTGGCGCTGGGATTCTGCACATCTGGGACCCAAGGGCTCATGAGACCCATTTGCAGGTCATACCGACTTCATTCCAGCACTCAAAATGTGGTCTGGAAGCTGTGCTGTTCAGTCTCCTGAAGCTTCTTATCAGGTGCTTTCAAGCAAGACAAGGAATCTTAAATGCTTCGGTTTTCACACTGACCTGACCACCCTTCTGCTGACAGAACTTGCTGGCAACAACCTCTCACACACAGGATAAAAAACCACAAAAGATCTCCAGAAGGATGGTTTGCCAAAACAGGCTTGACAAACTTTAAAAACATGCTGGAGGAAGTAGAGGCTATTTGGGTGAGTGTGCAGGCTATGTCATTCTGTCCAGTGGTGGGGATCTGCTCCCAGAACTGCAATGCAGTGATGGCAGTGCACTGTACTTGGGGGATACTGACATATGTGTGGCCTTCAAAAAAGCCTCAAAACCTGTCCCTTTGCTTATAATGAGGCACTTGATGTGTATTTTTAAATCTTTTAATCCATTCGGTTCTGCAGTGAACTCATCCCAAAGACTGACATCTCAGTGTCCTCTGCCACGTCTGTGGGAGGCAGAGGGACCTGGTCTGAATCCCCAGGCATCATGACTTTTCCAGGGATATCCATTGCTGCACTCTGCTCTTTGAATTTCCTCCTCTCCAAGCTCTCAGCCCTGAAAAGATTCACCAGTGAAGGGTGCAAAGAGGATCCTACAAGGTCGGGAGGACAGAGGTGGCTCCTGGGACGGTGCAGTGCCAGAGCTCGGGATCCCGGCGCGCAGTGCCATCTCCTGGAAAGCCGGGCTGCAGCCGCACACATCGCAAGCAGAGCTTTGCTCCGGAGGGAGCAACGGTGCTCCTGGTGGCTTGATGCTGCCTCTATGGCCACAAACATTTTTTTCTCAGCACTGAGAGTCTCTCACCAAACTCCCCTTTCCCCAGCAGGCACAGGAAGATGCTGCTCACCCCCGCGTCCGAGGCACCCTGTGGCAGGACATCTCTGCATGGCTCCTTCCCAGTCTGGATGTTGAATACAAATCTCTAGGTATAAAAACAACAGTAGAGGAGAACAAATAAACATCTATAAATATTACTCCTTAGCTTTTGTTCTGTTGGGGGATCAGTTGCCTGTTCAGTTGAATGTCCTGTGTACTTGTTTGCCCTGTCAGTGTCCTGTTTACCTATTTCCTGGTTTTTACATTAAGAGACATTTTTCTCTGTCCCTCCCAAGTTTGATGACCTCTTCATGAGCAACAACCAAGCCCCTCATAGTACAGTTCACCCTATATTTAAAATGCTGTCACATCTTTTTAATGAGACAAAAATCTGTACACAGAACACACACTTGAATGCTGCTGGCTTGACTAAGCTTTGCATTTATCCTGAAAAGACAAGAAAAATGGGTGGTTCCAATGGCAACGTTTACTCCTCTAGAAAGGCAACAAAGCTGAAGTGCTTAGTCACTGAAAAAAATGTACACTGTAATTTAAAACCAAAGGCTGGTATTTCTACCATTATTTTAGACTATTGTGGCATCTTCTGAGCAACTGGGAGATAACTGTTACTTCAGTAATCCGTCAGACACTGTGAAATAACTCGTGCTCCAAGTAAGCCTGTAAAAGCTATTATTTGAAAAAGACTGTATTTATGTAAATACAATGCTACGAGCTTCACAAACAAGAGGAAAAGCTACTGTGACTCGTGGTTGTTCACAGCTCTCCTTGGTCCCTTCATATTGAAGATTCTGTGTTGCAAAGTTGTTGTTATGAACTATTTTCACTTATGAACTTTTTTCACCAATGAACTGCAACAGCCTGTTTACCAAAATGTATTTTTTATTAAAATTTGTATTTGTAAAGGAGAGATCATTACACAAATGAGGTAAACCAACACATATGACATAGTTCTCACTTTAAAAATAAATTTCAATTCAGCAATTGATTTGATTCCACAGAGTCTAAGAGGAAGAGTCAGGTAAGTGCTACTCATGTGGTGAAATGCCAGACAAGGCAGGATCCACCCTGACTCTGCTTGGAGGTGTTAGTCCCAAGGGGCTGGGAGTCTTCCAGGGACCAAACCCTTCTCACTGTGTTGTCCTTTTCTCCCCTATCAGATATGTAGGCAAGAGAAGATGAGTAAAGGCCAGGGACTGACAGTGGTGACCTCTTCACCTACTGCTCTAATCAGGGGTCCCCCATCAGCATCTGCCCATTAAAGGCTATGTAAAGGTTTCATTTGATTGTGCAAATTCACTCCCTCATCAGCCCTAAAGGAGACTTAACAGCAAGTTCCATTTCACAAGTAATAACCTGGCAAGCAACAAGCCTGTTAAATGTAAGCCACTTTGCAAGGGAGAAGACTTACACTTCCTTTTTTTCAATCCCTAAGTTTTCTTCCATGCATGTACAAGTGGACCTTTAATCTAAAAGTTTATTAAGTTACAGCAAGTCTGTGAGAATCATGTTGACCATCCTGTGCAATAAGCTTTCTCATTAAGGACCAAGCCCCATAGCCTGAATGCCTCAGAAGTGGCTGTAATGTTGTTTCACCCTGTATAATGGTATAGGGTAGTGAGAAGAATCTCAGCTCTGTTTCTCAGGATGTGGCCAGCCAGCGGACGAACATGGCTGGACTCGCTTCCAGCTCCCAAACAGTACAAACACCAGCAGCAGAACCAAGTAATGCCCCAAAATTCACTCAAATCAGTGGCTGACAAACTCCTAAACACTGGAAATTCCTGTGTGGCTGCAGCTTAGTCCAGGACCTCAGTCCAGATCCGTTTTGATGGATCAAGGTATTCTAGAGGTGACAAACTATGCAGATGAGGCAGAGATGGAGTTTCACCATTCCATCCACACGAGGGAAACTCATCCAGGCCCTTGGGTGTTTATGCTGCAACAAATAAAGGCATTGGGCCCAGACGTATCCCAGGAGAGTTTCTGGTACCCAAGACATGAAACTTTCCTCACATCTGCCAAGTCGATAGAGAAATTTCATGACTGCACGCAGATAAAACATGAGGTGAATGCACTGTTCCAATCCCACTGGGATCCTCAGGGGAGGTAGGTGGGACTTAGACTGCACAGAGGCTGGATGCTGGTCTGCACGGGCTGGATGTGACGCTGCAGGAGCACAATCCATAGCTCTCAGTGCAGAGGGAAGGTTCTACCACATCCAGTACCACGTTTGCAGTAAATGCTTTCAGCAAGCGCCAGAAATGCATTCACTGTGTGCACTGTAGGTTCACGATCACTGTACCTTGTACAACTGTACAGCTGCAGCACTGGTATCCCGACAGAACTCTCCATGTTAGAAGTCAGTTAAAGGCTATAGATCTCGAGAGAGAGACAAAAGAGAGGTGTTATACTTGGGATGGATTTTTTTCCAAACAGAAATTAAAAGTAACTTAAAAAAACCAAGTCTACTGTTTGAGGAACTAAAACAATCCATGTTAAGTTGCTGGTTTATTACACATCCTGCTATGGCTCTGTATGAGAGTCTGAAAAAGCAGATAAGAACAAGATTAACAGAGAAAGCTGTTTAGACTCAGCCAGACTCCAAGGGAGCTATTTACACTGAAAAGTGGCAGCACCCCTTGCTCCCAAGTGTACTCTGCCAGCACAGGCAGGTTATCAGCATGGCAGATGCCCCATAGAATCACAGAACTGTTTACATTGGAAAAGACTTTTAAGATGACCGAGTTCAGCCATTTCCCCAGCACTGCCACATCCACCACTAACCCATGTCCCCAAGTGCCGTATCTACGCATCTTTTAAATCCCTCCAGGAATGGTGACTCCACTACTGCCCTGGGCAGCCTGTGCCAGGGCTTGACAACCCTTTCAGGGAAGAAATTTTTCCTAACATCAATCTAAAGCTCCCCTCCCATCACTGTTTCTTTCACTGGATCATACCATCTTGCTGCCCTGTCTGGCCAGGATCAGTGGTGACAGATGGGCTGGGTGTATTGCTCTGCAAAAATCGACGGAAGTCCTTAATCATGGGGCGGAGGACCTGGATGAGGGCACTCAGTGCTGCCTGCGTCCCCTCCATGGCCTGTGCCTGCCGCTCCTGGGCACACGCCTGCACCTCCTGCGAGCGGCGAATCATCTGGAGCAAGTCATTCTGCTGCTCCAGGTGCTGGGCAATCTCCTTCACGTGCAGGTTGGTTACTCGCTGCTCCTGCAGGAGCTTGGCTGAGTTCAGGGCAATGCGGCTTTTCAGCTCCTGGGGCTTGGCAGACACCTCGTGCTGATGGGCCATCATCTCCAAGGGTGCCTCCGCCGTGACGGTGGTGGGGGCTTCCGTGGTGCAGTACTCCACAACCCCATCCTCCAGACTGTGGTAGGTTGTCTCTGCAGGAACTGAGAACAAAGGACAGAAAGGGAGTCAGGAGTAGCTGCGATATGGGATTTTTATCTACAGGACTATTTAGTGAATATCACAGGAATCCGGCCTGTTCACTGAGATAACATACAATGACCAGCAATGTACAAAATGACCAATTAAAGTCTACTCCACCCTCAGTCGAGCTTCCTTCTGGGCTATACACTCCAAAGGAATAGGGAATAGGGAATCTGTCTAGACAATATAATTTCTCAACCTCCAGTTTGAGACAATCTTTCCAAGGAGCATTAACTGACTGACATAACAGCAAAGACAAGACCCAGAATGGCTCCTGTTGACAGAAGAGCTGCTCTTTAGGACACTGCACACTGGAAAATCAGCCCTGAACATGTTTTTCCCCCTGCTTTTGTCCCCAGAGAGGGACTGAAGAATCTCCCAAGGTGCAAAGGATCCTTGGTTCCATTGTTCTTAAGGCTGAGTCAAGCTGTCAAAGCCGACTTTCAGTACCTGCGTGTCTTGGGGCCACTCCCTACATCACAAGGGCAGACCGGGAGGAGCATTTCATTATAGAGATGTAGGGATTTCTTTTTGTTGGGGCTTCTCTCTGCCCAAAGAACTTCTGGGCACCCTATCCCTGGAAATGTTCAAGGCCAGGCCGGATACAGAAACCTGGTCTAGTAGAAGGTGTCTCTGCCCATGGCAGGGGGTTGGAACTGAGTGCTCTTTAAGGGCCGTTCCAACCGAAACCATTCAGTGGCTCTCTCCCCACACAAGGCTCGGGGGTCTCCTCGCACGGGCGTATCAGGGTCTCTGTGTGGCCGTCCAGTCCAGCCCAGAGCGTTCCGGCGGGCGCAGCACTCACTCTGGGTCAGGGTGACCGTGGTGGTCGACGCGGTGATGGGGATCTCGCTCCCGTCACCCGCGCCGCAGTCGCCGCTCGGCAGGCTGATGATGGTGGCCTCTCCCAGCAGGTTGCAGATGCGCTGCTGCATGGGGGTGAGGATCACCGGGGCGGCCGCGGCGCCCGCCGGGTCCTCGCCCTCGGGCCCGTTGCCGCCGCCGTTCTGGTTCTCGCCTCCCCCTTCCATGGCAGCCCGCACTTGGGCCACTTTGCGCCGCACCTCGGTCTTGAGGTCGGACCACTTTTTCTTGACCTCGGGCAGCTCACGGTGGCAGGTGGCGACGGCGTTGACGCGGCGCAGGATGTCGTGCCAGGCGGCGGCCTTGGCGGCCAGCGGCACGCCCGCGTTGAAGTGGTTGACGAGGAGGTGCTTTCCCCGCTCCAGCTCCTCCACGATGATTTCCACCTCCCGCTCCGAGAAGTTCATCTTCCGCTTCTTGGCTGGGGGCGCCGGCGGCGACGCCATGGCCATGGGGGGGGTACCGGGGACGGGGCACGGGGTCACACCTGGGGGGCCTGGGGGACGCTGGTCAGGGCCGAGGGGCGGCAGGGCCCCCCCACCCCCGGGGCCGGGGACAACAGGGGGGCCCCGAGGCCCCTCAGGGCCCGGAGGGGTCGGTCCCCCCTGCTCCCCCTTTGGCACCGCCAACGATACGCAAATTGCGTACGGCGCCCGCCCGGCAGCCCCGCGAAACGGCCCCCGCCCTGCGGCACTGGCGTAATGGCTTCCAGAATCGGCCCCTCTTCCTGCCACGCCTGATTGGCCCGCCCGCTTGCCCGTCACGCGGCTTTCCCGCCTCCCGCCCGCACTGCCGCATGATTACTGGTCAGCGGCCCTGTCCATCAGGCAGCCAAGAGGCGGCCCCGCCGCAGGTCTCAGGGCACTGAGCCTGCGTGGGGCCGGTGAGGGGTTGGGCCCGCCCGTGGATTTCCTCGCTCCAATCCCATTGGGTGCTTCTCCTGTCCATCAGCCCAGAGCGCGCGCTGCTTTCCAACCTACCGGATGCGGGCGACGTCAGTCAAGCTCAAACCGACTGCCGGCTGTGGCTCTGATTGGAGCTGTTCGCTTTATCACCGCCTTCCCAGGAGGTTCAGCCAATTGCGCTTTGGCCCACGCGCCTGCACCGCTCCCTGTGCAACTCTCAAACACTACGGCGCTGCCTCCGATTGGTGCAGGCGAGGGCGTCCCCTGTGACGTCATGTTCCACCAAAGCCGTGGGCGCCGCGGGGCGTGGCCCAGGGCGTGTCGCCCGCTGTCATTGGTTGGCGTGGGGCGTCACGTGGCAGCGACGGCGCGTGGCGCGAAGGCGGAAGCGGCGCCATTTGCCGGTGCCGCGGGCGTGAGGGGTGGTTGGTGCCGGTGCGGTCATGCCGGGGGCGCGGCGCTCTCTTGCCTCCCCGGTGGTGAGCGGCGTTCTCTGCCCATGCGGGTCCCCCCAAGGATCTACGGTGGAGAGCAGCAGCAGTGGCGGCGGTAGCGGCGGGGGGAGCGCGGGGTCCTGCGGGCGGTCGCTGTGCGAGGCCTCCGAGCAGGACCGGCGTCTCCGCGCCCTGTTCCAGAAGCTCGACGTGAATCGCGACGGCGCTCTCTGCATCCACGATCTGGCCGTGGGGCTGGGTCGCCTCGGGCTGCACCGCACTGAGCTGGATCTGCGGGTGAGCGGCGGCGGGCGGTGGAATTTGGCTCGGCTGGGCAGCGTTCCGGGCGTGAGGGAGGGTGTGGCCGCTCCCTTCGTGCCGTATCCGCTCCGGAGCCCTCTCCGTGCTCGTTTCGGGAGCCGGACGTGGGCTCTGGAGACTTTCCGGCTGTGTCTTGCTGGGGCAGCGGTGGCACCTGCGCATGGTAGCACCGTGGCAGCTCCTGCATCCCTTTAGCGTTCTGTTCCCCGAGCGAGAGCGGGGCCGTGTGATGCGAGACCTCCCCAAAGGTCCTTGCCTGCAAGCCACCCTGCTGGCTTCCACACTAGACCCGGAAGAATCAGCTTGTTTGCTACCTGTAGACATGTCCGGTATTAGCTGTCCGTAATTAGTAAGATTAAAAACTTAGTTTTTGGGCAGGAAGAACCATAAAGGAAATCCTGTTTCTCCAGGACTCAGGACAGAGCGACTTTCATGCTGACTTACACTAGTGGAAGGTCCTTTGGAAGCGGTTCCTGCAGTCAGGGTAATTATGCAGGTTTCATTCCATCATCGCATTTCTCATATGAGTCTGGCAGCATGTTGCTACTTATGTTTGCTCAGGATGGCTTATGCCAGACTCGTTTATTTTATGCGTTTGGAAATATCTTAGAATGCAGGAAGGCTGCTGTTCTGTACTATTTGCACGTGGAGTGTATAAAACATGCAGCACTGGCTTTCTGTTTCAGAGAGCCTTTTGTACTCACACCGCTCTGTGTGATGCTGTACACTGAGGGCTCCAAGGTTCAACATGATGCTGCTCTATTCAACTGTGATTAGTGTAATTTACGTGTCTATGATGAACGGGCTTGTCCTCAGTTCGGCCTGCCTTGTCGCTTAAAAAAAGGGCCATAAAAAAGCTGAGTATGAAGTGAAAATAGGAGATAAACACATGGGTGCAGCCAGGGATGTGCTTGAGTCCTACAGGAAGGAAGAAGAGTTTAAGAATAACTTCTGAGTCACTGAAAAGATACTTAATTCAAGTGACAGCTCGTATTCTCTCCCTGTTCTGGGAGTGGTGCCCCAGTTTGAGTGCTTTCCAGAGTTTCTGGTTCCTTTCTAACTTTGAATCTCTAGCATCTGAATTTCTAACATTTCTTTTTGGTTGGCATCTTCCTAGCTGCTGTAAAATATGATAATTCCTTGGCAGTGTGATCTTGTGAGTAGTTTAGTTATGCTGTTTCTAAAATTAATGTGAGTGCCATGGGGGTTTTCTGCTGGGTGAGTTTGGCTATACAGATCTGATTGTATCACAAGTCACCAGTGCATGCCCTGTGACACTGACCTGCTGCCACCTGTGGGGCCCAATCCTTGACCTGTGGCAAAAGTCCCTCGTGACCCAGAATGTTCTGTGCTTACACCTGCATGCCACCTCCGTTTGCATTCTTTTTTCTTTGCTTATAATTCAATCCAGCCTAACATTCTCTAGGCCCAGGAGGAAGCACGTTAAAATAAACTGCATTTTTACTTCCCAGCAGAGAGTTTCTTTGCTTGGCGCGCTGCGGGAGCGGCACAGAGGAACCGTTCTGCGGGGACTGGAACTCGCTGCCGGAGGGAAGCGCTGGCTGGATGCTGCTTAACAATCCTGTCTTTCTGCTGAAGCCCTTGTCTGTCAGTATTGTTCCTCAGCCCTTTCCTTCCTCTGACGACTCTTCCACATCCATAGTGTGAGGGGGGTGAAACAGATGTTTCACAGGGTGCCCAGAGAAGCTGTGGCTGCCCCATCCCTGGAAGTGTCCAAGGCCAGGCTGGAAGGGGCACTGAGCAACTTGATATAGTGGAAGCTGTCCCTGCCTCTGGCAGGGGGTTGGAACTGGGGGCCCTTTAAGGTCTTTTCCAACTCAAACCATTCTAGAGTTTGCAAAGCAGTGTTAGTATGGTACAGCATCCCCTTCAGAGGGTAAAAACTGCAGAGACTGAGGATGCAGAGTTCAAAACTCTCAAGTTCCAGTTAAAAATGTGGGAACAGCCCTCAGCTGGCTAGCAAACTTCCCTGTCGTGCAATTTTTAGGGAAATCAAATCAACTTCCTGTTTCCAAAGCAGTTCTATTAATAAGTCAGTCTTTTTTCTGCTCCATCCTAGCTAATTATGGCACCTGAATGTTTAACTAATGTGAGGTCATGCTCAAGGAAAGTGCTTAAGTGTCAAGATGCAAAACCTTTCTGATTTATCGAGCGTGGTGTTTGGACCAATTTAGGCATAAATCACATGGATTGCTTGTGATTAGTAAATTACTTGGTACACTTTATTTTTCCTTCCGTGCAGCAGTGCATTTGATATGGGAGTTGCCTTCCAACATTTGGGAGCAGATGGAGAAAACATTGGGCTCATAAAGTGAGGTTATCGCCGATCTTGGCTGAGAGCTGCTAATCTCCCTACGTCAGTAGGCTAGAAGTCCTTGTGGTAACAATAACTTTTGGGCTGAACTTGAAAAGAAAATGAGCAATATTTTGGCTCCTTCAATGCTTGAGAGTTCTTGCTGAGATAAAACCCTTTGTGGCATTCTTGGAAAATTGCTGCCTTCTCTTTTAGAGGTGGCCTTCTGTGGTGGGGGAGAGAAGGTCTTGTACTCGGGTGTCCTTTGAGGTGGAATTTTCTTAGGTAAACAATGCTTTTTTTTTTTTCTTTTTTTTTTGTTTGTGGGTTTTTTTTTTTTTGTTTTTTTTTTGTTTTTTTTTTTAACCCATGCTGTTATCTTTAAACCAGTTGATAAATACAGTGTGCCAAACCAGTGGGCCTTGTAATGAAATGCTTGTTTCCATTGGTCAGCCTGAAGCAATCCACATATTTCACTCTGTTTGGGCAGTAAAATGATAACCATGTGAAGAATTTTTTTAAAAGCCTTTCTTGTTCTACTGTGTGAAGGGATAGTCTTTTTCTGCTAAATTTCATCTACTTCTGGGATGGTCAGTGTCCTGTTAATGTTGCTTTCTGACTTTATATAGACCTGTGGAGCTTGAAATATGCACTCAATGGAAATATGCTGAAACAGAACTCTTTCTTACTTTGTATCTGGAGATGTCCTACTGCTGAAAGAATGTGTGATGGTAATATTTCTGTGTTTGCTAATATAACTGTTTTCTTACTGATCCTGATTAACTGCAGGGCTGGAGTGCCATTCCAAAACTTCATCTCTGCTGCTGAAGTTCCAGACAGTCTGAACTGGTAGAATTAATCCCAGCTGTTTAGAGACAGACTGAAGTGGTGAACTTTGTCTGCAGCTGCCTCTTCTGCAGTGGTGCTGAGCATCTTTTGCTGGACTAGTTCACTTTAAGAAACAGAGAAAACATAACCCTTGTCTCTTTTCAGTCCCAAATGTCTTCTCTGCCTCTGCTCTAACAGAGGTGTCCTCCTTGGTCTTGTGGTGCTTTCCCCTCCTAAGTTCATAGATGCAGCTGTGATTGCTCCCTTGGTATCAGCTTCCCTGTGGAAAACTATATCAGTTCCCGGGCTGCTGCTCTCTGCTTTCATCACTTTTTCCTTAGCCCAGTATCTTTTCTTTCATCTTCAGGTCCTGGCTGTCCAAACTTCCCCCCAAGGTCTGCTTTTTACTTTTCCCATGTTTGAAGAAGCAAAGCTGTGCTGCTGCAGCTGGACTCTGCAGTGTTCTGTTTGCGTCAGGCCTTTCTTCTGACCAACTTTGCATTTTAAATGTGTCCCTGGACTCTTCCAGCTGTGTCCATGCCATTCTGGGATAACAGATCAGTCAGCTCTTTCGCAAGTGACTCCATGGATGGATTGAGAAACTTTCTACTGTAGCAGTTGCAGTCAGAAAAAAATTAATCTTGTTTCTGATCAGTACTTTATCTTCTGTCATGACGTCAATTAATTCTTCCTCTCAGGCTCTGTTTCTGTAACTGTTTTATTCTTCAGCACTTTTGAATACTGTTTTATACTATGCACAGTGTACTGCAATCCCTAGTAACTGTAAGGGGTAGAAGGAGCAGCACTTTTTTCCTCTGTGATGCTTTCAACTATTTTCCATCTAGAATTGCAGGACCTGAGTTTTTATTGTGTTACAGAAGTCAGTTTATGATAAAAAGAGCAAAATTCCAATACTGTGGTGTAATTTGGACTGGAATATCTCTCCAGCTGTCATTTAGATCTCACAGTACATCTCCAAACCTTTATACATTTATGCATTATCACATTTTCATGGTTTATGTGTCCTGAATCCTGCTGGGGCACTTGTGGAGCTTTTAGCTGGGTTTCATTGTGAAGGGTTGAGCAACAGAAGGTTGTATCAGGCAAATACTGTTACAGTTGAATATTCCAGTTTATAGCCTTCTGCTGCCAGCAGCTTCTCATCTACCCATCTCCTTACTAATCCCAAAAGATTACCCTTTGTGAATACCCCAAACCAGTTTAGTACAGGGTGAAACCATTTTCAATAACATGTTAATTAAATTCCCACATTCATAAAGAATGTTTATTAATATAATAAGCAAAATAGATCATATTTACTGTGTCTGTAGGGAGTGGAGGCCTGTTCTTGCTCTTTGTAAATTATGAAATGTGTGGTTTGATGGAGGCCCTGTTCTCATGCACTTGAGCAAGAACAGAACTGTAGGTCAGTGATTTAATTGCAGATAAAACTTTCAAATCTGTGGTGAGTGGTTAGTTGGTATGAGTTTGGGGTTTGTTGCCTTGTCTGATTTAGGCTGAAGAGGCAAATGAACTCTGTAATCAATCACATGAGTTCTTGACAGCTGCAGAAAAGACTTTGAGAAGCCAGGCCTTGGGTTTGGCATAAGGAAACTTCTGGACACAGTGTTGGTTATTAATAGCCTTGGCCAGTAGCCCCTACAGTGAGAGCTTTGGGACAGGGAATGTCAGGGAGACAAGCTGGCACCCCAGCCACCCCAGGCTGTCACTCTGCCAGGACCCAGAGGTCTTGCAGGGACAACAGGAGGAGAGGGGTGCTGGGGACCAGGAAATCTGACTGTCTTGGTGAAAGTCTTTAGCTAGCCTTGGTCTCTGGTCAGCCCTGCCTTAGTGTGATTAATGGTGAAATGGGCAATGTGTGTCCACTCACTGTTTAGAGGGGAGGTTGGGAGCCAGGTTTTAGATGCAAATATGCACAGGAGAAACTTGTCTCTGCATGTTTGCCTTGCATATAAATAAACAACTGCAGATTAGACAAGTGCTCTTTTATGTACCTATAGGACCAGGTATATAACTCTTGAGGGATGTTTGTTCTTTCAAGATTGTTTTTTTGTCCTATCTTGCAGAAAGCTGGAGAAGCCTGGTGGTTCTCTGGTTTATTTTGCAGAGACCTTTGTCCTGTTTGCACAGTGCTAATGACCAAGGGCTGCTGGTTGACCTTTGAGAGATGTAGGTGCAACTTTGACTAGAGCATATAAATTATAAATGTCAGCATTGTGTAAATAGAAAGGCATCCTGAATATCACTGATGTGGCCTCACAGTATTACTTCCTGCAGGATGGAGTCCGTTCTCAACTTTGTAGGGAAGTGAATGCCAGTAGGAACCCCTCAGCCTGGGTGGAATGAAACAACAAAACTCATCCAAAGCAGCTGATTGTGCCTGTGTGGAATATGCACTTTAGTCTTTCAGTGCGTTCTGTGGGGCATTTTTTGGTGACCAGGGCTCAGTGCCTTGGTAAGTAGTAGAGATACCTCCTTGTCCTCATCTGCATGTATTATTAGAATAGTTAATGTTGGAAAAGACCTCCAAGATACAGTCCAACCTTTTGATGCAGCACCACTGTATTAACTAAACTGTAGCACTAAGTTGTTTTGAGAACACCTCCAGGGATGGTGACCTTCCTGGACAGCCTGTGCCAATGCCTTACAATCCTTTCAGTGAAAAAATTCTTCCTGATGTTCAGCCTGAACCTACCCTGGCATGGCTTGAGGCCATTTCCTCTTGTCCAGTTGCTGGTTGCTTTGGAGAAGAGGTCAGCTTCTGGGTGGCTAAAATCTCCTTCCAGGGAGTTGTTAGATCACTGAGATAACAGCAGGTAAAAAACTCCAGACTTCAGCATACTTACTTTTAATTTTTATTTTTAATCTAGCTGAATATTGAGCAGAACCCTTAAATGGTTGGTGAGCATTAATAAAAGACATCAAAGCCATAATAAGGACTTGGTCTTTTGTTTGAGAGCCTTACAAAATGGTGGTGCTGCAGCCCTGGGCTTTGGTTGCACACTGTATAACCTGATACGGTGTAGGGAGGAGGGGAAAGGGGGAGGGAGCTTTTTCCTACAGCCCTACTTGTAGCAAATGGGGAGTCTTTGTTCTTGTTCATGTCCTATCTCTATATTTGTCCCTGTGAATGTGGGACATGAGCACAGTTTTATGATGGCCCAGTCTTTGTCTTGGGTGGAGAAGCATAGCTGTGATAACTCATGTCTGGGAAGGCAGCAGAGATGTCTGAGTTTTTCCAACTCTCAAGCTGCAGGGAAGCTTCTGACAGCTAAAGTGGTTTGCAGTGGAGAATTCTGCTCTAAGAGAAATTGTTGAAATTTTTAGATCATGAGTTGCTTGGAAAGGCAAAGCTGCTTGGTATGTGAGCCTGCATGGTTTAGCCTGAGAACTGTGTGGGGGCAGACCTGGGCCTGGGCTGCTGCAGGGCCATCCTTTCTCACTACCCATTTTCAAGCTTAACTGTCTGGTGCAGCAAGAAGTTGTTTGCTTTTTCTATTTTTTTTTTTTTTTATTTTTCTAATTTCTGAGTATTGAGGACACCCTATCTTTTGGTTAATCCCTGTTCTTCATATAATATGAAATGACCTTGGTGAAACTCTCTGTTCTGGGCAATGACTCTGTGCTCCCCCTCCCTGGCCAGCTCACTATGTATTTTTGTATTTGGCACTGGCTGTGGACGCCTGAATATATCAGCTTGGGTAGCTAATTCCTTGTGCAAGGGTTTCTGTAACAAGAAGACCTGGGTTGCTTTGTAGTGTTCCCTGAGATACGCTGTGTCACCTTAATATATGAATGTACTTAAATGTCACCAGACAGTTTAATTATTTAAGCAGCAGCAGCCAAGGCATTGAGATTTTGTCATGGTGTGAGAAGCACCGTGCAGGGTTAACTTCAGCTTTCTAAAAAGTGCAAATAAGTGACATACTTAACGTTTTCCTCTTTCAGAAATTAAATTTGAAAAGATTAGAGGTAATTGGTAGAATCATGGTAGCCCATCCCAGCTGGGGGCTGGGTGCTATTTCTGGGTGGCACACACATGTAGGCAGCAGGGCTCCTTGGGGTGCTTCCAGGAGGCTCCCAAAGGAGATGAGTCACTGCTTATTCCTGCAGGGTCACCTAAGGAACCAGAGACTGCCTGCAGCTCTTCCTGTGCTGGAGGAGGAGAAGGGTCATTGCTCCCAGCACAGCTCCCTTCCCTCTGCTCCCCTTTCTTTTCACTCTCCCTCATTTTTTACATGTTAGCAAATTGTTGATGAGGCTCACATGTTTGCAGGTAAATGCTGTGCATTTACTCAAAAGTGTTCTAGAAACCTTAAAGCAAAAGCGAATTTCTGCCAGGTATACCAGCCTGGAAAAGGCAGGTGTCTGTCTGAAAACTGGAGTTTTAGACTCAGGAGGTATGATGTGGCTGAAAAGGGTACAAGATACCTTAGTTTTATGGCTTATATAGAAACTCCATCTGCCAGCTTGCAATACTGGGGAGAATTGGGCAAAACGTCTCAGTGTCTTGCTTTATTCCCTTCTCTTTTGTCTCCATTTGGATATATTACAGCTCTTAATTGTCAGCTTCTGCTCAGGCTATCTAATGACTACCCATTTTGGTTCAGGGCTCTGAGGCCAGCTGCCACAGGCACCTACTGTCCCCAGTGACTGGTGTGCTGGCTGAGAGCCAGCATTCAGATCAGCCCTCCTGCTTTTTCTGCCTTAAATCCCAGGTCTGGATCATGTAAACTGCTGGAAATGGAGGAATAGCTGTCTCCTAAAGAAGCTGAGGTTGGGAAAGCTGATTCACTGTGGCCTAGGTGTTCGTTCATGATTTCTAGAAAAAGTGAATTCTTGTTCCTTTTGTTCTTTTGTGTCACCTTTCACAGAGGGACAGTACTGGGCTCAGAGTATTTATTACATCTTTTTTAATGCGTGAATAATTGGCTTCATGGTGGTGTTGTTAAAGTAATACTTCCCTACAGATTCCCTGTAGGAGTGCAGTTGTCTTGCTTCTAGCTATAATCATCTTGCTGTTACTAGGTTTATTATTCTGACCTAATAAAATTCCCCACTTGGTAAAATAAATGCTTTTTTTCCCCCCTAAATATGATTAGAAAATTCTGTCTGTTCTCTAGGAGTCATGTGAATTAGTGTGGTGGCAGAATTCCTCTGAGGTTTCCTTTAGTGAGGACAAGAGGCCAAAGAAGCACTGCTGAGTTTCTGCTTTAATTGCACCCCAGGCATGTAATTTCTTGCACAAATTATTATTTTCTTGTGAGATCACTGCATGAACAAAGAGTGATGGGGGTCACTGATGTGCAGGCACCACAAATGTTAATACTAATGCTGGGGAACAATTGTAACAGTGTCAGGTAACATCAGCTGTTGTTATATGGGGCCCCTTGTGAGTATTAAGGGACCACAGAGGACAAATCTCAAATTCTGCTTTGGGTGCTTTGCCTTCTGTATGGTGACTTGTAGCTGTGTGAGTGGCAGGGCAGCCTGCCTGTTGCTGCAGGCAGCTCAGATGCCCTTTCCACATTTTTTTGGACCCCATCCATGAGTAGCCTCAACTGGTTACCCCAGGAGAAAGCTCTGCAGTTTTTTGGCTGGGTTAATGAGGTTGTCAGAGGAGCAAGGTAAGTGCAGGGCTGAAGTGGATGTGTGAGATGACTTGTAGTGGCAGTAAGCTTCAGATTAGTTCACAGCTGCTTGTGAAACCACAGCCTTAGGCTAATAGAAGCTGATTTTGAAGAACTGTGCCCAGTTCAGAAAATCTGCTTTGTTCCTCTGGATTGAGAGCATTAAAAACTTCCAAATGTCATCTTAAAGGATCTGATTCACTATGTGTTAAAGTAGTTTAACTCTTGGGCCTGTAGCTGTGATGACTGGCAGCAGCTCAGGGTAATGGAGGCATGACAAGAATTCCTCAGTCTTTTATGTCTGTGCCTGAGCTGCTGACTGCATCCCAGCTAGAACCAGACTCTGCTGTTCCTCAGAGAGGGACGGGGCTTCCCCACACCCTCACTCCAGTGTCACTGCCCCATAATTTTGTAAATCTTTTGTGTGTGGTTACTTTTTGGTATGTGTCAAATTTTCAGATAAAAATCTTTGTTGCATACTCTACATAGACTTGTGATTAAAAAGCATTTTTTTCTGCTTAAGTAATTCTAGTGTATTTGCAGAAGAATTTTTATAGTGCAGTGTCTTCTATATACTTGTCTCTCAATTTTTCCATTACTTAGGTTCTTTATAGGAATTCAGTGATAGCAAATTCCCATAAGTGATGTTCATCTCAAAATTTACATGTAACTTGGCTGCTTAAGACTTGCAGACCTTTTAGATTTGGAATCGTATTTTCACATCTGATATTTGTATACCAGAAGTGTCCTGCAGTCAGTCACTCTCAAAACTGAGATCCTTTGGTTGCTGTGACTCTTGCTGTGCTGTATTGGGTAGGGAGCCCCAGGTGATGGAAGGTGTTGGGTTTGTACTTTTTTTGGCCTGCGAAAATCCCCACATTTAGGAAAGAGTCACAGTACTTTGGAAGTGAGGCATGCAGTGCCCTCTGTGGACGCAAGGAATCTGGGAATATGAAGAAAGTTGACGAACTGTAAAATGGAGAATGCCGCTGGTTCCTCCAGGGTGGGCTCCGGTAGGAGACCGATACAGCCTCACCCATCAATGACAAACTATGGCAGCAGAGGAAAGCGTGGCATTTCTTGTAGAAATCCAAGCAATATCATGTGTCTCTATGCTGATATATATTAATATCCTACCTTTGACTAGGTGGTTCAAGGCACCTCCATCAGAGCTCGGCCAGCCGACCAACCAGCGATGGTTTAAGCACAGCTCTCACACTGCTGAATGGCCCTAAACGCCGTGCCGGCAGCCAAAGGCGGCAGCAGCACAATGCAGCACCAAGGAGCTATTGTAGGCTCGGATGAGACTATAATAGACTGGGGAGAGAGAGTGCACTTAGAGGTTAATGCGGCCATGGCTGGGCAAAGCCGGCTTCTCTCTGCAGAACCATCTGCTGCCCTAACAAAGAGCTGCAGCCGGAGCTGCCGAGCTACACGCACATCCCCTCGGACGCTGCCCGTTGCATCGGGGCAGTCAGTGCCTCCCATGCTCGGGCCCGTGCCCGGCTGGCTCCCCGGGGGCCTGCGAGCGCGTTCCTCTGCGGGCGGCCCCCCGCGCCCGGGGCGCGCTCCCGGCCGGCTGCGCGCGCTGCCGTGCTCCGGAGCAGCGCAGTGTTGGGAGCGAGGATTGGCTGGGCACTGCTGCAGTGGGGACGCAGCCTGGGTGCTCAGCATCGCTGCTCAGCCTCGCTGCTCGCCTGGGCTGCCGCTGCCATCGGCCGGGACGCGCGGCTCAGGTGGCAGCTCTGAGAAGCTCTTCTCGGAGAGGTTCATCTTTAGCTCTTCCTCCTAAAGCGTGGCGTCTCGGCTTCTCTGTCCAAGCAGTCTCCAAAGCGCAGCGTCTCGGCTTCTCCGTGCCAGGGGGCTTGTGCTTTGTCTGTTGCCATCAGATTTCTGAGGCTCTGGTACAATGAGCTGCTTGTCAG
The DNA here is from genome assembly GCF_963662255.1 of Cinclus cinclus. Lineage (NCBI taxonomy): Eukaryota > Metazoa > Chordata > Aves > Passeriformes > Cinclidae > Cinclus > Cinclus cinclus. The sequence continues at coordinate 6,300,138 of NC_085064.1, forward strand.
GCCAGGCACGACTGCAGTAGCAGCAATTTCAAAAGGCAGGAAGCGTCCGCAGGAGCGGTCTGTAAAGAATCGGAGCCGGTGGAGTCGCTGGGTTGAAGCTCCCGCTGGCTGCCGTGCCGATTCCCGTCTTGGGGGTGCTTGGTAGTGCAGTCACATCATCCTTGGCAGCGGGCAGCTCCTGAGCGCTCAGGGTTTCCCTGCTTGGGATGCTTGCTGGAGCAGCAATGCTGCAGACCCTGTGGCATTTTCTGTCTAGCTTCCTTCCCAGGGCCATATGCCAAGGTCCTGCAGATGAAAAAGAGGATGAGGCCAGAAACACCACCCCACTTCCAGGCCCCAGGGAGAAAGGGCCAAAGGTGTTGGGGAAGACACAGGACAGAGGGACTGATCCCACTGAAAGGAGACCAACTATCCTACTGGTGGTTGGACCCGCAGAGCATTTTCCAAAGGTAATGGGATATCCAGGGGCCTGAGGAGGGGTTGGTGCACATGACAGTGGAGTGTGTGGTCTGCTGGGAGAAGGGGTATTGCAGGTGGAGTGTGTGAGTAGCTGTGTGTGTGAATTTGGGGAGGGGGGAGAGGAACAGGAAAAGGGAGCAGGTTCTATCGTGTGTGCTTGCTAGAAAGGAAGGGGGCGGGGGGCAGGGGAGTGACTGAAGAGAGGAGATGATCTAACCTTCCAAACATGATGTTCAAAGTGTGGGAGAAAAATGCTGTTTAGGGGCAAGGGAGAATATGGGGGCCTCCAGGGTTCCTGAGTAACTTGTAAAAAGCATGACAGAGAGGACAGGGAATGATAATGCGGGTTTAGTGGTGAGACCCACCCCTGCACTGGAGACCGGCAAAGAATCAAATGCATCCTGAAATATTCTGGAGTCCGTCTCTGGTAATTTGGCAAGCCTTTGGTAAAACTTGAATGTTTTGAGCAAATGAGTAACTGGCTGTATTATTTGAATGGCAGAGCCCGGAAGAGAGTAAAGCGTGTCCCTGGGGAGAGGGTGGCATAAGGGAGAGACTAAAATCTGTGTGAGGATGGGAAGTTCCCAGGGGGTGGGAGAGTGGGGAGGTGGTGGGGGTGCACAGTTGGCAGAGAATAAATGGTGAGGCTTTGTCTGGGGAGAGGTGAACAAAAGCTGCTTAGTTCAGTGCTGGAGCTCCCAGCCCAGTGCTGGCCAACTGCAGTTCTGGCTTATTTAGTGGAGGGAGTGCTGTTCTGTCTCCCCTGAGGATGGTGCAGTCAGCTCTGACTACTTGTGGTTTAAAACCAGGGGTGTGACCCAGGATTAGGGGGGAAGGAGTTGGACATAAGGCCTGCAAAGGGTGAGAGGTGGGGATGATACTGAGGGGCTGCAGCAAGGATAGGGGTATGTGACTTTCAGGATCCAGCTTATTTGACAGGGAATTGGGCATGGTTGTTGCTGTGACCTTTCTCTTTAAAATGAGGGATGGACAGGTTTAAATAGTGGAGGGGATTAATATCTGTTCTGCTGCTGATTTGAATGGGAACAAGCAGGGTGGCATTTCACATTCTGTGGAACAGAAGCCACTCCCTGGTTGAATCAGACTGAAAAATCTGCAGGGATTTTTGCCTTCATTTCTGTCCTTTGCAGTTAGCACTGTGCATCCCCTTCCAAAAAAGGAGCATGCGCATTTTGAGGAGGACTTTGGTGCACAGAGGTTGAAGAAGGACAGAGGCTTAGAACTGAAGTTGTGGTGAAAACCTTGGAATTATAGGGCTGAAAATCTCTGTCTTCCAGACAACAGTGGTCTCTCAGTCAGGGAGAGTTTGTCTGTTCACACCTGGAAATAAAGCTTTCTCTGAAAGCTGATACCGATCTCCTCTTTCCTGTGTGACCCTGGGAAGTTCTGCATAGGAGCCATAGGATTGGCTAATGGAGAAAATACCTAGAAGATAAGGATGTGGTAAAATGGAATTATTGCATCTTAGGAAGTAACTGCCACTCTGCCAGGAGGTTGTGACTGTGTAATTTTAGCTTGCCCTGTAAAGTAAAGCACAGTGTAAAGCTCTTCTGGTGAGGATTATGCAGATATGTTTCACCTTGCAGTTCGGGCTGGTTTATGCTTCATCCAGCCCATGGCTCAGCTGATGGACTTGTTAAGATGCTATGACTTGTTTGTGCTTGATCGGATATCAGTGTTCCAATTACCTGTCTGAAGGAGAAGTGTTGGGAAAAGCCTCACACAGCCTTAGGGATAGATAATAAACCACTGTGAGCAAACAGTGTTATTTGGTGTCAATAGAAAATGTGGGGGCTTTTGTTCTCTGCCGCTGACTGGCTGTAACCTTGGGAGCAGTCTCTCGACTGGTAGGCCACTTTGTTTTGTAAAAACACCTGTTACTACTCTTCTAAAAACACACAGAATATCACACCTGGTACTGGGGTTTCTATAAGGAATTGATGTGTATGGATTAACTTGACTGGAGGGGCTTCCTGGCCTTGGTTCTTCAATCTCCACTTAGCATTGCTGTGTTCCTCCTCAGATGTTTGCTTGTTTAAAGCTGTTTCAACATGAGGTTGTTTTTGCAAATGTGGGGAGAAAATACTGATTGCAAATGTGTTATGTTGGTCCTGGATCTGTGTACACAGGAGACAGGCATGATCTGCCATTGATGTCACCATCTGGACTTGTAACTTTGGATCCGTGTGTTGTTGGTGGAACAGGTCACCTTTCCTGGTTACCTTTATGTCAGATAACACAGTGCTCTCTGCTGTGCCTCATCTCTTATCCTTCCCCTGGCAGAGCCTTGGTTGTTGCAGCTTTTTACTTGCTGGGGTCTCTTAAATCATTAACTCCCCTTCTTCATACACTGTACACTCTCTGTGCTTTGTGAGGACTTTCTGTACTGTCCAATTAATTATAAGCTAGTTTCCAGAAATTAAAAAAGACCAAGTCAGCAGAACACAGTGAAACCTTCTAGCAGTAGGGTTGGAGCCCAGAAAGCTGTTTTGCCTCTGAAGGAGGATGTTACGTGACTGTGACGCTTGCTGGTACTTGATATTTTTAGAGCCTTTTTTTTTAGCAAAGTAAATTCAAAATTAAGCAGCATACTTTCATGCTCCTTGTATGGTTTCATCTTTCCATCCCTTACAGGGAGGTACATTCTGGAGGTGATACAGTAAACCAGTGATGAAATAGATGCCTACGAGAGTACAAATGACTTGGAAAGATTAGCAGGGATGGCAGGGTATGGAAACTGGAAACTCATGCAGCATTTAAAAGACCTAAATCCTATAAATAAAATGAAAATGAGTTTGCTAAAGGGAGAAAGAGCTGGGTTTGCCTTCCTTCATGGCTCACTTTTCTTGTCATCAAGGAAACTGCCTAGGGTATTAGCCAGGCTGGCTCCACATGGCCCAGAAATGTGTAGTTCCAGTGGTGGAACTGGTGGATGGAAATTATTTCATTTGAGCTCTGTGCCCTGTCCTTGGTTTGGTCAGGAATAGACAGTGCTAATGAGGGATGTACTGTCTGAAGCTGGCACCAAAGCCTTGGGCTGATTGTGCTGCTGCCTGCAGGGGCTGGGGCAGTGGGACTGGGTTTGTGTATGCTGAGATGTGGGCAGTGACCCCACACCAGTGTCCCAGCAGCACTGATCCCTGCAGCTTTGGAGAGCTGCCTGGCTCTTGAGTATTTCTAGCTTTACCAGGATTTTTTTAGCTGAAATACAAAAACTTCTTAATACTTGTTTAAGTTCCCTTTGTCATTATAACCTGAATTGCTGGTATAAACTTCATTTGTAATCTGTCTCTCCTTCTTAGCTCACTGTCCTGTAATTAATACCCTGCTTAAAATCAGCTTTAACCTCATTAGCTTTCTCCTTTCCTCTGACGTAGGTAGTAGAGCTTTTTTTCCGAAAATGTGCCGATTTTGCCTTTTGTCTCTAGCTGCCAACTCCAAACAGAGTTTCTTAGGAAAATCTGCATCATGTTGGCATAGCAACTGAGCTGCCAAGCAGCTATAATAGTGATGCTTGGCAACTCGTGGGAAGGACTACGGAGGATCTTAAGGCTTTGTGAAGTAAATCTGAGTTGGGTTTGTTCACTTAGTACCTGTTGCTGGGGGTACCCACTCTGCTCCCCACAGTGGGGGTGTTTGGTGTTGGACACTGGGGATGTAGGTATCATTGGGGTGCTGCTTGCAGTGGGACTGGGTTTAGTGGGAAGGCTGGGGTGTGTTGTGGGCATGCATGCATACAGTGAGCTGCTGCAGCTGATCTTTAAGAGGATCTGGAGTCCCTGAGAAGATCCTGTTTTAATGCAGAGAGACGTCAGCAGGGAGTAGGTTAAGCCTGGTTAGGTAACCTGGCCACGGTGCCATGGTGAATGAAATGGCCCAGGAAGGGCAGAGGACGCCATTGTAGGTCACAACTCCCAACTGAGTTGCTGTGAGTTGTGATCCATTAAGCTTTTAAAAAAAAAAAAAAAATCCTTGAAATTAAGCCACAGATTAAATATTCCCAGTTTGTGTGATTGACATGCAGCTCCATGAGCAGCTCATTACAGACCTTGGCTTTGCTTTAGAGAACAAAATACCATGGTAAAGATGTAGAAGCATCCTGTGCATGAGGGCCTGAGGAGGGGAGTGCTGGTTGGACTTTGTTCTACCAGCAGGCTGTTCAAATACAACAAACACTAGAAAATGTTGCTGTGTCCGCAGCAGTGGGGAAGGCTCTTATCCTGGCTGGCTTGAACCTGTTCAGCAAACACACTTTGTTACTTCTAGTGCAGACAGGATTACAGTGTTTGGGTTATTGGTATGGCTTTTCGCCTCTTCCCTGCGTGATAGCTTCTCTCTGATTAATACCAAGACTATAACTTTATTCAAAATTCATGTTAGCAATCAGTGGTTCTGTCCTGAACAGCATTGCTGCCTGCTGCACATTGGTGCACTCTCTGGAGAGCTAGGTACCCCATACCTTAAACTCCACCAAATTTTTGGAAAGCTTGAATTATACCTGCATTAAATGGTGCTTGTGCCACACTCCAGCCTGGCTTGCTCCTGATGAGAGCTCAGGAACTCATTTGCCAAGCAGTTAAACTGTCAAGGGTAGAAACTGGATAATGTTGTTCTGCCCAGGACACATCTTGTAGCACGTATGACTGCGATGTTTAATTGGAGTCAGAAGAGGATGAAAAATATTAAGCTGGTGTAACTGCTGTGTGGATGCTTAGCTAGGAGGCTTAGAAGCAGCTGGGGCTGTTTTGAAGCCTGCCCTTGATTTGGGTGATTTTCTCTGTATTTGGCTCACTGACAAACCTCCACAGGCTTATTGCTGCTGTGTTGGTAACTCTGGAGTGCTACAGAGGGGAGAGATCTTTGTGTGCAGGGGTTGTCTGCTTTTAGCTGGCACAAGTGGTTTCAGGAGAGCTTGCAATCAAAGCCAGTCAACTCTGGCATAACAAAATAACCTTGTAAAAGTGGAAAACTTCTGGTTATCCTAGACGTGTGTTGAACCAGTAAGTGGCTGGCGTCCTGTTCTTATTGCACTTCAGAAAACAATTTTTTTGGGAAGACAGTGATAATCTTCCTGTGTTGCATGATGGGAGAGGTTGTGATCAAGACTGGTCCCCACTGTGCTACCTGTCTAAGTACCCACAGAGGTGAGAACAGGATCTGAGAAAGGACAGCGAGTGAGTGTTCTGGCCCTTGGCCAAAGCGTCTTGGGTAAAGAGAGACGCAGTAAGAGTTAACTGGCAGCGGGTGTGATGTAAGGTACAAGGGTTTAATGGGAGCCAGGTGTTGAGCAATGGGAGCAGCTCACGTGTCTCCTGGATCAGCTGGGTGGGACTGAACAGCCCCGGCTTCCCTTTTAAGTAGAAGGGCAGGGCTTTTGCAGCCAATCCCGCCGGAGCCAGGCTCGCTCATGTAGGCATGTGTCATGAGACGTGCTGGCATTTCCTTTCCACTAGGTACTGAAATCAGCTCAGGGGAATCACTCAGTTTTACTTCCCTTCCTTGCTGGTCGGAGTGAGCGGGGCAGCTGAGTCTTGGGCTCAGAAAGATGCTCTGCCTCTGTCTGTACGTGCCGGCGTTTGGGGAGAGGCAGGCGGAGTTTGAGTACTTTGAATCGAAGGGGCTGCCGGCCGAGCTCAAATCCATCTTCCGACTCAGCCTCTTCATTCCTTCCCAGGAATTCTCCACCTACCGCCAGTGGAAGCAGGTATGGCCCTGAGAGAGGAACGGAAGGGATGGAGTGAGTGATGGAGGGATGGTGTCCAATACCTTTAGTGGCTCGCCTGAGATGGGGAGAAGTTTGTGATGGCTCTGTTGTAGTAACTGAGTGAAGCATGGAAACGCTTCTCGTGCCCTTTGGCAGGGATTGCTGGACCAGCGTGGAGTGAACTCTTTTCTTTTTGATTCTTTTGTTTTGAATTGGGTGAGGTCTTGGTGTCTGTAAGACTGTTTAAACCAGTTGATGTGAGTTAAATAGAAAAAACGGGTTTTCCAAACTACGGAGTCTTCTGCTTCTCTGGGTCTGAACACAGCATTTCATATCCTCTTCCTCCTTTTCCCATCCTTCCACACGCCTCCTTCTGACAGCAGGCTGTAATGTAGAGTCAGCTGAAGCTGGTGGAGGTGAGCAGGTTTGTGCTGCGATGAGGAGAGCAGCTCTGTGTGAGTGACTCAGCTGGGGTGGGTGGGCTGAGCTGGGGAAGGTTATGCAAGAACCTTTTCCTTTGCTGTGGTAGGGACATGGGACATGCACTAAATCCATGGAGTTCTCTATCCCGATGTATCACAGCTCTTGCTTTCAGCTTGCTGCTACTTTTTTTTTTTTTCTAATGATCAGGCTATCAAGAGCCCAGAGAGCTGATTATTGATCAGCCAAGCAGGGGAGGCTTTTTATGCCTCTGCAGAGACATGGACAGCAGGCTGGTAGGTGTTTGGGTTCCCACAGTGTGCTGCAGGGGCTGTGACTGCAGGTGACCACGGAAACTTCTGCAGCCTAAATAGCTGGTAATGGCTGGATTTCATGTTTGCTGTTGAAAGTGAAGAGGTGCAGGCAGATATTTGTTCACACATCCAGAGAAGAGGCTGGGAGCTTGGATTTCTCACCCTGCACACGTGTGCTGTGGGTTACTGTTGGGCAGGCAGCGTTTTTGTGCTGTGATTGTAGGGGAGGAAGGTGAACAGGGCAAAGCTTTTATTGCCTGTGATCTCTGATCACCTGGGATGCATTTCTGCAGTTTTTGGGGCTTGTTGAGAGAGAGGGAGCAGTTTGCACAGTCACATCTCTCTTACAGTGCCTCTGAACTATTAATGCCTGTCAACTGGTTGGGGGTTGCCAGTGAGAGGGAAGCCCTGATTCAGCTGTTGAAGCCCAGTATGCTGACAGGAGAGGGGTGTTGGTCTATATTTAGCCTACAAGTTGAATGTGAGGTCATATCTGAACTTCACAATGGTCATATGGTAAATGGCAGGTTAGGAATACTGGGCATACCTTAGAGGTCAGGGCAGCTGGGACAGCACTTTCTTATTTAAGGTTCATAAAGTGATTAGGAATAATCCTCATAGCATTAGGGCTAAAGAGACAGGACTTGGTGGTTGAGAGAGCATTTCAATAGCAAGTTATTTAGTACTGAAGTAATTTAAAATGACATTTAAACAAAGACTTCTGGCTTATGAAGGGGACTGGTGGTCACAGACTGAGGACATATCACAGTGAGTTTAGGCTTGCCTAATACTTTAAAGCCTAAATATTAAGCGAGCCTAAACAAGCCTTGGAAGCCTAAATATTAAACATTATACTGCTGAACAGAGGGTTAACCCAACATTTCAGCTCAGAGCTTCTTTAACAGTCCATCTGCTGTTATCATAAATGTTACCATAACTAAAACAAAACTTTAGGTGATGCGCTAGACTGAGTCATACCTCATTTAATATTGCTCACTGATTCATGTTGGAAAAGACTTAAAGGCTGACAAAGGCAAGTGGCTGAACCAGGAGGGGGATAGGAACTCCCTGAGCCACATTCTTGCAGTCTGGAGATCACCTCACCTGTCAACATGCAGCCATGTGCCCTTAGAGAGGACAGTCTATGGCTATTGGCTATGGCTATGTCAGAGGACAGTCTGAGGCTATTGCCTCAGTGAGTTAATTAGTCATTTACCTTGTCCTAGATGTCTGGCACAGTTTGATCTTGATTTTAACTTTGTCCTACGAAGAACCTATTCTTGCTCTATATCTATCTAATGGAAACTTGTGTAATTAAAGCACATAGCTTTAGGGTGCCTAAACCAGTTCACGAAAGTTTTTTTCTTTGGCTATGTTCACTAGAGCTGGACAGGATTTTGCTGGTTGGAGTTAGTTACTGCCAGAGGGAGCTTACTTCTCTAAGGATTGTAGTGGGCATGTAATTCCTTCTCCTGTTCAGTTGTTATAACCTCAAGTTTTCTGATTCACTTTTTATAAAAATCTGTTGACTCATACTTAGTTCAAGAACCTTCACAAGGACTTTGCAAGGTGTTAATCAAGGTACAGTCCTGAGATTAGACACATGACACTAGCAGACTGTCCCTGATAAAACCATGAGGCATTCCATCTGTGTAATGGACTTTGGGAAACAGTTGGAATCAGGTGACTTTTCTATGCTACTGTGTTACTCAGCTGTCTTAAGAATGACAATTCTGTCAGCTACTTTTTTGTTGTGTGAGAAATGTTTTTTAAATATGGTAGAAGGGGGGATACATCTGCCTGAGTGAACAAAAGAACTGACAGTTCTCGGTTGTTTTCTGAACAGAAAATTGTGAAGGCTGGAGACAAAGACCTGGATGGACAGCTGGATTTTGAGGAATTTGTTCACTATCTCCAAGACCATGAAAAGAAGCTGAGACTGGTTTTCAAGAGTTTGGATAAAAAGAATGATGGTAAACAGCTTTCCCCTGCTCAGCGGTGGACTGGTGCATGTGTTAGCCTGTAATGTGTCCTTGAGCTCACTGGCTTCTCTTTGCAGGCCGCATCGATGCCCAGGAGATTGTCCAGTCTCTCCGGGACCTGGGAGTCAAGATCTCCGAACAGCAGGCTGAGAAAATACTGAAGAGGTGAAGATTCCACTGGTCTTTCTGTTTTACGTTGAGGGAGTTAGAAAGAAATATAGGGACATGGAGCCTGTCTCTTTTTCCCCTGTATGCACTTTCCAGAGACTTTGGTTCCTCCCTTTTTTCCTATTACTTTCCATTTTGATTTTTCCCTGACATACAATTATAAAATCATAATGCTTTATTGATACTTGCTGTCAGAGTTTCTCCCTGACCTCTTGAGGGGAAGTGCTTGTACCTGAGCTGACTTGCATCCCTGTCTGATTGTCCTGCTGCCCTGAGCTTGCTGCTTTGGAGAGGGACTGTGCAGTTGCTCTTTGGAAATGCTGAGTGCTTTATGCATGTGGCACTAACGTGTTAACAACCACTTATTTGTGCTGTTTTTTTTCCTCTTTTTTTTCCTCTGCTACCTTCCCTCTGTCTGTTTGCCTGTGTGTCAGAATAAGGACGGGACACTTCTGGGGTCCTGTCACCTAGTAAGTATTATTTTCCCTTCAGTGTCAGTTACGTCCCTGAATTTGTTAGGAGGGGTTGCAAATATTGCTGTGGGCTGGTTAGAAGGGAGAGAGAGGGGAAGAAAGAGAGAGCCCACTTCTACCTCAGCATTGTTTGGTGAACAGAAGATTTCCTAGCTTTGTCTTGTGTCTCTTTAGAAGTCTTTTAGTAGTTGCTTTGCGAAGCTCTTTTTGACGTAGGTGTGGATAATCAAAGTGAAGCGGGGGAGGAATTTGTCACCCCGTGGGAGTCTGTACTCACCTGATGATCAATCTTTTTAGCATGGATAAAAATGGGACAATGACAATTGATTGGAATGAATGGAGAGACTATCACCTGCTGCACCCCGTGGAGAACATTCCTGAAATCATCCTGTACTGGAAGCACTCCACGGTAAGAAATAGCTCGTGTACAACAGATCTCAGTCTTTGCCCAGGTTCTTGGTCCAAGTCCTGGCCCCCAGGAGCTGCTATCAGCAATCCTTATCTTTCTCTTCATGGTTCACAACTTCCCTGTAGCCCTGGAAGCTCAATTGCTTCCTGTCCTCTGCTGTAATCTTGCTGGCTATCACTGTCACAGCTGCTGGCACAGGTGATGACGACTGCAGTACTGCAGGGAGATGAAGATGTTCTCTTGGTGTGCACCTCCAGGAGCTCCTGCCAGTGGCCAGCCCCAGCTGGTACAGGACCTGTTGAAACTAGATTCTGATTCCACAGGCAGCCATCCTTTCTGGAGCTATCTGTACATGAACAGTATGTAGTGAGATTTAACTGGCTGCAAGCTTGGAAGGTTCTGGAGAGGTCCAGCTTTCTTGACATGCAACTGCCTGCAGTTGTTCAGTTTGTTTCTAGATATGACCTGCAGTATTTAGATGTGGACAAATGTTCAGCAGTTGCCAGGTTCTTGGAGAGAAATCTTGAAATCAGAAATGAGTTTTCCCTGTGACGCGTTCTAGCAGTGGCAGCTCCTGTGGCCAGGCACAGCAGTTAGTGGCTGTAGATAAACTGCTGGCTTGGAATAAGCATATCCTGTACTTCAGCACTTGGCACTAATAAAGAGCAGTAAAACTTCGGCAGGATCACTGGCTGATGCAACATTTCTCAACACCTTCTCCTTTTGCAGATCTTCGATGTAGGAGAGAATTTGACTGTCCCTGATGAGTTCACAGTGGAAGAGAGGCAGACAGGGATGTGGTGGAGACATCTGGTTGCAGGTGGAGGTGCAGGTGCCGTGTCCAGAACCTGCACAGCTCCCTTGGACCGTTTGAAAGTGCTCATGCAGGTATGATGGAGAAGTTCCAGTTTGTTTAAATGTCTGAGCAGATTGCTTTAATATTTATGGTTACTTGAGAGGTGTTCATCAACACAGTACAGCACTCTAGCCAATGTTAATCTTGTTCTTTTATTTGTATTTTTAAAAGCATTTTGAATTATTTGAGTGATCAAAGTCATTAAAAAGTTATTATTCATTGACTAGAAAAAGTGCAGAAAGTCCTTCTGGAGGTGGATGTGTCAAAATTGTCAGTAGTAAAACTGTTTTATGGAAAACTTGGGTTTTGGTGAAACAGGTTAGAATCCTGTGTTCCTTTGAGAGACCCTGAGGCCATGAGAGTTGAAGTGAATGTGGTAGCCAGTTGGCAGGGCTTGTGTTTAGTATTATCAGCATTAGAAAGGAGTTGGAAAATTTTGATTTTAGCCTTCTTTGTCCCTTCAAACCAGCTGAGAAGTTGATGGGTAGTTGATCCTATGCTAGGTATGGGAAAAAACCAGGACAGTTGCCTATTTAACCTTTCCTCCCATTCTGGAGGGAGATATTGATTAGATTGATTAGTTAACGCTAAACTTGGCAAAAAAGAAAAGAAGCTTGCTTTCCTATTGTAGAAGCTATCTGGAAGGGATTAAAGCCTTGGCAAATCTCTGGGTAAATAAAAAAGCGCCCTTTTGTCCCTGGATTACAGAAAAAACGTTGCACTGTCGTAATGGGGACTGGAACTAATCCAGGCTTGTCCCTGTCCCCCAGGTTCATGCCTCGCGCAGTAACAACATGTGCATCATCGGCGGCTTCACGCAGATGATCCGGGAGGGTGGCCCAAGGTCACTGTGGAGAGGCAACGGCATCAACGTGCTGAAGATTGCACCCGAGTCAGCCATCAAGTTCATGGCCTATGAGCAGGTGAGGGCACAGACAACTGTGACTGCAGGAGGACAAGCTGAGAAGAAAATGATGGCTGAGATAAGTCACAGAGCCTCAATGTCTGTGTTTTGGCTTCTGCAGATCAAGCGGTTCATTGGTACTGACCAGGAAGTGCTGAGGATCCACGAGCGGCTCTTGGCTGGTTCTCTGGCTGGGGCCATTGCACAGAGCAGCATCTACCCCATGGAGGTGAGGCAGGAGGCTGAGAGTCCAGCCCAGGAGGGCTCGTGGGTAGGGGCAGGGATGGGAAGATGTGGGTAGAATACCAGCAGAGTGATATTTAATTAATGAGTTTTCAGAGGTGGTACCAAGCAGTACTGCTTGCAGGACACTTGCTGTGCTCCTGACAGTCATGCTCCTAAGTATGACTTTGTACATTGTTCTCCTGCTGATTCTCCTGTAGGCCTTCATGCTCTTTATTCTTGTCTTTCAGGTTCTGAAAACACGGATGGCTCTAAGGAAGACAGGACAATATTCAGGCATGTTGGATTGTGCCAAAAACATCCTTGCAAAGGAAGGAATGGCTGCCTTCTACAAAGGCTACATCCCCAACATGTTGGGAATCATTCCATATGCTGGTATTGACCTGGCAGTCTATGAGGTATGAAGCCTTTAACCTATTGTTAGGTGAAGCCTAACAATTATTATGTTATGTATTATGTTATTGTTAACCTATTGTAAGGCTGTGCTGTTTGTGTGGCCTTATCACTGTCAGACCTATCAGTCGTGACAGGAGCTTAAGTAATCTATCAAAGCTTTCTTCAACAGCCTTATGGGGCACAAATGTATTTTTTTTTACCCAAAAGTGGCTTAAAAGATAATCCAATATGATGATTCTAGTTCATAAACCAGTGTCAGCATCGTGCATGGTCCCTTGTTTCTTTTCTTCATGAGACAGTTGCGGCAGAAAATTAAAGGAGGGATTTTCCCCAGGCGCTACAGCAACAACAGCTCAAAAATATTTGAGAAGCCCTGTACTCCTGGCTGAACTTGCCTGGAACTTTCTGGCCTTTGCTGTAGATCTTTCATGAAATGTGGTACTCTTTTCTTGCCTCTTCTCTGCTAACGTTGGGCTTGTTCCTTCCAGACACTAAAAAATACCTGGTTGCAACGCTACGCTGTCAACAGTGCTGACCCTGGGGTCTTTGTTCTGCTGGCCTGTGGCACCATCTCCAGCACCTGTGGACAGCTTGCCAGTTACCCACTGGCCCTCGTGAGGACACGCATGCAGGCCCAAGGTGAGAACTTTTGGAACAGTGGGAGCTCCTGCCTTTGTTTTTGAGCGAGGCTAAAGGTTCTCTAGTGTAAACATTGCAACAACAGCCTCACCTGGCCCACGCAGCTGAGCCATGGGCTGTTTGTGATGCTGCAAGGGGACGGTGGACTTTGTGCTGCCCTTCTAACCTCTGCGGCCAAGGACCTCCAGGACAGAGGTTCTGTTTTGCTCAGATCAGCAGTTCTGGGCAGAGGGCATCTGCAGAGCAGTTTGAGAAAATACTTGCAGTGTGGAGCACGGAATGGGTAGCTGAGAAGTTCACGCTGTCCCCCACGAAGCACCTTTGCTCTGGGAACATCTGAAAGCACATGGATCAGAACCGCTCTTGGAAACAAAAGCGTTTTCACCACATAGGCTGCATTATTTATTGTGGCTTTCCCTATTGCAGCTTCAGTGGAGGGTGCTCCTGAAGTGACCATGAGGGGACTGTTCAAACACATTCTGAAGACAGAGGGAGCATTTGGGCTTTACCGGGGTCTGGCGCCCAACTTTATGAAGGTGATCCCAGCTGTGAGCATCAGCTACGTGGTGTATGAAAACTTGAAGATGACTCTGGGCGTGGACTCGCGGTGACCAGGAGATGCTGAGAACTCAGAACTCTGAAATCTTGGGATATGATCCCAAGACATATAAGCCATCTCTCATTCTGTGAATGTGTCTACACTAAGCTGACTAAGCAAAGCTGTGAAATCTCAGATTGTGAGTCAGTAAGGAAGGGGGAGGGGAGGATCTGGTGTCCTTTGCCATCTTGCTACTCAGAGCTCCGCATAAACCATCACGGGGTCCTTTCTGTTGGCCCTTTTGGGAGACCAGGAGCTGAACTCCTGGGAAATCTTGCAGTGGGAGTTGCTGAGGTCAGTTCCCAGCAGTATGACAGAGTAGCAAAGATTTGGGTTACAGGTCTGCTCTCAGCATGTTGCCTGTACAGAGCTGTTTGCCTACAGATGAGCACCTTCTGACTTGCTGAAAGAGCTTCTTTTTCCATTCAGAGAGCTGCTTTTTCCATTCAGTTGTTTAACTTCCTACCCATTGTTTAAATTTGTACAAACCTTGTGTAGGAGCTGCTGCCACACCAGGCTTGTTATGTTTACAAATATTCCTTTGGGTGGGAGACATTCATGTTCTGCTTCCAAGAATTGACATGAAATGTAACTTTGATCTATACTGGTTTGGAGGGCTGGTGGGCAGTGGTTTATCTGGCCAGGCTGAAGGTTACTTAAGCCAGCCTGATGAAGAATTAGAATTATTTATTTTTTATAGGTTTAAGTGTGTCTCATAAACCCACTAACAAGATGCACTTACTAACAGAAGCAGCAGACTAGAGCCTGCATGCCTGTATCCTTTGCATGCTGGGATTGGCTTGTCTTATTCTCTGCAGGGGCTTGGAAAAGGGAAGGCAGGAGAGCCCTGGGCTGCCTGGCACTGTGATGCATGGCTTTAGTGAACAAAGACACAATAACTCACAGCTCCTGTGCAGCTGTGCTCCCAGCACGACATGAGAGCCCCTGAGCAGCCTTGCATGGACCTCTGAATTCCATCCTGCCAAGGAGAGCTCGTGAACCTTTTCCAAGCCCTGTGCCTATGCTGCTATCTTATCTCTTTAGACCTCTTGGTAGATCCATGTTCAGGTTTCCATTGGTGCGATGGAGGCCCCAAGTCAGGAATGTCTGCTGTGGGAAGGGATGCTGGGGAGAGGGGCTGTCACTGGGAGAGGTGAGCTTTCAGTCCTGAAGACATGCTTGCTTGTCTTTCAAAGGGTGCTTTTCACAAAGCTAAGGGAAAGAAATGGCTTTAAAATTTCTCTGATAGCATTATGGGCTGCTTTAATTAATAGGATCCAGCTTCTGAGGCCTGAGAGATCCTCACCTAACTTTTCATTTTGGGTAAAATGGACCAGTGTTGCATTCCACTGTTTTACTGCTTAAAGCATATTTATTTTGTATTTATTTGAACAGAGTTATGTCAGACTATTTTTATAGGTTTGTTTAAATATTGTTACTGTGCCTGTATTTCTCCTGTTTTAAAAAGCTCTCTATTAGTTCTTTTACATCACACAGCTGAGTTGTGGGGAGGGATGCTAAAGTCACTGGTGTACCTGCCCTCTGGGGCTTGAACTGCCTTTCCCACATCTGGGTTTGTTGCTGGAGAACCTCAGCCCAGAGAAATTCTGTAGCAAGAAGCCATAGGAGAGAAGGGAGCGGATAAGGAAGCAGAGCTTTGGGGAGAGGGTGCACTGTCAGGCTTGCCTTAGCTTGGAATTGCCTTTGCATGGCAGAAAGGCTTTGGGTGGATGGCTGAAGTTGGGAAGTGGAAGGTCTGTGGATGTTGGATGTCACAACAGTTCATGAAGAGCGCTTGGGGGAGTTTCTAGGTAAGGAGGGAAGAGAGAAATCTCAGGGACTAAAGACAATACACATTTCCAGAAAGATGGAAGAAGACTTGCACTTGGACACAAGCTGCTGCAGTTGTGCTTTGAGACTTAATCAGCAGACCCTGCTGCTGAGCTAGTGCTCATCACATGCAAGAAGACACTGTGGAGATGTGTGTGAGAAATTGGAAAAGGATTTGCTACCACTCAAGCAGCTGCTTTTTTTTTTTTCCTGACAGATTTTAGTGGTTCATGGAGAGTCTCCCAAGTGAGACTCTGCCTTCACTTTGACTGCTGTCAGTAGTAGTCACGTGGAAATCTAACCAACAATGGATTAGTGATATGATTTTTTTTCCCACCCCCCTCTTCCTGAGACCTGTCATAAATTCTGCAGTGGCTCCTTCCTACCAGTGTGGCCTAATGAGAATATGAATATCAGAATGCAAAAATCAATGCAAAATGACAACCATCTTTGTAGCTGTAACCACAAATTGTTATAATGCAAATCTAACTCGGATTCTTCATGTAGGGAGCAGTCTGCTAATAAAGGTCTGATAAAGAGATACCATGTCTCCATCTCTTTCTGTGTGGTTTATTTGTGCTTCCTGAGCTAATGCTCAACAATGTCACTGACACGGGGAAGGATTCTCACTGTGACGACCTGGGAGAACAGAATTCTTGAAAGCAAAGCCAGCAAGATCAAGGCTGATGATACTTGTGGTGAGTCAGGGATGTTTAGACACTGTTTACCTGTCTTGAGTATTGCTGGACTTTGTTCATCTCTGCAGTATCCATAACACTCTGTCCAGAGATGTGAATTTCCCAGAAAAACTGAAAGCTTTGCAGTCCAATTATCCTGGCTTGTATGGTTTTCAAAATAAAGGCTTTGTACAAGTCTTTTCATTAATAACAACCCAGCCAGGAACTCTTGAAGGTCATTCAGGAGCCATAGCTGGTAGTGTAAGAGGCCTCTGATTTGGTTAACAAAATTTGCTGTGGGGGCCAGACTTGCTGACTTTGTGTGTTCCTTATGTCTCCTACTGTAATTCAAGGTTTTTATTCAGCTATAAATCTGCTCATAAAGTCTGGCTTTTTGTAAGCTGAGCCACAGCTTTCCAGTGGTGTTGGCTGAGATGGGCCCTTGAACTGCAGCACTGGAGGCTGCTGTCAGCATCCCCTCTGCCCTCTGGAGAGGTTGGGGAGCTCTGTTTCACATCACAGCCTGATAAAGAGGTGGGTGAAGCAAGGGCTGGCTGGCTACCTGTGCCTCAAGATCTGGAGGGAATGGGCTGAACTTTTTTTTTTTTTTTTTTTTTTTTTTTTATCCTGCAGGAAAGCAATCTGGGGGAACCTCCTCACTCTCCATAATTTCCTGACACAGTAATGTGTAGTCAGGCTCTGCTCCCTGGGAACACGGGACAGGAGGAGAGGGAATGGCCTCAAATTGTGCCAGGGGAGCTTCAGATTGAACATCAGAAGGAATTTCTTCACTGAAAGATTTGTTAAGCATTGCAAGGGGCTGTCCAGGGAGGTGGTAGAACCTCCATCCCTGGAAAGTGTCTAAGGAATGACTGGATGTGTTGCTACTCGGTGCTCTGGTGTGGTTGACAAGGTGGGGATTGGTCACAGGTTGGACTTGACCTTGGAGATCTTTTCCAACCTTAATTATTCTGTGATTTTTGTAAAATTCATTTTTGCTAGAGCAGTCACTCCGAAGGCTAAACATTGCAATTCTGCCTGGCAAAGGCAGCTGGACAGAAACAGAGCACCCTGGAGCTCCAGTGAGTCACAGGGCTTGCTGCTGCCTCCCCTCTGGCTTTTCTCATTTTCTTCCTTTTTAAGGAAGAGAGATATTTTCAGTGCTTAATTACTAAGTTAGAGCTGAGACTGAATTACTCTCCAGACATGCAGCAGCAGTCTTTTGTTACACTTTTATAATGGCAGTGATGGTGCTGTCCCATACTTGGGGCTGGGATGAGGGGTGTATGAGGTGCTTGACAAGCGCAGGGGTGCACTGGAGGCATGGAGAGCAATGTCATTTTTGACATTTCCCATCTCCAGGGTGTTGAGCTTGCTGAGAAATGAGAAAACATGACCTTTTGTCTGGGAAACTAAAAATCCATGCTGGGTTGGGATAGCACCCCTTCCCTGTGGCAGGAGGATAATTTGTCAGTGTCAGACACGGTGTGCAAATCAAGCTGTGGATGGACATTACCAGGGAGCACTTGCCTGGTCCAGAGGCTTTGGGCAGGAGCCTCTGTCCCACCTGGCTTACCTGGCAGTCAAGCTGCTGTCATGAGAATTGGGTGGTTCCCTTTAGCAAAGCCCCCTTTTCCTCAGGCTGGAGTTCCAGCGAAGTTTCCAGCCTTCTCTATATCCCAGTTACTCCTCAAATGCCTGGATTACTTGTTTAAAATGGTTAATGATTGCCCTCTCCTGGCTGTCTCTCTTACTGCTGCATTGCAGCGCTGCTCTTTGGCAGAGCACTTTTCCAAGCTCAGCGGGAAGCTCCAGGCTGACTCTCCTAGCGATTCTAGCTGGATGACACACAAGACGAGTGGGGTGTTGGGTGGTTATTTTATTTTATTTGTTTATTTATTTATTTTTTTTTTTTTTGCAAACCCCACTTCTGACCTATTCAGAACTCTCTGGTCTCAAACAATTTGGCACCAAATTATATCTAATTTGAAGAAAACATTTATTTTGTGGGGTCAGTTGCCTGCACTCTCAGGCCAGGGAGTACCTGGAGCAGGTGATGCTGTGACTGCAGCCATGGGCTCTGGGTGTGGACTGTTACTACCTTTGGCTTCTTTCACTTGACACACCTCCTGTCAAAACAACACAAACAGGGTAAGTGAATCTGCCAAGGTGCCAGCAAGAGAGAGCTTACTCAAGAAATAACAATTTTCCTTTCCTCTTTTATGATTATGTCAAAGAGGGCTTCCCTGTACTGGCCCAGGTGCACACACTGCTTGCCCAGGTGCTCAGCTCCTGTTGGTGCCGTTTTCCAGGCCTGTGCTGGAAAGAGGAAACCCAGTTTCTGGGGCAAATTTGGGCTATGTGTGCTCTTCAGGAAAGGGGGAACTCAGACTTTGGGGGGAAATAAGTAAAAATCCTGTGCTACTCAGGCATTCAGCATAGGTGAAGTTCTGTTAATATCTGCAGATGACACATGGCTTTGTGAGTCTGCTCCAGTGCTCTGTTCACCTCTGCCTCCTTCAACCTGATGACAAAGGTCCCCAAAATGTTTTCTGCATTTGTTTAATTTGATTTTTTACTCCTCAGCTGCAGTGGCTTACTTTAGCCAGTAACTGCCAACCCCAGTTTCACCAGCACTTGTAGGCACAGACAGTCCTGAGTAATCCCTCTCATTTTGCCCAGATTTAAATGTGATCTGGAGTCTTCAACCCCCCCAGTCCACAGCTATGTCCAGTTAATGTAGAGGATCTGGGCTCTGTCTCACGGGTGCTGTTCGTTTACTAAATGGGAGAGGAGACCTGACCCAGACCCAGGGTCTCATTCTCTGTCCTCCATTCCCCTGAACCTGTGGGGAGGCTGGATAATTGCAGGGGACAATGTTGGATCCAGCCTGGCAGCTTGGAGTGGGGTTTTGGGCACCTCTGAAAATTCAGAGCCTGTTGACATGGATGACCAGGACAGAGCAGCAAAGGTAAAATTTTTTTAAACTTCACTTTGCAGACAGGAGCCCCTGTCAAGCTGACTCAGAGTCTTGGTCATTTGCAGGACAAAATGTCTTCAAATGGGTGGCAGAGGTGAGGACTGGACCTGGTTAATATTTTGGTGGAAAACGTGGAGGAAAAAAATCCCTGGGGCCTCCTGCCCTTTCTGCAGCTCCTGGGGGCGGCTGGTCCTTGCTAGGAGGGTGAAATCAGGGGTTTCAAGGCAAAATCAGTAATCTCAGGGCAAAAATCCTTTGCTTATTTCCCGGGGTAGGCAGATTGTTACCAGTGCTCCCCATGGAGATGCCTCAGGTGCAGGCATTTACTTTAGGAGTGCTACTTTAAACCTCCATTGAAGCAACCCTGTGGTTGTTTAATCCCCTAAATAATTTCCAACACCTTGCAAGTGTGTCTCCAAGACCCCAGTTTGGCAGCTGGAGGTGCATCCCGGGGTCTTGCAGCCCTGCCAGGAGGGGGCTGAGGTGGTTTTGGTGACCCAGTACCGTTTTCCATGGCGCATACACGATCTGCTCTGCCCTCAGCCCCAGGCACTCGGCGTGCTGCTCAAACTCCTCCCGGTCAGCTCTGCTGATGCTCAGGTTCCGGGCTGGAGAAGGATTTGTCAGGTGTTAGACAGGGACTGGTGGGCTCAGCACATCTTTTTGTGCCACCTCCCTGTCCTTGCTGCCCCCCTTCCCCACCAGTGCTTGCTGTAGATGTGGTCTGTGCAGGTGGGGGTCTCTCACCTGAGCAAAACCAACCTCGGGCATCACTTGTTTAACCCTCTCCCAAACAACCCTGGTCCTGTAGGCTTAAAGGGGTGGCAGCATGGTTTGACACTCCTGAGGTGTCAGGAGGGACTGAGGCAGAGTATGGATGAAGTTTTCTTTTCTATGTGTCTTCAAAATCTCTTAAGCAGTTGCTTTGCAGCCTGGCAAGATGATGGGAATCTTATCAGGGTCAAAACTGCTGCTTTATGGGCTTGTGGTTAAATCTGATCAGCTTTAGCACTGCAAAACCACATGGTCTGCCCTGGGTGGTAACTACTGAAACACCATGTTAGCTTGAAAATTTTGAGATTTTACAATTATATCAATGCTGAATTGTATTTGCTTCCTGTTCTTTGAATATTTATGGGTGTAAGTGTGTTTGGTCTTTAATTTGCTTTTCCTGCTCTGCCCAAGAGATGTGGGGTTTAATGGGGTTTGCAAATCCCATGACCCCTGGAGTGCTGGTCTCAGGAAAGTCATTGACTGTTGGTGAAACCAAACTGCTGTGTAGTTTAATTGATAATTTTGTGTGTGTGTTTGGGTCTGCTGAGATAGCTTAAAATTACTTTAGAGTGGAGTTTCATACCATAGAGATACTGCCCCAAGTATGTCCTTTCCCTCTGCATTTGGTACTGGACGAGTAAAAGGTTTTCAGAGCTCACGTTCATCAGCATCCCCTCAGTTTGCTGGGTCTTGGCTTGGAGAGAACAGATACAAGAACTCAGATTTTCAGTGCTGCAGCAGCAATAAACTCCAACCCAGGTGTGGGCAATGTCAGTAGTCCCTGGGATTCAACCCTCAGAAGGTAATGGCGTGGTTTTTTTTTTTTTTTTGTTTTGTTTTGTTTTGTTTTTGTTTTTTTTTTTTTGGTGGCTCTTGGTTTACATAAATTCTATTTCTTAAAAATGAGGCTAAGTTGTGAAAGAGCCAAAACCCGCCAGCTCCAGTGCTGCTGTTGGAATGTGCTGAATGATGTGGTGTGTTGGGACTCAGGGTATGAAGGGCCAGTGCAAACTGTATCTCAGGGGCTGCAATTCCCACCCCAGACTGGCTCACTCCACTTCAGCAAGGAGGAAGCAACTCAGAATGAGAGGCTTCATTAATTCACTGAAACCTGCCATGAGTGTTCCTTCCTTCCCCCAAGGGATTGTGAAATAACTCCACAAACAGGATGGTGTCCTTCTGCAGGGATGGGAGCAGGTTTGCTCCTGGCACAGCGTTACTCTCTGGGTTTAGTGAGGCTGGATGGTGGGGCTGTGACCCCTGGAGTGCCCCCAGCTTTGGGGAGAAGTTTGGAGCCCACTGAGGCTTCAAACAGGCAAAGAGACTCAGGAACAAATGCATGAGATAATGTAGAACAGGTTCATGGGCACTTTGTGTGTCTCAATCCATGTGAAACCACGGGCTGGGGGAGAACCCCACTCGTGCTGCTCACCGTGCTTCACCAGCGTGGCGTTACCGACGGTGATTTCCAAGTAGGTGAGGTTGTTGGTAAAACACTGGTCCCCCCTGGAGAGACAGGAGAAGGGGATGATGCCATGGTCTGGGAAGGACCAGCAAAGCCCCAGCCCTGGTCCTGACCCCACACTGGGCACCTGCCACCTTCTCCTCAGGGTTAATTTCTCTCATTGTTAAAATCGAGGCGTTTCTCTCACGTATTTTCCTGAGCTCCAGTGGCAGCACATGGTCTCAGCCTTGCCATTGCTCCCCCCGTCTTTGGTTGTCAGACATTTTCCACCCCTGAAATAGCTGAAACCTCAAAGTGCTGCCTGTATTGGCATGGAAAAATTAATCCCCTGAAATTCTGACCCTGTGGGGTAAACAACTTTTGGTGTCTGGCAGAGCTAGCAGGCACAGTGACTTGTGGAGAGATCTTTTCCTTGCCTGCATCCCCTGTGCCTGCAGGGCTTGGTGCCTGTGAAACCTCTGTGCCCTGCAAAACTTGTCTAAACCTGCGGTCTGTTGAAATAAATAAGTAAATAAAGGGGATGGGGAGAGCGTGCACAGAGCAAGCAGGAGAGACTCCTCTTGCAGAAACCAGTCTGGAACCGTGCTCCTATCTGGTGCTAAGAGCTTTTAGGGCTGTAGCAGGGTCGGGAGCACAGGGACTGCATCTTACACGGCCACGTAGTGGCTGATGAGCAGCTCCTGCCCGCTGGCCCCGGGCTCCAGGCGCAGGAAGGCGCGGTCGATGAGCAGCATCTCCAGGCGGTGCTGGGGGAACTGGGCAGCCCCTGCCACGTACAGCCAAGTCCCCAGCAGCTGTGGGGAGGGAGGGACAGCGTGGTGACAGCTGCCGGGCTCGCGGGAGAAACCCTGAGATTTCCACCCTGCCCGCGGCGAAATCGATGGCGCTGCTAGCTCTCCCTCTCGCATTTGCAGCCACGAGGTGAAACATTTGCAAATGAACTTTGGGGGAAGAAAAATAGCGGAGGAGGGATGTGGGCACAGGCTGTGGGTGCCCTGAGTGGGACGGGGTCGGGACAGGGTTTGCACCAAAAGATACCCAGCCCACACCCGCCTTGTTCCGAGGTCGCTGTTGGGGACCTGACAAAGCCGGGCACTTCGAGGTGCTCTGCCCAGCAGTTTCCCGTTTGCTGCGGGTGTTTCACTGACGGCACCTCGGCAGATGCGCTGGGGGAGCAACGGGGTTTTCCAACTTCCCAAGGGACGGCGAGGCTTAGCAGAGCACCCTGAAGCCCACGGCAAGCTGGGGCAGCCCCGATGCTGGCGAGTGTCCTACCTGGGAGGCCGTGGAGCTGTCCGGGCGCTGCGCTCCGCAGGGAACCGCGTCCGCGGGCAGGAGCGCGGCGAGCCCGAGCGCGGCCAGGAGCCCGGCCGTGCCCATGGCTGTCCGAGCACACCCAGGGGGCTCAGTCCTGCACACACCGACGCTCTTGGCTCCTGCAGCTCTGCTGGGAGGGGACAGGATGTGCCCAGGGCTGCCTGATCCGCGCCCGTGTCGCAATCGGTGCCTTTTGGGAGCGATGCCCAGGGAAGTGCTTGGCACTTGCCCCGGCCTCGGATGTGGCCGCTGTCGGCAAGTGTTTGGTAAGAGAGGGCTGTTGGTGATGCAGTTACTGCATTTAAGACTTAAATCTGCCCTAAATTTGCCCATTTTTTGCTGTAGTCGCCTCTTGCTCTGCTAATGAGGTGCCGTGCAGCCCTCCCGGTGCTGGTTTGGCTGCAGGGTCCCCACCCCAACCTCGGGCAAAGCCCAAGGGGGCTTTGAAGAGAAGGTGCTTTTGCTGTCCTTTCCAAAACTGGCCTTAAAAGTGGTGCTTATGGGCCTCAGAGGTCACCTCTGTGCTGTGGACACAGCTCCCTGACGCTCCCTGTCCTGCTGGACACGTCCCCTGTGGCAGCTCCCTGACGCTCCCTGTCCTGCTGCTGTCAGACAGGCAGGATTTGTTTCTCTGGCATTTTGTGTGCCTTTTCCTCTCGGGCAGCAGAGCCTCCCGGAACACTCAGGTTTGGCTCTGGGTGATGGTTTTCCCATCCTGTCCCCTTTCCCCTCCTCAGAGACACTTGGGGAAGGTTCAGTGTCGCCGCTTCTCACCACCCTGCACAAGCCTGGGGTATAGAAGGAGCTTTGTGCGATTTGGCTTGACGATTGAGGGTGGGGATGTCCGGGTGCTAAGGGTGTTGTGGTAAGGGAGGCTCGAGGGGGTTGGCAGGTTGGTGTGTCACCCTGATGGATGGGTGCTCATGTCCCAGTGTCCTGAGGCTGGGAGGGTCCCCTGCCACCACAGAGATGGGATGACGGATGAGCACCTCTGTGCCCACTGCCATGCTTGGCCCTGGAGCATTTCACATCTCTGGGTGGGTTTGGAGATGCAGCACCATGGGCAGGGCAGGGCAGGAGGGTGTCCTAGAGAAGATGGAGCAGGAGCAGCCAGTGGCTGAAATGCAGGAGTTTATTTTGTGCCCAGTTAAGAACAGTTAAACTGGGTGTTTAATCCAGGAGGAAACCCGAAAACATGGATAGGATATGAGGTTCTGAAGCTGTGCTGAGTCTGGCTGGGGCTGGAGGAGGATGAGGATGGAGCAGCTGACCTGGTAAGCTGCGGGTTACCCCAGCTGTGGATCTGCATTGTCTTCACCCCCAGGCAGGGGACAGGCATGCTGTGGGAGAAGGGAGATTGGCTCTTGGAGCTTCCTCACCCCAGAACCACCAGGAATGGCTGGACTAGGATGCTTGAGGAGGAGTAGGGATGCACAGCAGGGAAGCTGTGCTGAGGGACTAAACTTACATTCCCCCAGACCCCCCATCCCAGCTGGAAACAGAACCTGGCCTGAGGCTCATCTACCTTGGAGAGGGATTTGTACCTCTGTGGAAGTGTAGAACACTTCCTCCTCAGTGAAGCCCAGGCACTGCAGGTGAGCTTTGAACTCCTCCATGTGCTCCTTGCTCACACTGGGTGTCCGTGCTGTCAGAGACAGAGAAAGGGGGGGAAGGATGTGGAGTTTTAGGGTTGCTTTTCTCCTGGGTGATCCCCATAGTGCAGATGGGGAGCTCACTGCCTGTCCTTGTCTTTCCCCTCTCTGCATCAGGGGAAAAAGGGTTTTTTGCCCTGCTTGTGAGGACTGGAGATATCCATGCCCCTTGATTTGTCCCTTGAGAAGCATTTGCTCACCTGAGAGACTCAGATTTGGGAAGTCAATGTTGATGTGGTTCAGGATCAGCAGGTCTTTGTCACTTTGGATCAGTCTGGCCATGGAAACCACGTCATTATTATCAACTGGAAGGTAGGGAGAGAATGACACTTTGCCAGTGGTGAGAATCCACACCACGCTGAGGCTCATCCCAGTGGGGACCACTTTGGTCCCACAGTCCTGCCATAGACGTTGTGTGTGTGGTGGAAGAAATTGTTTTCCCCCACCTCCAGACATGGTTTTAGGTGTAAAAGGCTGAGGGTACCAAGAACTGGGGGGCAGAAGCAGGAGGACTCTGACTGAGTCCCCCCACCCAATCCCACCCCAGTGGTACAAGTGGAGCTTTACCGTGCATCAGAGTGGAGTTCTGCTGAAAGACCTGGACCTTGCTGGAGTTCCTCACCACACATGTCTCATTCCTGTGAGGAAGAGAGGTCAGAGGGAGCAAATACCCCCAAGATTGTCCCAACCAAACCTGAGGGATTTGGAACATGAGCAGGACTGCAGAACTTAAATGAATGTGCATAGCTGTCGTCCAGCCCCAAATTTGTGGGGTGTCTCAGCCTAGAGGATGACACCAGAGGGTAGAAATGCCCCTGGGGTCAGAGGAGCCAGATCAGGGCATGAATTCCTGTCCTTACATTCTTATGATTTCAGTGATGTTGAGCTCGTCCTCATGGTTGCCAGGAGAGAAGGAAAAAGCCTCAAACGTCACTGCTCTCAGCTCTGCCAGGTGAGGGGGATGCCTGGAGGCACCAGCAATGTAGAACCACTGTCCCAGGAGCTGCAGAGGGGAGCAGAGCGGGGAAGGTTGGAGGGGCTGTGCCAGGTTCACACACAGGCACCCCCTGAGTGAAAGCAAATGCTGTATCCTATGTCCTGCTGTCCCACAGCCCCTTGTAGGTGACTGCCCTGGACAGGATCCAGGCTGGGTGAGGGTCTCTGGGTCTTGTCCCCTTTCTGTTAAGGCACTGCTGCAGTTCCCAGGATGGCCAGTTCTTTCTGCAGTGGTGTTTCTCCTGCTCCATGCCAGGCTCATTGCTTTCCTCCCATTAAAAGCTCCCGAGGGACTAAACACTGTTTATGCAGTGAAGGGTTTGTGGGTGGAGACTCTTGACCTGAGCCACCATCACTTGAAGGACTAAAAACAGAGTGGTGAGGCATTGGGATGGTGCTGCCCAGCCGGGTTTGCCGGGAGATGGAAGCAGGAACCCCCAGAAGTGCCTGCTTGTGAGATTGTGGATGCGGAGCAGCAACGCCTCCCCCCTTCCCTGAGCTGCTGTGCAGCAGTCTGGATTTTTTTTAAAGGAAAACAAGCATGGACAGGCACTGAGATAAACACTTGAGCTGCCAATGCTCCTCCCAAAACCTCCTCCTGTATCCATGAGGGCTAGGGATGTTGATAGGAAAGGAGAGGATGAGGGCAGGTCTTACCTGAGGGATGGTGCTGCTGTCGAAGGTGACTGGGATGAGCGGGGCACAGCTTTGGGGCTCAGTGGCCAGGGCAAGGGGCAGCCCCAGAAAGAGGGTGAGGGTAACCAACATGTCCTGGCTATCCAGGAGGATGTTCCTGCTCTGCCAGGCTGTTGCTCAGCTCAGCCTCTTATATAGGGCTGCCAGCAAGGCTGGACATTCCCAGCACCAAAGTGTCTGTTCCGCTGCTGGGCTGTTTGCTCAGGCATGAAGCAATAGCAGGTGCAGGAAATTCAACTTGCAAAATCTTGGATTTCTCCAGCATAAATGGAGGAACAAACCCCCTCCCCCCATCCCCCTCCCCCCCAGCCTAATGTTTCCCCAGTGCAGGCTTTTGTTCTCAGAAGCTGCAATTAATTTTGTGGGTGCCTGGCGAAGCGCTTGGCAGCTTCAGGTGTGTTTGGAGTCCCTGGGGACACTGAGGGCAGTGGGACATGGCTTTCCTCCGCAGGGCAAAGAAACCCTTATGGAGATGGCTGGTTGGCAGCTCTAAGAGCTTTGTTCCACACTTGTTTCCCCTTGCACAGGGGCTCAGGTGTGCTCCTGGAGGGGCAGATGCCATGGGGGATTCCATGGGATAGGGGCCTGACTATGAGGCAGGGAACTCATCAGTGCAGTGGGCTCAGCCTTTTTAAAAACTATCCATTACAACTTCTTTAAATGCAGCATCTCCCTATTTAACAGCGCTGTACACCTCCCCTAATGCTGGCATTGTAATTAAGTGTGGCGATTAATTAATGAAACGTGTTTGCTTTCACCCTGCCCTCAGCAGCTGCCCCAGGACCTGTGGCTCACAGGAGGGACAATCATCTGGGCTTTGGTGCCAGAGCAGAGCTGATGCCAGCACCCAGCAGCCCAGCACCAGCCAAGGCAGCTCCTGTGCTTTTTGTCCCAAAAACCCCCAGGATTCTTTTCCCTTTGCTCCCTTCTTTCCCTTTGCTGACTCCCTTTTTTGCCCCCTCCCCTGCTTTGCCCTTTTCTCTCCCTTAGTTTCCCCCTCCTCCTTTCCCCTCCACCCCATTTCCCCCTAGGTTTTTCTTTTTTTCTATTTATTTTTTTCTCCTCTTGCTCCCCAGCACAGTGGCAGGATGGGGACAGGGATGAGGCACAGCAGCTGGGAGCCAAGGGGATCCCAATCTTGTTGTGCATTTGATATCATAGGAAGGTTTGGGGTGTGGGTTTGGCTCCTCAGATCACTTGGGGGAACCCCTGGGAAATGGGGTGTTTCTGCACCTCTTGCCCACCTAGTTTCTTATGAAGAACCAAAAAAACCAACCATTCCAGTCCTGTTCCATTGCCTCAGTTTTAAATATTTATTTAAAGTTAAAAAAAAAGGAAAAAGAAAAGGAAAAAAAAAGCTTTAAGGAGAACAAATGGTAACTGCAGCCTTGAGAAAACACAAAACCACTGGCATGGGATGAGAAATGGAGAGATTTGGAGTATGGGGGTGTGCAGGGAGTGGTGAGTGATGGGTGGTGGTGATTTTGGCCTGGGGATGAGGTATTTCTGGCAGGGGCTGTGTGCAGGGTGAGGTAATAGGGACAGATCCTGTTAACCTTTTCTGAAGGTGGTTGGGAACCAACCAGCAGGCAGTAGTGACAAAAAAAAAAATAATACACAAAGAGAGACTCACAGATAATTTTTTTTTCCCTCAAAAAAATAAAATCCATAGTCCATATGAAAAATGAAAACTCCAAACAGGCACTGAAGAATTTCTGATACAGTACAGCTCTGATTACATCAATATTATTCCATATATAGAATTAAAGATTACCATAATTATCCTCTTTAAAAAAAAATCCTCCAAATTTACATATAGAGACTAAATTTCTACAAAACTTAACAAAACAAAACCCTTCCAAGCTTGGCTGGGTTCTGAAACAAGGTACCATCATGTCAGTCTTGACAGAGGGGCCGAGGGAAGAATTGCAGAGCTGGGTTTAAACATGAGCTTAGTCCAGGGAGTCGTGTGGGCAACTCAGTACAGTCCAACTCCACCAACTCCAAAGGAGCTCTCTGAGGCTTAACACTTCCAGATGAGCTGTGTCCCTCACTCCCTCCCAAAGCAGTGAAGTGCTGATGAATGAAAAACAAAAAAAGCAAATTTGCTTGTAAATTATCCCAGAAGGGATGTTGGCTGTGGTGTGAGTTGTGTTATTGACACCCACGGCCACTGAAGGATCCCTTTTAAGGTGGCTGTTTCTCTGATTTAACTGTAGAACATAATCTCCTCTCTTCCCAGAGAGATGATTCTGTGGGGCTTTTTTTTTTTCTGGGGGGTCTGTGGCAAGACATCGTAGCACCTTCACAACCTTAAATAAAGTCATATATATAAAATAACACACTTTTTAAAGAGCACCAGAGATTTCACAGTGAGAGGTAGAAACAAATCAGATGAGCCCGTTCCCTCTCTCTATTTTAGCACCAATCTCTTCCCCTCTCCTCTTTCCATTCCCCCTGCTTTGCTTCATGACTCTTCCCCTACTCCAACACCACACGTTTGAGAGGGAGTGTTGATTAAACTCATGGAAGGAGGAACTTGGCTTTTTTTTACTTTTTTTTTTTTTTCCTTTTTCTTTTTGCTTTAAATAATATAATATATATATTTTGTTTCTTCTGATATTGCACATCAAAATACTTCCTGTACACAGAGCAGCCAGATTCAACTTGCAGCTCCGCCTGGGAGACCTGATGCAGCACATGGCTGTCCAGAAGGTGACAAGCTCTGAGAGGGAAGCTCTATTTTTTTAATTATTTTTTTCAATGGAAAGAACATTTGGTAACTCAGGAAAGAGACAAAAATGGGTGGGTGGGTGGGTGGGTGGATGGGGGGAAAGAACAAAAAAACCCACACGCTGCAAGTCGCTTGAGGTTTCTCTCAATGTTTTCTTTGGTCATGGAAAAAGCTTTGTGTGTGGAACCACAACATCCAGTCCCCTGATCCCTTTTCACTGCTCAGGTCCTCACTGATGCCTGCTTGCCCCGCGTCCTTGTTCTTCCTCCTTTCAACAACTGGCTGAGTTCAGTAGATTCTGGGTTCTTGGAGACCTTGAGCCAAAGGCTGGAGCAGGAGCTGACCCAAAAGATCCAGCACAGCTGTCCTTGCTGCAGGGAGGGGGAGAGCCCCTGTCAGGACAGACCCATCGTGGGCTGGAGCCTCAGAGCCCGGGTTCCATAGCTTGGTTCAGAGGAAGCAGACAGGGCCAACCTCGAGGTGATAGTGCTGTCCTGGCTCGGATGGGGGCAGGTTGTAGATGTTGACAATTGGCAGCTGCTGGGGGTCTTGTGTCCGAAATGAAAACAGGGTCCGGTGCCAGTGTCCATCCTTGATCTGTGTGGGGAGGGGGCACAGAGAGAAAGGTGATGAACCAGGGGGGCAATCTTGCTGGAAAGGAATGTGTTCCATGAGGGGCAAGCCTGAAAACTCCTCTGGGAGACAAGGGACTGTCCCTTGGGCTGAGCAGGGCTGGGGTAGGTTTAGAGAGCATTTTGGGGAACCCTTTATCAAGGTGAAGAAAAGTGAGGTTGAGTGGTACCACCAAGAGAAACTCCTACTGCTGTGAGCCTGAATGCAGCCCTGTGTCTCTTGACTCTGTGTGGCACCAGACAAGAACCAGGGTCACCACCCCTGGGGAATCAATCCCCCTTCTGTCATATAACTGCTGCTATCCAAGACAAGTAACTCCAGAATTTAATCTTTTGCTTTCTATTTGAAGGCCATCTGCCTCACAGGAGCTGCTATAGCATCCTAGAGTGGAAAATTAGCGGAGAACTGGTAAACCTGACCCTTCTCCCTTGTAGGATGATCAGCACAGGTGTAACTTGACCCCCAGAATGGGCTCTGGCATTTCTCTCCACCTCTTCTTCCCTCTTTCACAGCAACATACCTTGCAATCATCAGCTGCCACTTCAGGCCTGAGCTGCCCACTGGCCTCAAACATCTGCCCATTCCATGCCCTGAAGCGCACGGCTTTCTCCGAGGGCTTCTCCGAGGAGCCTTCCCTCCACACAGAGGTGTTCAGGCAGTGGATGGTGATGTGCTGCACCACCTCCGAGCTCAGCAGGCGCAGGAAGTTCATCTGGACTCTCCCGATGTCAAAATCCAGCTGCAAGGTGACAGAGAGATCAGAGGGGAGTCCTGCAGAGGGGCTGAGGAGAGCAGGGTTAGTGCAAGGTGCGGTAGCAAAGGGGGCCCCTGTCCTCTGCTCCACTCTGCACCCATGTCCAGAGCTGGAGCTGATGTGAATATGGGCATGAGGGCCAGAGGCTAAGTAATTTTGGAAAGTTTTCATGGGGACACAGCAGGTCCTTTGCTTTGCAGAACAAACTGGAAGGTCCTTAAGTAGGAAGAATGTAAGCTTCAAATTCAATACAACTTGCAAAGCAGGTTCCAGTTCATCTGCAAACAAGCCTAGATATTGCTGTTTGTGTTTTTAGTACAGGTACTTCCGCTACAAAAATCCCGTAGCAATAACTTCACTCCAAACTTGTGTATTTAAGCTGATGTCACTTCTCCAGGTGGCGGAAAACAAAATATGAGAGTGACCCAAATATAAGTTAAGTGACTAAAGGATTTGGGAGCAGCCTGTTTGTGAAATTACTGGTCATGTTAAGGCTATGGGTTCATTCAACATCACTGGAACACGTCTTTGTCTTGACGAGATCCAGTAACAGCCTTAGGTGTATTTTTTAACTCCTGAGAGCAGTTCTGAGAATTACACTAATGCTGCCCCAACCTGTGTGCTGTGTCCTTGTGGTCACTGTCCACTGTCCTGGGAAAACACAGGCTCTGTAAATATTTGGCAATAGCAGTGTGGGAAATGCTGCTCTCTCTGGGGCTGAGCTGTGCCTACCTTGGAGACAGTGACAGGGCTGAGACACGTCTGGCCACCGTTGGTGAAGTTACAGATGACCTGGATGGTGTCTGAGGAACAGCCAAGGTTTGGGTCAATCCAGTAGGTACCTGAGGAAATGGAGGATTTGGGCATTAACAAAGACACTTAACCTTTTCTGTGAATGACAAAAGAAGAGTTTTGGTTTCTTTGTGACTGGTCCCAGGGAAAGAGACCACGTGAAGCAGCCCAGTGGAGGATGTAGCCTTTGGACATTTGGGGCTTCCTACCATCAGTCATCTTCTGTTCACAGTTCATGAGGTCCCGGCAGATGCGTGCAGGGTTTTCCTTGGTTCCCAGGGGTCTTTTGATGCTCTGAATGAGATTGCTGAGGTAGTGTAGAGTCTTAAAGATCTCCCCTCCATGGTCCAGCATGAGAAGGTCTGGATGTTGGTAACCCTGGGGAGAAAAGAAGGCAAGTCAGGGGTGTCCTGGGGGCACTGGGTAACCACAAGGGTTTCTGCAACATTTTGAGAAAAATCAGTGATCAAAGACGGGCTGTGTTGGCTTGGGGCCAGTGAGGCACTGGCCTTGTGTTGTCTCAAACAGGCCATTGCTGAAAAGCTGGCAAAGTCACAATGGCAAAGTCAGGAGGTCTAAAGCTTCACAAATCAGCGACACAACAGAACTATATCCTTTAACTGGATCTTTGCCTGCCTCGGTTCCAGATATTCCACTGGAACAGTGACAAATCAGGGCTTTATGTAACCTTTCTGCACACAGAAGACACTGATGAGAGCATTCCCAGTCTCCAGCTCAAGCAAAGACCAGGGACTTAAAAGATTCCCTCCTACCTCTCTCTTGAGCGCGGTGTTGGAGTCCATCAGTGTCTGGAAAGCTGCCCCAAAGCCATCTTGTTGCTGGTGTGGTGTGAAAAAGATGGAAACTCAGATTGTTAGAAGTTGAACATGCCCTGATATAAGAAAACACTTCTCAGTCTAAGGCTACAGCTCAAGCCTTGCTCTGCTAACAGAGCTGGACCTGAGTGTGCGTCTTTAGGGTCCCAGCAGCACCTTGGCACTGCAGGACTCATTGTCATCATTAACAGACAGAGAATGGCAACTTACAAATGAGGCCGGAACTCCCGGAGGTCCCTGGAAATCAGAGGAAAAAAGGGGCATCAGCCAGAAAGCTGATCAGTCACTGTAGCACAGACACTCAGCCATGGCTTTTTGAAATCCCCGTTCCTGTGGAGCCCCTCTGTGCAGAGAAGTGAGGGAGGCAACAATGCTGTCTCTACAAAACTCTTGGGGATGGTTTGGACTAAAGCACAAGAAACACTGGTCCATTCACACACATGGTTTTGCACATGAGGAACGGGCCTAAGCCATAATTTCCAGTGAGGGAATAGTCCCTCTGGAGACTATCATGGCAATCATTTCAGCTTGTTTCCATCATGAGCTCTTCCCACAGATACATACCGGAGGGCCAGGGTGTCCTCGTGGGCCTGGAGGACCCTAAAGACAGAGTGGCATCAATTAGTGAAATAGCTCCAGTTTTTATTTCCATTTCTCATGGTTTTTACCAGGAATCTGTTCCCAGCTGGATTTTTGATGCCTCACAGCAGCCTGTCCCTCAAAACTTTCAAGAGAGGGTAGCCCCATTTTGTCCCTGCTCTGGGTATATCTGTCTATACCTGATCTGTTCCTGCTTCATCCCTTGTTCCCAGTCCTTTCACCTCCTCAGCTGTCACTAATGCCATATCCCCAGGTACTCATCACATTCCATGGGTGCAATTACCCACCCTGCAGCTTTACACTTGCTAAAAGTTTTATTTAAATACAAGATATCAGTCAGGAAAAGGGATGTCAGATACTTACCCTTGGACCTTGAAGACCCTGCAGGAGAAAAAAAAAAAAAAAAAAGCACAGAAGCTGTCAGAAAATGCTAATTCCTGACCCAAAACCTCTCTGTACACCCATGTGCTATTCCCAAGGTGCCTGTGCCAGGGCTGGGAAACACCACAGCTATGGACAGCATGGTGAAGTGTTGCTGGGTTAAGAAAATGAGAATTTCACCCAGCAGAGTGGTGTGGATGTGTGTACACATCTGTAATCAGTGTCTTGCCCTCATGGGAGCCTGATGCACCCTGTGGTCACAGCAGAGCCCAGAGTGACTCTTGATTGTTCAAAGCCAGGGATGTGCCCCTCCTGGGGGCACCCGGGGTGGGAGCAGCACTTAGGGGTGGGAGCAGCACTTAGGGGTGGGAGCAGCACTTACCATCTCCCCACGGCTGCCTTTGTCTCCCTTGGGCCCCTGCAAAGCACAGGAGGTGGCTGTCACTGACCATTCACAAGCTGCCCTGCTGGCTGCTGCCCCCCCCCCCCAGAAGTTCCTTCCAAGGATTTGAGTGCATCTCTAACTCACCAGCTCAGGTTGTCATATTGGCCTCCCCATCCCAATGCAAAAAAATGTCATTACTGGCTGTTTTGGCAATTTCTGAGTTCATCTTACTGGTTTTTATCTCTGCCAGTAGCAGCCTCTGGCCAAGCTCTGAGTGGT
This sequence comes from Cinclus cinclus, assembly GCF_963662255.1. NCBI lineage: Eukaryota > Metazoa > Chordata > Aves > Passeriformes > Cinclidae > Cinclus > Cinclus cinclus. The sequence goes on from NC_085064.1 coordinate 6,333,505, forward strand.
GCCATGCTTGTGCTTTCACAAAGCACTGATCTGATCTTTCATCTATGTTCAAGGCCTTTGGCATTTTAGGGCAGGCAGGGATTTTCAACACTTCCCAAAACCGAGTGATTTCCAGTTTACTACATTAAAAAAATATATTTAAATGTGTTTTTCTCCCCAGGCCAAGTTCTTTGGAAAATCTGGCTTTCAAAAATCTGCAATAACATTCTTGTGTTCCAGTCTATTGCAAACCTTTCACTTAGATATTGGTGCTCCTCACTTTTTAGCTAATAATCTCCCAGCAACTGTCTATGCAGCCAGAAACTACGCCTGCACTTTTCTAAAGCTGCTGATACTAAAACCCATTTTGTTTTCCTGATTACAGCAGGATTTGGGGGTTACTTCTGCTGGCCTCAAACATCTTGGATCTCATGCACTTACACTTTTCTAAAAATTGCAGGCAGGAAAGAAATGTGGATACTTACAGGGCTTCCTGTGGGACCCTGAATGCCAAGTGGACCAATAATTCCTTCTTTTCCCTAGAAAAGAAAAGATGTGTGAACCACCACGTGGGACCTGACAGTCATTTTCACTAGGGCAGACTCAGTGAAGACACTGAAACTTTGCTGCTTTTCAGCAGCTTGGTGGTGGTATTTGCTGCAGCTGGAATAAAAAAATATTTCAAACTGCAAGTCCAAAGAGACAAGAGAGACAAGTCCTCACAGTACAGCTGTCATGAACCTTGTTAAACCTCAGAAATTCCATAAATAGCAGGATTTCAGTGTAGTTGGAGGGCTCTGTGCAGCCTGGCTGTCTCCAAACCCTGCGCAGATGTGGTCACCTACAGCTGTGGGGCTCAGAGGTGGTGCCTTGGCTTTGAGCACTGTGCTCCTCACAGCCCCTGGAGCCTCACAGAAACAGGGGTGAAGGAAGAAAAACCCTCCCAAACCCACAAACTGGAAAATCACTCACCATGACACCTGGTGGCCCACGGGGTCCCTGAATGCCTTTGAACCCAAGGTCTCCTGGGGGCCCCTGCGAGCAAAAATGAGATGTGAGGTGCACTAAATAATTAAACCCTCTGATTATGCCCTTGCTTAGAGCTCTGCTTTAAGGACAGGGGTGCTGCCTCTTGTCTGTGGGACTGGGAAGATCCAATTTGTTGTAAATTCTTTTCCCACTCCTGTTTTGCAAGGCTTTTACTTTTGACAGAAAATAAACAGTTTCCTCTTCACCATGGAAATTATATACTGATAAAATGAATCTGAATTTCAAGTCAAGGCTCTTCAGTGTTAGGGATGCACATCAGTGTGTCAGGTGCTGTCAGATGGTTGATGCTGGAAATGCAAACGTCAGAAAGGGGGAAAACAGCCACAGAATCTCTAGGACAGCCCTTTTCCTCCAACAAACCATGTGTAAGCACGCACTCATTTAACAAATGAAGGTTCATAAACTAAAGAAAGTTGGGATCAAAATTCAATTTCCATAGTCTCTGCAGTGCTGCTAGCAATACAACAAGTGTGGCATTACCTGTTCCCAGTAAAGAGAGACTAGAAAACCAACTGGTCACCAGCAGCCTCTCACCTTTGGCCCAAACAGTCCTGCAATGCCTGGAAATCCTGCCTCGCCGAAATCCCCCTGCACATGACAGCCAAGACAAATACAAGAACAAAGGACAACAGTGAATTCACACTGATGGCTGGAGAGGTCACTCAGAGATGCACCAAGATTTCAGCAGCTCCAGAGGAAGACAAATCTGTGAGTATCCCTCAGTCTAAGCAGGACAGATGACAAGGAAGAATAAAGAAACCTGGAGGAGGAGCTACAAAAACATCATCCCTTGATCATCCCTACACAAACCTGATCCCTCAGATGTCACCAATGCCACCTTTTTGCCCCCAAATTGGGAGGCAAACCTACACTATTCCCAGCAGATGCTTCTCTGGTTTGGCCCAGCAGAAGCAGGATGCAGAGCATCTACTCTGAGGTTGATCTTGGAATTTCATGCAAAATAACAGCCTCAAAGTTCTTTAAAACAAGCTCCTCTTTTATTTCTAATACAAACTGGACTGACCTATTAATTCAAACTGTAATTTTAAACTATGGTCATTCAAGCTGTTAAAAAAGTGCGTGTTCCTACAATATAACCTCCCACTCAAGCCCAGGAAAACCATGCATATCCCCTAATTCTTTTCCTATTCAACTCTGCAGGGATTTTTCCTCAATTTTGTAAGAATAATAATAATAAAATAGTTGAAAAACCACCAAGCTTGAATCAGCACATAGCATATACTCTGAGAATAAAAAACACACCCTGGGTAGCATGTCCTTATGTAAACATCCTCCTTTCACCATGTTTGAGATGGTCATCCTTTGGTATTTTTGAGCTTCTCAGATGTCAAAATTCAAGATGATTCAACGTTTTTTTTTTAAAAAAAAGGGGCCAGAAATCTTTACCAGATGATTCTTCTTCAGTGTTAGGAACATCAGAGACAGAAAAGGGAAAAGGTTTGTTTGGTCTTTTGGCAGGACCGTCTCACCCATTCTGACTGTGTTTTTGGGGTGTGTTGCAATGGCTTGTTCACTCAGTTGTGAATGACCCAAGTGATGGGGCTTTCACCCCCTTTATTTAGGTTGTTCCAGCATCAGCCTAGAAACCTCACTGTTAGGAATCTTTCCCTTGAAAAAGTGAGAAACTGCTTGGGAAGGAAGGGCTTGGTTGGACTCAGTGGATTGTAAGAAACCTTCCAAGGATACAAATTGATTTAGCTGACCATTTCTGAGTCCTTGAAAATTGCTACTAACAGGGACTAAGATTCAACCAAGCCTTCTCTATAGAGGAATTTCAGGCAAAAGCACATGGGAAGTCAGAAGGGTTTAAATGTCATGGAGTCATCTCAGCCAAAGGGACACGGTCACTAGTCCTGCAGCAAATCAGGCAGTGGCAATATGGGGCAAAGGAATGTGTCACTTGTGTCACAGAGACAAAATAATCGGTGAGATTGATCTATGATCAATGACAAAATGATATATGGTGGTGTTGGTTACTACCTTTCAGCTTGAAGACTGCTAGCATGAGGTTTTATATAAAATAGCTAATGCATTTTAGTTGAGGTGGTTTGGGTTCATTCCGTGCCCTGTTTCATCTCAGTCCTACTCTCTCTCCCAGAATCATGCTCAAAGTAGACATGGGCTCCCCTGTAAAGACCCTCCCAGGGACCACCCTGCTGTCCAAGCCTGTGGATCTGCACCCTCTCCTGCAGGAGAAGCCTGGGGTCAGCTCTCATCAGCTCCATCCCCACTCACCGGCTGTCCTTTGGCTCCTGGGTCACCAGGGCTCCCTGGAAGGCCCGTTCCTCCCGGTGATCCTCGCTTCCCTGTTTGGCCAGTCTGTCCAGGCAATCCTCTTTCACCCTAAAAATAACAGAATTCAAGTAATTCCAAAGGACAGGAGCTAAATATAACAGCACTCAGCTGAAATAGCCATAGATGGAAAGCTGGAAAAGATGGCTCGTTGGGATAAGGAATGTGGTTCCATCAGGGGATGCCCCAGGTTTGCTAAGGCAGGTTGCTCAGGATGCACAGGGTGAGACCAGGTGGGCATGGCTGTGTCCCCTCCTGGGCTTCCCACAGGGCAGGAGCCTCAGCAGAGCTGTCCCACCTGCACAGGGGAAGGGAGAGAAAGGGGATCAAACGTTTTCTCTGCACTTCCTATGTTCTTTGTCCTGCCCTGCAGTTTCCCACAATCTGGTTCCCCAGCAGGCTGGCAATTGATGATTAATTCGTGGAAAATGCTGAAGGCATGCCAAGAGTAGGACTTCAATCCAGAGGATGCAAAACCAACACTTCCCCCTGTGTTAACTCTACAGCTTCAATCCAGAGAGAGCCTTCAGCCACCCAGCACCACAATTTGCTTCCCCCTCTTCCCCTTGCCAAGCCCCAGGAACAGCACAAGTTCCAGCTACTCAGTCTGGGGCAGACTGGGAGAGAGGAGCAAAGGCAGGGAGAGCCTAGGATGGTGGAACAGCTGGAAAATGGGCAACAAATTCCCCTGGAGGCAGGGTGTGAGTGTGTGACAAGGACACAGAGTGTCAGTCACCTCCTGTTGTACTGCCCAAGGCAGCTGGAGGGCAGCAAGTGACAGATCAAGGACCATGTGCTATGGAACCCTAATTTAAATCAGATCCCAGAACCTCTCCAAACCCAGCAGGAGTCTTCCTATTTACAGAGTCTTTCTACAAATGACTGAATTGCTGTGGGTCCAGTTTAGATCCTGTGGTGAGCCTGGATCAGGGCAAGGACCAGGAAGAAACCCCAAGGTCACAAAAGCAGCTTGTCCCTGCTTCCACCCAGCATGATGTCCAAGCCCACACTGGCTCCAGTCATTCTAACCCAGTAAATATGCTAAAAACCAAGCAGCACAAATTTCCCTCCAGCAGTTCAGGTCTTGCAGAGCATCTAGAACACCTGAATCTCCCATGGAGTTGCCCATTCTGGACATCCTACAGATGGGCTGTAGCAGCTCATCTGCAACTTCTCCATGTGTTTTCTAGCCAGGCTTCTAATGATAAAATACTCAAGTGTTTGTAATGTGAGCATGTGTCTGCAGGCTCCTGAGCTCCTTTGGTAAAGGAGGAAAGGTCTCTGGGACATTCAGCTGCTGTGTACATGAGGAAAGTGAATGGAGGGATGGATGAGAAGAAAGATTTGCAAAGCCTCTACAAAAGTGAAAGATGGCAACAGGAACTGAGACTATATTAGACCTTGGAGAGTCCAAGCTCAGAGGCATCAGCCTCACAGACTGGATCACTCACAGGAGCATCTTAGGGAGTCAGAAACTCACCTTGAATCCTGGTGGTCCCTGGGCCCCTGGCAGTCCTGGCACGCCGGGGTTCCCTCTCTTGCCTGACATCCCAATCACACCTTCCTCCCCATCGTCACCCTGCTCTCCCTGGAAAACAAACACACAAGAGGTTATGGAACAAAACCCTTTCTCCTTCTGCACAGCTTCTGGAGGGACAGGGGAGTGGTAGGATTCTGCCCTCAGCAAGAGGGGGATAGCTTTGCAGGGGTGGGTGTGCAGATGTGGACAGAGTTCTGTGCATGTGAGTGTCAGAGTACAAACCCCACTTTATTTACAGACCTGGTCATGCAAAGGCAGCTGCTGCCTCTATGTGCAAGTGATGAAGAAGATCCACTCTGGGTACATGAAAACTGGAATATTCATAGCTGGATCACATAATTTCAATTTTCCAGCTCCAATGCTGTGTTTGCTGTTGATGGCACGAGGTTGCAGTTGAGGCTTACCAGCATCCCAGGCACGCCATCCTTCCCAGGCACTCCGTCCACTCCAGGGGCACCCTCTTGACCCTGCCTTCCCACCACTCCTCGAGGACCTGGTAGCCCAAGGATACCCTAAAATCACAAAGGCATTAGAGAAGGAGCTCCCAGACAGCATTTCCTGGGGCAGAAAACTGAATTTTCACCTACCGGTGTGCCTCTGCTCCCTGCACTGCCCTGTGCTCCTTGCTTTCCTTTTTGACCCTGCAAGTAAAAAAAAGAAAAACATCTAAAATTGCAGCAGTTCTAGCACAGCTCCACTTGGGACTGCGACTTCAGGGTGTGCTTTTGGATAATGACTGGAAAGGGTTTTATAAAAGGGAGATTTATAGAGTCAGTTGCTCCAGTGCTGGGGAATGAACTGCTATTTGGTTTTATCACAAGTGATTCTTCGTATGTCTTGAGAGTTCTAGGGCAGGAATGAATAGCTAGGAGGCAAGGACCTGCATTTTTCCTAATACAGAGCAGATGAGGACAAATAAAGCAGGATGAACTCAAGGGAGGACTTGGTACACTGGCAAACATTAGAACAAGATGCTAAAAACCCGAGTCCTCCATCAGTTCATTGACAGCAAAGCCAGGACCCAGCGTGTCCTCTGAGGGTGTTCAGGGGGGGCTTCTCTCTGAGAAGTAACTCTATTTTAGAAAGCTAATGGAAATTAAAAAGAGTGGCTTCTGTCTGCAACTTGCAATGCTGCCTCGTGAATAAAGGCAGAAAATAAATACCCCTGAGGTTTATTAGCTGTAAAAAGGATTAATTTGTGCAGAATGAATGGAAAACTCAGCCTCATCACCTTCACTAGGGCTCTCTTAGTGAGGTCATGTACTAAAGCACTTTTACATTTAAAAACTCATTTTCTGTGCATTGTTTCTCAATCTGCAGAAGACCAGGCTGGCCAGCTACATAAAAGAAATATTCCTGGGGGTGATTCACTGCTATTCATTACACCCAAAGGCAGTTCCAGATTGTCCACCAATGGGCAGAATTAATTTATCTTATCACCTTGTACACTTCTTGCCAAGAATACCTAAAACTATCTTCTGGCATTACCCCCAGCAGGGTCAGATTAAAAACCCTGACATGTGCCAAGAGAGAGCAGGAATTTGCTGAGTACTGAGGTCACATACTTATGTTTTAGCGAATAAAGTCCCTGGTCTGTGAGAATAATTAGCAAGCTGTCATTACAGCCAGATGTGGAGGTAGGAGTAGGTATGAAGTGCCCCAATGAACCCTCGAAGGACTCATGTGTCCTGGTTTTCTTGCTCAGTAAGGACAAGAAGTTAGAGGGATTGCTCCAAGAAACAACTCCATGGATCAATGGACTCCAAACCCAGAAGGTTTCAAGCCAGAAAAGTTTATGGTTCAAATGAAAGGGACAGATTTGCCTGGCTCAGCCCTCCTTGGGGATGGATGAGCCAGCTCTGGTTGGAGACAGCACAAACAGGACATGGGAGAGACACAACCCACAGCAGGGACTAAAGACCTGCCCAGGAGTACCCATCATGCTGGAGCTGGAACTGTCTTGATCTTCTCCAGCTCCACAAAGCCAACAAACCACTGGGCTTGGACACCCAAATGTTTACAGCCCTCCCACAAGGATCTCCACAGCCTTTCAAGGCATAGACCATAGGCAAAAATCCCACATGCTGATTAATTAGAGATTTCCTTTAAACTTGGGACACTGTAAATCCACCCTGCTGAAACCTACCACATCACCTTTGTATCCCTTTGCTCCTGGCTTGCCTGGTGATCCAGGATCCCCCTACGAAACATAAACAAGAAAAATCTGCTTAAAATTCTCTTCTGGCAGTATCTTGCACGAAGTACGAAGAACAGCATTTTTTTTTGTGCCCTAATAACGCTGACTGTATGTATGGAAACAATTCAGGGAAACTGCCTGAACTCAGAGAGGCCCCTGGGGAAAAAGGAGCAAGGAACTGTCTCCAGAGAGCATTTAACAGGGTGTAGATTGGAAAAGAAGCAGCTCTTCCCCTCACTTGGGTGGTGCCTGTATTTGTGGAAATCATTCACCAAATTCCAGATGGTGACAGGAGAGCAGTGCTTAAAGTGGGAAGGAAGGAGCCTGTGTGAAGAAGGAGCAGTTTAAACAGTGACTGCTGGCACCACCTCCCTTTTGCACACTGCAGCCCTTGCCTTGGTTTTACCTGGGGGTCAGGTGTGTCAAACTGCTTGTGGAGTAAAGCAGAGAGGGTATTTCCCCATCACACCCCTCTCAGCCTTTTCTTCTGGCCAGCCAGGTTGGGTTTTTTGGTCTGTGTTTGTGTCAATTGTGGCAATTTCTGGACTAACATCAAATGAATGGTAAGGAAGGACTCCCTGCAGAGCTCTCCTTTTTCAGCTTGTTTTTGAGCCACGTTTCTAATGGACCTTTACTAAAAACAATCCAAAGTTCCTGCTTCCATCTGAATAATTTGAGGGGCTACCAACCCCCAAATAAACTATAGCCACTGGGGAATACAGCAGCTCTACTAATTTCTGGGCCCTATAACAGAGCACTACCATTTTGATCCCAAAATAGAATCTGTTGTTCTTCCCAGCATCCTTAAAAAGAGTGGGAATTGATTCAACTTTATTTCCCAATACGAACTACATTTAATGTGCTGCTGCACTCACAGTTGCAATAGTCATATATAAAGATCAGATGCTACTGTATATAACAAGGGAATAAAAAGTCCTTCCCTTGAGTTTGGGTTTAATTCAGTCTTTCATAAACTCTTTCACTAGTTTGAGAGGAAACAACTTGCAAGTAGAATAATATGGTCTCACCTCACACTGGACCAGCAGCACATCAAATGGATCATTTCCAAGCAGACCCTTCCAGTGTCATTGTCATCTCCCATCACCCATCTCCTAAGATTTCTAGTTGACCCTCATTGACCATTCAGAAAGGATGGTTTTGGAAGCAGGCACTAGGAGTGCTCCCTGTTTTATCACCCATTTATTAGTCTCAGTTTTGGCTCAAAATGCCCATTCCATAGGCCTGGCTGATGGAAATGCCCACATTTCACAGCTCCTACTGCAGCCCTTCCCACTTCCCTGTTTTCCTATGCCTGGGGCATTGGGGACCTTAAATAAAGCAGCATCTCTTACCGGTAAGCCTTGCTGCCCAGGTTTTCCTCTTTCTCCATCAAGCCCTTCTTGGCCCTTAAATAAAAAACAGAGAGGGAACACGTCTTTGTTCTTTTGTGGCAATGAGAAAGAAAAATGAATGTAACGTGATTTAAGGGGCAGAAGAAGACACATGTCTGCACTCTGCTGATACAGAAATGGTGAAGTTGTGGGTAGTGCCCGTGTTCCTGTGGATATGCTTTGGGAAGAGGAGCTGCTCATCACCAGCTGAGCAGCAAAGAAGGTGCTCTAATGCATCCCAAAGCACACACAGAACTAATGGAAGTGAGCAGTTGGAGACATCTCTCCTAGGAAACAAGGCAGCAGCACTACTACTCTGATGAACTCAAAATCTGTGAATTACTGTAATGGGTCACTCTGACCAGGTGCTTTTGGATGGAGGTAACACTTAATTCATGGAACCTCTGCAGCTCAGCCCCCAGTCAGCAGAAAATGTCCTGCAAAGAGGGTATAAGGAACGCAGCAGGATAATTCATAGCCCTGACTTTGCTTTTGAGAGAAATCTTGCAAAGATTTTGGAGGTCTCCAAATCTTGAAGTTCGCATGGAAGAATCTACCATGGAAGAATCTTCCCATGGAAGAGTCTACAGCCATGGGTACATCAGTCTTGGAATTTGTCCAGCACTGACACAGACAGTGCTGGACACACACCTTGTCTAGGATGTCTCCTTGATACTCAGAGAGACCGGAGCTCAAATGGCCCTGTTCATTCTTTTAGCCCCTCTCAGGCAGGTGCAGGGCAGGGTGAGGTGCTGACTTTCTTGCCTTCAGCAATGTTTTTACTGCTTTAGGTGAAGACAACTGAATTGTTCCTTGTCTGAATCACAGCCATGTGCAGCAGCTGACCAGGGACAGCAGCAGGTTATGAACTGAGACTGCTGGGCAGTTCTGTGGGCTGATGTGGACTGGGAGCAATTCCCCAAGGCAAACATTTTTGAATCATGCATTTGGAATAAGACTCACAGGATAACCAGTGTCTCCAGGCTCCCCTCGGTCACCTCTGTCACCAACAGGGCCCTACAAGAGCACAGCAGAGACTTGAGGGGGATGTAAACAAGCTGTCATCTGCAATATCTCAATGGCTTGTGCATGTTCTGCAAGTGAGGCAGCAACCCAACTAATCCACCCACAAATATCACTCCAGGATCGATTAGAGAAGAACATCTTACTCTGTCTCCAGGTGGTCCCTGTGGGCCTTCAACCTTCCCGTCATCACCTTGTTGTCCCTGTGGATAAAATGGTAGTATTAATATAAACAGCAGATTTTAGAGCAGATACTTCTGTTCAGACCAAATCCACTCCTTCCATATCATGGGAAGTCAAAGCTGTTGTTGAATTTACTCCCTCTTCATCCAAAGAAAGACTAAACAATTTTTTTTTGTTGTTTGTTTCACTGACTCTTCACATTGCTTTCCTGATTTTCTGGTGGTTGTTTTTGCCTGGTCTAACTCTCCTCCTTAAGTAACCAGGTGCAAAGGGTTATTTTCAACAGTTCCTGAAACTAAGCAAGCAGGATGTAATTACGACAATATGGGAAATAGCTCTCTGCCTCTGAATTTTATTGCTGACAGTTCAACCAAACTCTTTAATCAAGCATTTCCCCGCCCTCGTTGAGCCCTGTCTGGGCTGTCGTGGGAGCATGGGTGGTCTGCATGGGCTCCTTGGTTGTGTGCCACCATTGTGGGCTTGTTTTACAATCAGCCAGGTGAGACAGCCTCTTACACACTCCTCTCCTTGCTGGGATGCTCCACAGCACGAGCTCAGAGCTCATGGTTTGGCTGGTAGATAACATCACCCGGCTTATTTACCACCGAGGTCTCTCCAAAACATCCACAGAGAGATCCCTTAAGACTTAACAGGACACTATCCTTTTAAATTCTGTTGTGAAAGTCACTCAGGGTCACCATGTCCTGTTTTCTCTGGAGCTGAGCTCAGAGATGGCTGTTTCTCTGCTCCCCATGGAAGAATGCTACATTCCAGCTCCTCTCATTTTTGACTACTCCATAGCAGTCTCTGGCACTTCAGCTCCTCAGGATGAACATGTTTGAGCTCCTTTGATGCAGTTTGAGGGGTTCTGGCACAGTGGAGCTGCTGTACTGGAGGTGCTTGGGTGCTCCAAGAAGCCTTGAACATGCAAATCTCCAAAGATTGCAGAGCCAAGTTTTTCACAGACTTTGTGTAATTCTCAGTGGTTCCGCACTTTCTGGTATATTTACAATTCTCATTGATGTTCTCTCTGGGTTACTCTTCTGTTGGACTTGCAGCTGCTGAGACTAAGGACACTTGGGAAATTTCTTGGTGAGCCTGCCTGCCTCTGAGAGAAACTTGGGTGGCAGAGAAGAGAGGAGGGGAAGCAAACCCTCACAGGCTCTGTGGAGTTTCCAGCACTACTGAACTTGCTGCAGGAAGCCAGCAGCAAAATACCTGGCAACTGGTTTGCTTTCTAGCCACTATCTAAGGAATGTTGACTAGAAGGGAAACAAAGCCACCAATTCTCAACTCCCAGGTGGGAAAAAAAAAAATCATCCCAGTGTGTCTGTTACTATGCAGAAATCTTGGCACTGACTGCTTCTTCCCAAGCAGGATGTGGATGTGCACACCTTTGCCATTGGGGAGCTGAGTGTGATGAACTCAGAGAAAGCTCGTAATTCCGGAGACCCTTGAAGAGCACCAAGACTCACAGACTTTCTCCCCATTGTGGCTTTGTTGACCCTTGGGGCTAATCCCCACCTTGTTCTCTGTCTGGTGCCTGAGAAAATCCTGCAGCCTGGTCAGCTCTAGGACTGTGAAACCGAACTCCTCCAGAGCTTCCTGGTGCCTCGGCTGCTTGAGAGACAGATGAAAGGACTGTGCTAATTCTTCAGAAAGTTGCAGTGAAAAAAAGTTAGAGTAAAGGGCAGCAAAGTAAACATGTTAGGATACAAATGGAAAATGCATGGAGAAGAAGGGAAGGCTTGTTGTTGTTGGCTCATGTCCCAAAGTGAGATACACCAGTTTGTAATTTTTAAAAGGATCCCATCTGGACT